>NC_092107.1:8033902-8333902 GCF_045679555.1 Salvelinus alpinus
AGTTGTTTGCCTCCTGGGTGAACATCTCCTTTCAGCCCTAGTGAGAAAGATGACAGTTGTTTGCCTCCTGGGTGAACATCTCCTTTTATCCCTAGTGAGAAAGATGACAGTTGTTTGCCTCCTGGGTGAACATCTCCTTTTATCCCTAGTGAGAAGGATGACAGTTGTTTGCCTCCTGGGTGAACATCTCCTTTTAGCCCTAGTGAGAAAGATGACAGTTGTTTGCCTCCTGGGTGAACATCTCCTTTTAGCCCTAGTGAGAAAGATGACAGTTGTTTGCCTCCTGGGTGAACATCTCCTTTTATCCCTAGTGAGAAAGATGACAGTTGTTTGCCTCCTGGGTGAACATCTCCTTTTAGCCCTAGTGAGAAAGATGACAGTTGTTTGCCTCCTGGGTGAACATCTCCTTTTAGCCCTAGTGAGAAAGATGACAGTTGTTTGCCTCCTGGGTGAACATCTCCTTTTAGCCCTAGTGAGAAAGATGACAGTTGTTTGCCTCCTGGGTGAACATCTCCTTTTAGCCCTAGTGAGAAAGATGACAGTTGTTTGCCTCCTGGGTGAACATCTCCTTTTATCCCTAGTGAGAAAGATGACAGTTGTTTGCCTCCTGGGTGAACATCTCCTTTTAGCCCTAGTGAGAAAGATGACAGTTGTTTGCCTCCTGGGTGAACATCTCCTTTTAGCCCTAGTGAGAAAGATGACAGTTGTTTGCCTCCTGGGTGAACATCTCCTTTTATCCCTAGTGAGAAAGATGACAGTTGTTTGCCTCCTGGGTGAACATCTCCTTTTATCACTAGTGAGAAAGATGACAGTTGTTTGCCTCCTGGGTGAACATCTCCTTTTATCCCTAGTGAGAAAGATGACAATTTTTTGCCTCCTGTGTGAACATCTCCCTTTAGCCCTAGTGAGAAAGATGACAGCTGTTTGCCTCCCATGTGAACATCTCCTTTTATCCCTAGTGAGAAAGATGACCGTTTTTTGCCTCCTGTGTGAACATTTCCTTTCAGCCCTAGTGAGAAAGATGACAGTTGTTTGCCTCCTGGGTGAACATCTCCTTTTAGCCCTAGTGAGAAAGATGACAGTTGTTTGCCTCCTGGGTGAACATCTACTTTTATCACTAGTGAGAAAGATGACAGTTGTTTGCCTCCTGGGTGAACATCTCCTTTTATCCCTAGTGAGAAAGATGACAGTTGTTTGCCTCCCATGTGAACATCTCCTTTTATCCCTAGTGAGAAAAATGACCGTTTTTTGCCTCCTGTGTGAACTATTCCTTTTAGCCCTAGTGAGAAAGATGACAGTTGTTTGCCTCCTGGGTGAACATCTCCTTTTAGCCCTAGTGAGAAAGATGACAGTTGTTTGCCTCCTGGGTGAACATCTCCTTTTAGCCCTAGTGAGAAAGATGACAGTTGTTTGCCTCCTGGGTGAACATCTCCTTTTATCCCTAGTGAGAAAGATGACAGTTGTTTGCCTCCTGGGTGAACATCTCCTTTTAGCCCTAGTGAGAAAGATGACAGTTGTTTGCCTCCTGGGTGAACATCTCCTTTTAGCCCTAGTGAGAAAGATGACAGTTGTTTGCCTCCTGGGTGAACATCTCCTTTTATCCCTAGTGAGAAAGATGACAGTTGTTTGCCTCCTGTGTGAACATCTCCTTTTATCCCTAGTGAGAAAAATGACCGTTTTTTGCCTCCTGTGTGAACATTTCCTTTTAGCCCTAGTGAGAAAGATGACAGTTGTTTGCCTCCTGGGTGAACATCTCCTTTTAGCCCTAGTGAGAAAGATGACAGTTGTTTGCCTCCTGTGTGAACATCTCCTTTTAGCCCTAGTGAGAAAGATGACAGTTGTTTGCCTCCTGGGTGAACATCTCCTTTTAGCCCTAGTGAGAAAGATGACAGTTGTTTGCCTCCTGGGTGAACATCTCCTTTTATCCCTAGTGAGAAAGATGACAGTTGTTTGCCTCCTGGGTGAACATCTCCTTTTAGCCCTAGTGAGAAAGATGACAGTTGTTTGCCTCCTGGGTGAACATCTCCTTTTATCCCTAGTGAGAAAGATGACAGTTGTTTGCCTCCTGGGTGAACATCTCCTTTTAGCCCTAGTGAGAAAGATGACAGTTGTTTGCCTCCTGGGTGAACATCTCCTTTTAGCCCTAGTGAGAAAGATGACAGTTGTTTGCCTCCTGGGTGAACATCTCCTTTTAGCCCTAGTGAGAAAGATGACAGTTGTTTGCCTCCCATGTGAACATCTCCTTTTATCCCTAGTGAGAAAGATGACCGTTTTTTGCCTCCTGGGTGAACATCTAATTTTATCCCTAGTGAGAAAGATGACAGTTGTTTGCCTCCTGGGTGAACATCTCCTTTTATCCCTAGTGAGAAAGATGACAGTTGTTTGCCTCCTGGGTGAACATCTCCTTTTAGCCCTAGTGAGAAAGATGACAGTTGTTTGCCTCCTGGGTGAACATCTCCTTTTAGCCCTAGTGAGAAAGATGACAGTTGTTTGCCTCCCATGTGAACATCTCCTTTTATCCCTAGTGAGAAAGATGACCGTTTTTTGCCTCCTGGGTGAACATCTCCTTTTATCCCTAGTGAGAAGGATGACAGTTGTTTGCCTCCTGTGTGAACATCTCCTTTTTGCCCTAGTGAGAAAGATGACAGTTGTTTGCCTCCTGGGTGAACATCTCCTTTTATCCCTAGTGAGAAAGATGACAGTTGTTTGCCTCCTGGGTGAACATCTCCTTTTAGCCCTAGTGAGAAAGATGACAGTTGTTTGCCTCCTGGGTGAACATCTCCTTTTATCACTAGTGAGAAAGATGACAGTTGTTTGCCTCCTGGGTGAACATCTCCTTTTATCCCTAGTGAGAAAGATGACAATTTTTTGCCTCCTGTGTGAACATCTCCTTTTAGCCCTAGTGAGAAAGATGACAGCTGTTTGCCTCCCATGTGAACATCTCCTTTTATCCCTAGTGAGAAAGATGACCGTTTTTTGCCTCCTGTGTGAACATTTCCTTTTAGCCCTAGTGAGAAAGATGACAGTTGTTTGCCTCCTGTGTGAACATCTCCTTTTAGCCCTAGTGAGAAAGATGACAGTTGTTTGCCTCCTGGGTGAACATCTCCTTTTAGCCCTAGTGAGAAAGATGACAGTTGTTTGCCTCCTGGGTGAACATCTCCTTTTATCCCTAGTGAGAAAGATGACAGTTGTTTGCCTCCTGGGTGAACATCTCCTTTTAGCCCTAGTGAGAAAGATGACAGTTGTTTGCCTCCTGGGTGAACATCTCCTTTTATCCCTAGTGAGAAAGATGACAGTTGTTTGCCTCCTGGGTGAACATCTCCTTTTAGCCCTAGTGAGAAAGATGACAGTTGTTTGCCTCCTGGGTGAACATCTCCTTTTAGCCCTAGTGAGAAAGATGACAGTTGTTTGCCTCCTGGGTGAACATCTCCTTTTATCCCTAGTGAGAAAGATGACAGTTGTTTGCCTCCTGGTTGAACATCTCCTTTTAGCCCTAGTGAGAAAGATGACAGTTGTTTGCCTCCTGGGTGAACATCTCCTTTTAGCCCTAGTGAGAAAGATGACAGTTGTTTGCCTCCTGGGTGAACATCTCCTTTTATCCCTAGTGAGAAAGATGACAGTTGTTTGCCTCCTGGGTGAACATCTCCTTTTAGCCCTAGTGAGAAAGATGACAGTTGTTTGCCTCCTGGGTGAACATCTCCTTTTAGCCCTAGTGAGAAAGATGACAGTTGTTTGCCTCCTGGGTGAACATCTCCTTTTATCCCTAGTGAGAAGGATGACAGTTGTTTGCCTCCTGTGTGAACATCTCCTTTTAGCCCTAGTGAGAAAAATGACCGTTTTTTGCCTCCTGTGTGAACATTTCCTTTTAGCCCTAGTGAGAAAGATGACAGTTGTTTGCCTCCTGTGTGAACATCTCCTTTTAGCCCTAGTGAGAAAGATGACAGTTGTTTGCCTCCTGTGTGAACATTTCCTTTTAGCCCTAGTGAGAAAGATGACAGTTGTTTGCCTCCTGTGTGAACATCTCCTTTTAGCCCTAGTGAGAAAGATGACAGTTGTTTGCCTCCTGGGTGAACATCTCCTTTTAGCCCTAGTGAGAAAGATGACAGTTGTTTGCCTCCTGGGTGAACATCTCCTTTTATCCCTAGTGAGAAAGATGACAGTTGTTTGCCTCCTGGGTGAACATCTCCTTTTAGCCCTAGTGAGAAAGATGACAGTTGTTTGCCTCCTGGGTGAACATCTCCTTTTATCCCTAGTGAGAAAGATGACAGTTGTTTGCCTCCCATGTGAACATCTCCTTTTAGCCCTAGTGAGAAAGATGACAGTTGTTTGCCTCCTGGGTGAACATCTCCTTTTAGCCCTAGTGAGAAAGATGACAGTTGTTTGCCTCCTGGGTGAACATCTCCTTTTATCCCTAGTGAGAAAGATGACAGTTGTTTGCCTCCTGGTTGAACATCTCCTTTTAGCCCTAGTGAGAAAGATGACAGTTGTTTGCCTCCTGGGTGAACATCTCCTTTTAGCCCTAGTGAGAAAGATGACAGTTGTTTGCCTCCTGGGTGAACATCTCCTTTTATCCCTAGTGAGAAAGATGACAGTTGTTTGCCTCCTGGGTGAACATCTCCTTTTAGCCCTAGTGAGAAAGATGACAGTTGTTTGCCTCCTGGGTGAACATCTCCTTTTAGCCCTAGTGAGAAAGATGACAGTTGTTTGCCTCCTGGGTGAACATCTCCTTTTATCCCTAGTGAGAAGGATGACAGTTGTTTGCCTCCTGTGTGAACATCTCCTTTTATGCCCTAGTGAGAAAGATGACAGTTGTTTGCCTCCTGGGTGAACATCTCCTTTTAGCCCTAGTGAGAAAGATGACAGTTGTTTGCCTCCTGGGTGAACATCTCCTTTTAGCCCTAGTGAGAAAGATGACAGTTGTTTGCCTCCTGGGTGAACATCTCCTTTTATCCCTAGTGAGAAAGATGACAGTTGTTTGCCTCCTGGGTGAACATCTCCTTTTAGCCCTAGTGAGAAAGATGACAGTTGTTTGCCTCCTGGGTGAACATCTCCTTTTAGCCCTAGTGAGAAAGATGACAGTTGTTTGCCTCCTGGGTGAACATCTCCTTTTATCCCTAGTGAGAAAGATGACAGTTGTTTGCCTCCTGGGTGAACATCTCCTTTTATCCCTAGTGAGAAAGATGACAGTTGTTTGCCTCCTGGGTGAACATCTCCTTTTATGCCCTAGTGAGAAAGATGACAGTTGTTTGCCTCCCATGTGAACATCTCCTTTTATCCCTAGTGAGAAAGATGACCGTTTTTTGCCTCCTGTGTGAACATTTCCTTTTAGCCCTAGTGAGAAAGATGACAGTTGTTTGCCTCCTGGGTGAACATCTCCTTTTATCCCTAGTGAGAAAGATGACAGTTGTTTGCCTCCTGGGTGAACATCTCCTTTTAGCCCTAGTGAGAAAGATGACAGTTGTTTGCCTCCTGGGTGAACATCTCCTTTTAGCCCTAGTGAGAAAGATGACAGTTGTTTGCCTCCTGGGTGAACATCTCCTTTTAGCCCTAGTGAGAAAGATGACAGTTGTTTGCCTCCTGGGTGAACATCTCCTTTTAGCCCTAGTGAGAAAGATGACAGTTGTTTGCCTCCTGGGTGAACATCTCCTTTTATCCCTAGTGAGAAAGATGACAGTTGTTTGCCTCCTGTGTGAACATCTCCTTTTAGCCCTAGTGAGAAAGATGACAGTTGTTTGCCTCCTGGGTGAACATCTCCTTTTAGCCCTAGTGAGAAAGATGACAGTTGTTTGCCTCCTGGGTGAACATCTCCTTTTATCCCTAGTGAGAAAGATGACAGTTGTTTGCCTCCTGGGTGAACATCTCCTTTTATCCCTAGTGAGAAAGATGACAGTTGTTTGCCTCCTGGGTGAACATCTCCTTTTAGCCCTAGTGAGAAAGATGACAGTTGTTTGCCTCCCATGTGAACATCTCCTTTTATCCCTAGTGAGAAAGATGACCGTTTTTTGCCTCCTGTGTGAACATTTCCTTTTAGCCCTAGTGAGAAAGATGACAGTTGTTTGCCTCCTGTGTGAACATCTCCTTTTAGCCCTAGTGAGAAAGATGACAGTTGTTTGCCTCCTGGGTGAACATCTCCTTTTAGCCCTAGTGAGAAAGATGACAGTTGTTTGCCTCCTGGGTGAACATCTCCTTTTATCCCTAGTGAGAAAGATGACAGTTGTTTGCCTCCTGGGTGAACATCTCCTTTTAGCCCTAGTGAGAAAGATGACAGTTGTTTGCCTCCTGGGTGAACATCTCCTTTTATCCCTAGTGAGAAAGATGACAGTTGTTTGCCTCCTGGGTGAACATCTCCTTTTAGCCCTAGTGAGAAAGATGACAGTTGTTTGCCTCCTGGGTGAACATCTCCTTTTAGCCCTAGTGAGAAAGATGACAGTTGTTTGCCTCCTGGGTGAACATCTCCTTTTATCCCTAGTGAGAAAGATGACAGTTGTTTGCCTCCTGGGTGAACATCTCCTTTTAGCCCTAGTGAGAAAGATGACAGTTGTTTGCCTCCTGGGTGAACATCTCCTTTTATCCCTAGTGAGAAAGATGACAGTTGTTTGCCTCCTGGGTGAACATCTCCTTTTAGCCCTAGTGAGAAAGATGACAGTTGTTTGCCTCCTGGGTGAACATCTCCTTTTAGCCCTAGTGAGAAAGATGACAGTTGTTTGCCTCCTGGGTGAACATCTCCTTTTAGCCCTAGTGAGAAAGATGACAGTTGTTTGCCTCCTGGGTGAACATCTCCTTTTATCCCTAGTGAGAAAGATGACAGTTGTTTGCCTCCTGTGTGAACATCTCCTTTTAGCCCTAGTGAGAAAGATGACAGTTGTTTGCCTCCTGGGTGAACATCTCCTTTTAGCCCTAGTGAGAAAGATGACAGTTGTTTGCCTCCTGGGTGAACATCTCCTTTTAGCCCTAGTGAGAAAGATGACAGTTGTTTGCCTCCCATGTGAACATCTCCTTTTATCCCTAGTGAGAAAGATGACCGTTGTTTGCCTCCTGGGTGAACATCTCCTTTTATCCCTAGTGAGAAGGATGACAGTTGTTTGCCTCCTGTGTGAACATCTCCTTTTTGCCCTAGTGAGAAAGATGACAGTTGTTTGCCTCCTGTGTGAACATCTCCTTTTATCCCTAGTGAGAAAGATGACAGTTGTTTGCCTCCTGTGTGAACATCTCCTTTTATCCCTAGTGAGAAAGATGACAGTTGTTTGCCTCCTGGGTGAACATCTCCTTTTATCCCTAGTGAGAAAGATGACAGTTGTTTGCCTCCTGGGTGAACATCTCCTTTTAGCCCTAGTGAGAAAGATGACAGTTGTTTGCCTCCTGGGTGAACATCTCCTTTTAGCCCTAGTGAGAAAGATGACAGTTGTTTGCCTCCTGGGTGAACATCTCCTTTTATCCCTAGTGAGAAAGATGACAGTTGTTTGCCTCCTGTGTGAACATCTCCTTTTATCCCTAGTGAGAAAGATGACAGTTGTTTGCCTCCTGTGTGAACATCTCCTTTTATCCCTAGTGAGAAAGATGACAGTTGTTTGCCTCCTGGGTGAACATCTCCTTTTAGCCCTAGTGAGAAAGATGACAGTTGTTTGCCTCCTGGGTGAACATCTCCTTTTAGCCCTAGTGAGAAAGATGACAGTTGTTTGCCTCCTGTGTGAACATCTCCTTTTATCCCTAGTGAGAAAGATGACAGTTGTTTGCCTCCTGGGTGAACATCTCCTTTTATCCCTAGTGAGAAAGATGACAGTTGTTTGCCTCCTGGGTGAACATCTCCTTTTAGCCCTAGTGAGAAAGATGACAGTTGTTTGCCTCCTGGGTGAACATCTCCTTTTAGCCCTAGTGAGAAAGATGACAGTTGTTTGCCTCCTGGGTGAACATCTCCTTTTATCCCTAGTGAGAAAGATGACAGTTGTTTGCCTCCTGGGTGAACATCTCCTTTTAGCCCTAGTGAGAAAGATGACAGTTGAAGTAAACTATGATCAAAATTTCAGCATTAGTTTCTGATTCAGAGAACAAAATTCCCACTACCAAAACACCAGAACATTTCCCTCTCAGATTATCCCCTCGTACACTAACCTGGCCATAGACAACTTCTTGTTCTGCAGCCCAGCCTGCCTTATCAAGTGAAATCTAGAGACCTTGGAATTAGCAACTAATGACTTTGGCACTTGAAGTCTTGGCAAAGAAATATAAGCCTCTTATGTAGTGAGACCCAGCAATACCTTCATATTATCTGTCACACTTTTCTAGAGTTGTTCATTACTGAAATATAAATATCAATCTAGAACAGGTACACCCTATTTTCTTATGAGATCTTGGTTTGCCATTGAGCGTTACTGAAGAAGCCAGCGTAAAAAAGTATTTGCTTTTTTTCACTCAAGCACAGAGCCTAATTGTCTTGTGAGATGGAAGCTGAAGCATTGCAAGGGTATCAGAGACCCAGGTGGACTCCCCAGAGACACAGAGGGGTGTCTGTGTGGAGAGAGACCCCAGGAGAGTGATCCCTGAGTAGGGGGTTATGGGGGCTGAGAGATGGAGGGTGGGGAGCAAGGAGCCCAGGGCTACAGAGGGTGGGGGTAGTGGGGGGAAACAGGGTCCGGGGGTGGGTTACAGGGGAGAAAGAGAGAGGGGGGGGGGGGGGTCATGGTCAGGTGAGTGCAAGGGAGATGGGGGGGGGGGGGCAGGTAAAGGGGGACAGGTGGAACAAGGTGAAAGTGCTCTGGTAACACCCACTTGTTTCCCCCCACCTCCGTTCTCCACCTGTCCCATAGCCCCAGCTCCGACCCCGTCCCACGGTAGAGGTAGACTAGCCCAGACTGTGATCAGGTGTAGAACTCCTAATGGACTTCTCTATGACCCCGTGGAGAAAGGACAGGCTTTAAGTCCTCAATGAACTATTAGAAAAGCTTTTAAAAACCACCTCACTTTCACGCTCTCTCTCCAACACACAGGGTTTGGTGTTCTATCCATTGCTTTTAGGCCTACATCTTACTAATAAAGAATAGCCACACACGTTTTCCAGAGAATATGCCAAAACTTCATATTTTACAGAAGTAAAAAAAAACCTAGGGCCGGGATTCAAGGCAAAGCACGTAGCCTACAGAATAGTTAATTCAGGCAAACGTTCTACAACTTATCAAATATCCATTACTTACATTAATAAATTGTTTTAAAAAGTTAGAAAAAAGTTAAATTTCTTTATCATCAAAACAGGCAAATGTTTAGTATAAAGGTCTAGTTCACCTAAAAAGAAATGTAGACCTATTCCACTTTAACATAGATATACTTACTTACAAGCATGTTTTAACTATTTGCAAAAAAATTGGCTATAGTGAGATTTGCCTCAATATCTACAGAAGGACGGTAAAAATGCACGTTTACCAGCATCAGGTGTTGGCCTGGTCTTGTGTCCGGACAGTCTGACGGTCAGTAGTCAGGTGATGGAGGAAAGGAGAGAACAAGAAATGGAGCAGATGAGAGGAGGGCTGAAAAGAGTGGGAAAGAGAGAGTGACAGAGATTTTTCTAAACAGCACTGATGGTCAAATGATGCTTGTATGTGTCACATTAGCAGTATGTCTTTGAGAACAGACTGACAGGGGGGGGGGGGGGGCATTGCTTATGGTTGAGCGATCAGTTCTACCATCATCCGTAGTGGAACACAGTGATGTCAAGCCACACACTTACTAATGGTAACCCTGACCTACAAACCTGACCCGTCCCCTGGGCTCCTCTGTTTTCAAAATCTGCTCCTTCTCTATCCCTCCCCCTCTCTCGCTGACATTAACACCCTGTTCCTACTACATAGCCACTAGGTGACAGTGTCGTTTGATCAAATAAGTCACTGAGGTACACAACTTGGAACAACAGGACCCAAAGCTTGTCTGTCCTGAGCTACTCCTGTATGTTTACTCATCATAACATAGATAGGTCTGCAGTGTGAAACACTATGATTCATATTGATTTATCTGCTGTCTTTTATCTATAGGTAGAGTACAATCTCATTATGTGATGGTGCATAACAGAAAGACAAGAAGTGGAACTGGATAGGCAGTTTTAACCCTAACCATCTTTCCACATGTATAACCATATAAATGGTGACATGACCACTTCATCACTATCTTGTACTTGCTTGACTAAACTAATGCAGCCTCATTTGCCTGATCTGTGTGTGCTGTCGTCATGTGAAGCTATAGGCTAGGGGCCTCCCTAGTGGTGCAGTGGCCTTCAAACCCTGTGCCACTAGAGATCCTGGTTCGAGTCCAGGCTCTGTCGCAGCCGGCCATGACCGGGAGACCCATGGGGCGGCGCACAATTGGCCCAGCGTCGTCCGGGTTAGGGGAGGGTTTGGCCGGCAGGGATGTTCTTGTCCCATCGCGCTCTAGTGACTCCTGTGGCAGGCCGGGCACATGCACGCTGACACGGTCACCAGGTGTAGCGTGTTTCCTCCGACACATTGGTGTGGCTGGTTTCTGGGTTAAGCGGGCATTGCGTCAAGAGGCAGTGTGGCTTGGTTGGGCTGCGTTTCGGAGGATGCACGGCTCTCGACCTTCGCCTCTCCTGAGTCCGTACGGGAGTTGTAGCGATGAGACAAGACTGTAACTACCAATTAGATACCACGAAATTGGGGAGAAAAAGGGGTAAAAAATATATATAAAAAAAATAAAAAAAACACCTATAGGCTACATGCTGCACTTTGTACTGAAATTACTAGCCAACCCTTCTGGGGTGACTATCGGCAGTGGTGTAAAGTACTTACGTAAAAATACTTTAAAGTACTACTTAAGTATTTTTTTATCTGTACTTTACTATTTATATTATTGCCAACTTTTACTTCACTACATTCCTCAAGAAAATAATGTACTTTTTACTCCATACATTTTCCCTGATAGCCGAAAGTACTTGTTACATTTTGACAGGAAACAGATTAAATTCATACACTTATCAAGAGAACATCCCTGGTCATCCCTACTGCCTCTGACTCACTAAACACAAATGCTTTGTTTGTAAATGATGTCTGAGTGTGCCCCTGGCTATCTGTTTTTTTAGTTTTTTTTAATCAAATAAAATTGTGCCATCTGGTTTGCTTAATTTAAGGAATTATACGTTTAAGTATATTTTAACAATTCCATTTACTTTTGATACTTATGTATATTTAAAACCAAATACTTTTAGACTTTCACTCAAGTACTATTTTACTGGGTGACTTTCACTTTTACTTGAGTCTTTTTCTATTAAGGTATATACTGTATCTTTACTTTTACTCAAGTATGACAATTGAGTACTTCTCCCACCACTGACTATCGGTCTCACTCTCCCATGCCTCCTTTCCTCTTTAGTTTGAAACCAGTATTTTTATTTTATTTATTTAACCGTTATTTAACTAGGCAAGTCAGTTAAGAACAAAATCTTATTTACAATGACGGCCTAGCAAAAGGCAAAAGGCCTCCTGTGGGGACGGGGGATAAAAAAAAATATATATATATACACATTTATAGAAATATAGGACAAAACACACATCACGGCAAGAGAGACAACACTACATTACATAAAGAGAAACCTAAGACAAGAACATAGCAAGGCAGCAACACATGACAACACAGCATGATAGCAACACAACATGGTAGCAGCACAAAACATTATTGGGTACAGACAACAGCACAAAGGGCAAGAAGGTAGAGACAACAATACATCGGTAGTGATCATGTGAGGTTGAGTTTGCTCAGGGCGTAATGGAATTCTATAACTCCATGGTCAGTCTATTCACCTAGCTCACCTGATCTCTGGAGGGGACAGCAGGGGGGCATCCAGCTGTCCACAGAAACAGGTTCTCACCTTGATCCCCTCCATCTTTGCATTGTAGAAGGGAGTTGTACACCTGTTCAACCATAGATGACCCTTTCTTCCTCTCTCCCACAAACACACAGGCATGTACACACACAGTCTTGTGACTGACCTCAATGATCTCTCCATCCAACCTGGTAAAGCAAACACACTACCCTCAAAACAAACAGTAAAAATGGCGCTAGGCTTTTTTTGCTGTCTGTGATTGTGTATATGTGTCAATCTGAGGGGACCAGAACACACCCAAAGAGATGAAACCAAACAAAGAGAACAGATAGATTCACTAATAAAAGAATGATCCATGAACATTGGAATTTACATGGCTTTGATAGTAAATCTGTATCATGCTTAGATGTGGCTTTCTTTCTCTCTGTGAGTTAATGAAATTGGCTCCCTCTGCTCCTTGTCAATCACAGTTCTGTCTAAACAAAAGCTTTGCTCATTACCATGGGCATAATGTTAGTAATGCCACACCTCTACACTCGACTAAAACTTAACAAAGCAGCGTGTGTGTATTAGTGAGTGAATGGATAGGTGGAATTACAGCAGGGTTTCCCAAACCCGGTCTTCGGAACCCCAAGGGGTACATGTTTTGGTTTATGCCCTAGACTGAGATTGGGAAACGCTGAGTTACAGACTCTTGGGGTGCCCTAAAAAGCTGTGCTGTTGTGTTTTACATACGAAATGTAGGCCTTCAAACCCTGATCAATTTCATACTGACGGATCAGACACGGTGTGTGTTTCAAGTGAGAACATTTTGTCCCCACAAGGAAAAGGGCTATTTTAGGCTTAGGGGTTAGGTTTAAGGTTAGGGGGTGTGTGTGTGTGCGTGCGTGCCTGCGTGCGTGCGAGCGAGAGAGAGCGCTTGTGTGTGAGATGCTAATAATTTTCCTGTGCGAAGCAGCAACAAAGCAAGCCAAGAGAGTTGAGAGGTTCAAACGTAAACAGTGTTACTTAGCATTGGGCCCATTGTTGATGTGTTTACTGAGTCAGCATGAAGACAGATAGCTCTCTTTGTTTACATTTGATCATTAGATAAGGGATTTCTGATTTAATCTCCTGACATAAATTAAGCAAAACCAAATCTGGTGGGGAGGGATGGAGAGGAGAGGGTTCCCGTGAATTGTTTCACTTAATATGCTTCATTGGAATTAAGCTGCAGCAATGAGGTGGCATATCATTTTGATCAGGTTGTTTTTTTTTCAAATAGTTTTTCTGTTCACTTACTTGCCTAGCTCTTATCAATAGCTCTTATATCAATTTATACATTACAGTGCATGGAGAATGCTGTTATTTCCATCTGAAAAAAATATATGCTTTTTCCACCCTATTCATGGTTTCCTTGCACGTAACGGGTGGTGGAATTATTAGGGAATTAAGTCCAGGTCAGACATCTGTAGACACACAAGAAAGCCCTCTACGACCTCCGATGAGACATCAAACACGCAAAAGGACAATATAGGAGGAAGGTGGAATCCTATTACACTGGCTCCGACGCTCGTCGTATGTGGCAGGGCTTGCAGACGATAACGGATTACAAAGAGAAACCCAGCCATGAGTTGCTCAGCGATGCATAATTCCCAAACGAGCTAAATTCCTTTTATCCTCACTTCTAGGAATATAACACCGGGCCTTGCATGAAAGCCCCTGTTTTTCCGGATCACTGTGTGATCTCGCTCTCTGTGGCCGATGTGAGCAAAACGTTTCAACAGGTTAACAATCACAAGGCAGACGGAATACCAGGGCGCGTTCTCAAAGCATGCGCAGACCAGCTGGCAAGTGTCTTCACAGACATTTTCGAACTCTCCTTGTCGCAGTCTGTAATCCCAACATGTTTCAAGCTGATCACCATAGTCCTTGTTCCCAAGAGCTCCAAGTTAACCTACCTAAATAGCACTCACATCTGTAATTATGAAGTGCTTTGAAAGGCTGGTCATGACACACATCAACCCAGACATCATCATAGACCCACTCCAATTCGCGTACCGCCCCAACAGAGATGACGCAATCTCAATTGCACTTCACACTGCCCTCTGCCAACGGAAGCAGAGGGGAAATAAGTATGTGAGAATGCTGTTCATAGACTACAGCTCAGTGTTCAACACCATAGTCCGCTCCAAGTTGACCCTCAAGACGGGGGCCCTTCAGGGATGTGTGCTTAGTCCCCTCCTGTTCTCCCAGTTCACCCACGACTGCGTGGCCATGGACGACTCCAACTCCAGCACCATCATCAAGTTTGTTGACGACATGACAGTGGTAGGCCCAATCACCAACGGTGATTAGTAAGCCTCCAGGGAGGAGGTCAAAGACTTGGCAGTGTGGTGCCAGGACAACAACCTCTCCATCAACGTCAGTAAGACCAAGGAGCTGATCGTGGGCTACTGGAGAAAGAGGGGAGAGCCCCCTCCCCATCCACATTGACTGGAATGTTGTGGAACTGGTCGAGAGCTTTAAGTTCCTTGGCATCCACATCACTAAGGATTTAACATGGTCCACACACACCCTCATTGTCATGAAGAGGGCACAGCAGCGCCTCTTCCCCCTCAGGAGGCTGAAAAGATTTGGCATGGGCCCTCGGCAGTGGTGGAAAAAGTACCCAATTGTCATACTTGAGACAAAATTACTATGGTAAACGTGAAAGTCACCCGGTAAAATACTACTTGAGTAGAAGTCTTAAAGTATTTGGTTTTAAATATACTTAAGTATCAAAAGTAAATGTAACTGCGAAAATATACGTAAGTATCAAAAGTAAAAGTATAACTGATTTCAAATTCCTTATATTAATCAAACCATTTTTATTTTTTTATTTACAGATAGCCAGGGGCACACTCCAACACTCAGACATAATATTAAAAAGAAGCATTTGTATAGTGAGTGCCAGATCAGAGGCAGTAGGGATGACCAGGAATGTTCTCTTGATAAGTGTGTGAGTTAGACAATTTTCTTGTTCAGCTAAGCATTCAAAATGTAATGAGTACTTTTGGGTGTCAGGGAAAATTATGGAGTAAAAAGTATATAATTTTCTTGAGGAATGTAGTGAAGTCAAATTAAAAGTTGCCAAAAATATAAATACCTCGTACTTCTAAACATTGATCTGGTACTCCCTGTATGTAGCTCCATTATTGTGTATTTTATCCCTTGTGTTACTATTTTATTACAATTAAAACATTGTAACTCTGCGTCGATGGGAAGGGCTTGTAAGCAAGCATTTCACAGTAAAGACCACACCAATTGTATTTGGAGCATGTGACAAATACAATTTGATTTGACCTTAATTTGGCTTACACGTAGAGAGAAAAGTGCATAAAAAGGGAAAAAGTTCAATTTACACACGTATTACTCGAGTCTGAATTTCCCCCATAGAGAATAGACGTTGTATGTCCCAGAATCCTGGAAAATAGGGTGGTGGTGTCTAGAAACAGCAACTGATCCTCTTTAAAAACAGGAAGGTAAATGTGAGCGTGTTCACCCTCCACCAGAGAGGGTGACCTGTATCAGTGATTTTGACAAGATAGACAGATCATCTGCAGAGATACGTCTTTCCATGTAATCGCCTAGGATTGTACTTTTTATACCACATATCGTATAACTATGTACAAAACCAAATTACCTTATTTTTGTACATATAATTATCTGCCAATGGTATACATACTTAATAGAACTGCAATACAGAACTTAGATACACTCTGAATCTACACTGAGAGCTGTACAGGTTATATCTTGCCTGTTTGGCCATGTCCGGGAGTATCGTCAGACAGGGCCACAGGGGTCTCCTGACCCTTCCTGTCTCAGCCTCCAGTATTTATGCTGCAGTAGTTTACGTGTCGGGGGGCTAGTGTCACGTGTGCTCCCTCTCCGGCCTCTAGGTCACCAGGCTGCTCATTATGGCGCACACCTGTCACCATCGTTACGCACACCTGCGCGTCATCAGACTCACCTGGACATCACTTCCCTTTGGTTCCTTCCCCATGTGTTTCTGTTTCAGGTTCATGTCTGTGTGTTGTTCGTGTTTTATATTATGTTACGTTTATTTTATTAAAATACTCACTCCCTGAACTTGCTTCCCGACTCTCAGCGCACATCATTACAGCTAGGGTCAGTCTGTAATATCTGGAGTATTTCTCCTGTCTTATCCGGTATCCTGTGTGAATTTTAGTATGCTCCCTCTAATTCTCTTTTTCCTCTCTCTCTTTCTCTCTCTCTTCTCTCGGAGGACCTGAGCCCTAGGACCATGCCTCAGGACTACTTGGCCCGATGACCCCTTGCTGTCCACAGCCCACCTGGTCATGCGGCTGCTCCAGTTTCAACAGTTCAGCCTGCGGCTATGGAACCCTGACCTGTTCACTGGACATTCTACCTTGTCCCCCGGACCTGCTGTTTTCTACCGCACCTGCTGTCTCTAACTCTGAATGATTGGCTATGAAAAGCCAACTGACATTTACTCCAGAGGTGCTGACTTGTTGCACCCTCTACAACCACTGTGATTATTATTATCTGACCCTGCTGGTCATCTATGAACGTTTGAACAGCTTGGCCGCGGTCTGTTATAATCTCCACCCGGCACAGCCAGAAGAGGACTGGCCACCCCTCAGAGCCTGGTTCCTCTCTAGGTTTCTTACTAGGTTCTGACTTTTCTAGGAAGTTTTTCCTAGCCACCGTGCTTCTACAGCTGCATTGCTTGCTGTTTGAGGTTATAGGCTGGGTTTCTGTACAGCACTTCATGACATCGACTGACGTAAAAAGGGCTTTATAAATACATTTGATTGATTGATTGCCTGGCTACCCATCCACATCACACTGGCCAAACTGACGTTTCTTCTCCAAAATGAGTCTGGATTTTCCTCCCTCCCCTACGATTTCTAGAATGGGAACACATTTTGACTGTTCTTATTGGTCACAGAAACTGATGGGTTAGGCCAGAGCCAGCCTACATGCTGATGTTATCAACTTTGAAACTCTGATTGCTTAGATTTGTTAGAGACGATCCAGTCGCTGATCAAATTTGGTTTGTTCAACTCCCCTCATTTTGAAGTCACACAAATGACTTTTAGGATGGCAGATTTAGACAATGTATGTAGCAATTAATAAGGCTGCATATATGCATTCCAGGTGACTACCTCATGAAGCTGGTTGAGAGAATGCCAAGAGTCTGCAAAGCTGTCTTCAAGGCAAAGGGTGGCTATTTTGAAGAATCTCAAATATAAAATATTTTTTGATTTGTTTAACACTTTTTTGTTTACTACATAATTCCAAATGTGTTATTTCATAGTTTTGATGTCTTCAATATTATTCTATAATGTAGAAAATAGTACAAATAAATAAAAACCCTAGAATGAGTAGGTGTGTCCAAACTTTTGACTGGTACTGTACATCAAATCAAATCAAATCAAATGTTATTAGTCACATACACATGGTTAGCAGATGTTAATGCGAGTGTAGCGAAATGCTTGTGCTTCTAGTTCCGACAATGCAGTAATAACCAACAAGTAATCCAACCTAACAATTCCACAACTACTACCTTACACACACACACAAGTGTAAAGGGATAAAGAATATGTACATAAAGATATATGAATGAGTGGTGGTACAGAACGGCATGGCAGATGCAGTAGATGGTATAGAGTACGGTATATACATATGAGATGAGTACTGTAGGGTATGTAAACATAAAGTGGCATAGTTTAAAGTGGCTAGTGGTACATGTATTACATAAAGATGGCAAGATGCAGTAGATGATATAGAGTACAGTATATACATATGAGATGGGTAATGTAGGGTATGTAAACATTATATTATATTATATTATACATGTGACATTATGTAAGAGTGAGATTAACAGATGTATAGGCAGAGGGAGAAAAGAGAGAGGGACATACATGTACAGTAGCCTCTTCTTCTAGGCTTTAGACCAGCCTAGTAGACTACTGTGGTAAGAAGTAAGAGTCTCAGGAGAATAATAATAAGCCTCCAGATAAAAGGATATGTCCCAGGTGTGTAAACCAAACCCCCTGCCCACTCATTCCTGTGCTTTGAGGGGAACTGATTGGGTGGCACAGCACTCTCAATGCCCTGGACCGACAGCTGTCCTTTATAAATGGAACGTGCCACCCAGGCTTTGTTGTCATTTTGATTCGTTTTCAGTCACAACCACTCTGCAACCCCATTTACATTATACAGTAGGTTAGAAGGCAATCATCTTTTCCTGTTATTTAATAGACTGTACACAAAAATATTCATACATAATGTACATAATGTACATGTGTACTGTGCAACTCAATACACTCAAAACAGCTGCACGCAAATCATTACTACTCTGTCCCTCTAGTTTAGGTCTTCAATTCAAATATAATTCAATGTAAACACCAAAAGATCATTCTTTCATATTTGTAAAATTGCTTTATTTCTGAAGAATCCAGTCATGAGAGATAAATATAACATAGATATCAATAAATGTCTGAGGCCACACAGTGATCTATTGTCCAAATGCAACTCTGTGATCAAGCTATCATAAATGTCTCAACCGCTAACGATTAGGCTTGATATAAAAGCACTTTCATTTGAGGAAAACAATTACTCAGTATTGTATATAGCCACGAGAAAACACACAGTTTTGGTAATTGACATTGTAACCAGCCAAGCTTTACCAGAGCATATAAACATCAATATAAATATAGTTACAAATCATATACAGACTAAATCAGGAAGCCCTTAAGCATATAAACGCAGCAAAAAAATAAATGTCCTCTCACTGTGTGGCCACCAGCTGCATTAAGTACTGCAGTCCATCTCCTCCTCGTGGACTGCACTAGATTTGTCAGTTCTTGCTGTGAGATGTTACCCCACTCTTCCACCAAGGCATCTGCAAGTTCCCAGACATTTCTGGGGTGAATGGCCCTAGCCCTCACCCTCCGATCCAACAGGTTCCAGACGTGCTCAATGGGATTGAGATCCGGGCTCTTCGCTGGCCATGGCAGAACACTGACATTCCTGTCTTGCAGGAAATCACATACAGAACAAGCAGTATGGCAGGTGGCATTGTCATGCTGGAGGATCATGTCAGGATGAGCCTGCAGGAAGGGTACCACATGAGGGAGGAGGATGTTTTCCCTGTAACGCAAAGCGTTGATATTGCCTGCAATGACAACAAGCTCAGTCCGATGATGCTGTGACACACCGCCCCAGACCATGACGGACCCTCCACCTCCAAATCGATCCCGCTCCAGAGTACAGGCCTCGGTGTAACACTCATTCCTTCGATGATAAACGCGAATCCAACCATCACCCCTGTTGAGACAAAACCGCGACTCGTCAGTGAAGAGCACTTTTTGCCAGTCCTGTCTGGTCCAGCGACGGTGGGTTTGTGCCCATAGACAACGTTGTTGCCGGTGATGTCTGGTGAGGACCTGCCTTACAACAGGCCTACAAGCCCTCAGTCCAGCCTCTCTCAGCCTATTGCGAACAGCCTGAGCACTGATGGAGGGATTGTGTGTTCCTGGTGTAACTCGGCCAGCTGTTGTTGCCATCCTGTACCTGTCCCGCAGGTGTGATGTTCGGATGCACCGATCCTGTGCAGGTGTTGTTACACATGGTCTGCCACTGCGAGGACGATCAGCTGTCCGTCCTGGCTCCCTGTTGCGCGGTCTTAGGTGTCTCACAGTACGGAGAATGCAATTTATTGCCCTGGCCACATCTGCAGTCCTCATGCCTCCTTGCAGAAAGCCTAAGGCACATTCACGCAGATGAGCAGAGACCCTGGGCATCTTTCTTTTGGTGTTTTTCAGAGTCAGTAGAAAGGCCTCTTTAGTGTCCTAAGTTTTCATAACTGTGACCTTAATTGCCTACCGTGTGTAAGCTGTTAGTGTCTTAATGACCGTTCCACAGATGCATGTTCATTAATTGTTTATGGTTCATTGAACAAGCATGGGAAACAGTGTTAAAACCCTTTACAATGAAGATCTGTGAAGTTATTTGGATTTTTACAAATTATCTTTGAAAGACAGGGTCCTGAAAAAGTGACGTTTCTTTTTTTGCTGGGTTTATATGTGATCACCAAAACAAATACATGTTAACAGATCTTCTAGTCACGCAGTGATAAGTACTAGGCTTGTGTTTTATTCTCTCAGAAGTTACAGTTCAACTGTAGGGTCACAAGAGAGATGAGGGTGGGTTGACCACTCAAAGACATCGCTTTTCATTCAGGCCACTTTGACTGTTTTTGATTCATATAATTCCATTCAACTCTATGTGTTCTGAAGAATGATGGTGGATCAAGCAAAGTCAATGACAAAGCAAAGCCTGAACCAGAGAGCTAATATTTCCTCTTGCTCAACATCGACCTTCGTGACATAGCAACAGTGAAAACACTGCAGATAGGGACAGGACTGTGTACACAAGGATATGATTGTTTAGTTTGATCAATGTATGCATTGAATAATCACCGGATAAATGTAGGGTTGGGAGAAAAATTTCACAACCTTGTAATCTTTGCCAGGACTCAATATCTCTGGTTAGATTGTATAGCAGGAGACTCTAGTCTTGGGAAATATTTGGTTAATGACTCAGTAATTGAAGTGCAAGATGCCAGCCATTGGTCAATGTTCATCATTAGCATTGTCCAGTGGGTTTAAGTGCATGTAAATGTGTTGGGATCAGTAATGTCTCCCTCTATATCAGACAGCCATCAACAGCCAGTGATAAGTGTCATTACCTGCAGGCAAATGCAAAACACAGAGACGTGATCTGCACTCACACAGGATACCTGGAGCCTCATTTATAAAACAGACTAACAATCAATTTTGATCTTAAGTATGACTTCACACAGAAAACCACGTATAAGTAGTTATTTATAAAACCTTACTTTGACGTGGAAATGATCTTATCTCTACTCAAAGTCTAGACTTGACGTAGGTGATTTTGCTGCTGGTTATGTAGGGCTATTATTTTTTTCACTTGCAGTTTGTCAAACCATTTAGATAGGGGTCCTCGCTTCTCATTCCCAATCTCCCGCCATCCATCTATCCATCCACTGCTTAGTTTATGAGTGCCATGGTGCTCTCTGGCTGTTTCCCGCAGAAGAAGTTGTGTGCCAGACGCACGTGGACAGGCACAAAGACGTAGGAGGTGTAGATGACCATGGTCATGGAGGAGAAGAGGACAGAGTTGAAGATGGACTGCTCCCAGGGCTCAAGCACATATATGCCTGTGATGAGCAGGTACTGGTAGTACAGCCAGCCCAGGTACTCCTTCAGGTATTGAAAGTCCATCCTCATGCTGCTCCAGTGGTCAGGGTGAGGATGGGAGAGGGAGGGGCAGAGAAAGGAACAGAGAGAACGATAGAGAGAGGATAGGGGGAGTGATAGGAAGATAGGAGACAGAAGACAGAGACAGAGGGAGAAAGGAGGATGGCAGTGATAATGGCAGCAGGGGACACATAATGGGCATAAACACACAAACACACAAACAAACACACAAGACAGACGACACAACATCAATCATGTGGAAAGATATACAGTTAGTCGCTTCACCTGCACTACCTGATAGAATTAAACCTATTTTCCCAGGAGGAAACACCAACTGTAAAAGGGAAAACACTTAGTAGGTGAAAGATGAACTGTGTGGGTGTTTTGTGGGTAGTTCAGTGGTATAACCTCAAGTTTTTGTCGTAGTCTCATTTTAAACCCTAGTCTTCTTCAGCTTTCAATGCACCTGCTACTATGTAATTACCCATGTCTTACATACCTACCATATCCTTGGGGGAGCTAACAATGGAAAATGGTATTAGAAAGCACATTACATGTGGGTCTGTGTTTATTAATGAGAAGGTCCAGGGACAATCACAGCCCGTGGCCCCTGGGGGCCACTGGGGGTCTCTCTGGTGGGGAGGCACTGCAGACATTAGCTCCTGAGAGCCCCAGACAAGGTAAATTAAATCTGCATACACGCATGCATGCACAGTACATAAACACACAGTATCCCACTCAAACAGCACACGTGGTACCTTTATCTTTATTGTCAATGCTGTCAAAATGTCCACCACCGTACAGATGGTGGAAAGGAACAGACATTTACTCCATCATAAGGAACGAGAACAGACATTTACTCCATCATAAGGAACGAGAACAGACATTTACTCTACTTCCACACAGGGTAGTTGACATTAAGTATCTAAGGGCATAATAGGAAAGCCTCTGTCTCAGAGTCAGTACCTCAGTGTGCGTTGACAGGTGTCAGGTAAACTCAACTGACACCAGTGCACACTTCTTCACCAGAGTAATAGCCTACTCATTAATAAACAGTTATGGACCAAATAGTTAACGACACACACTGTGGCATGTCAATAAATAAACCTAAAATATAATCCAAGCATGTTTGCTTGTTTTCCAGGTCCTATCCTGTCACACAAATAATTATGGCTAAACTAATGCCGTAGAGACATTGTAACAACTGAATAAGCCTCCTCACATTAAGGTAGTCTACATGCTAGCCTACATGCCTATATGACACAATAATAATCTGTAGGACAACAAAAAAACAATAAGGATCATATAAAAGTGAGCTTACAGTGAGGGAAAAAAGTATTTGATCCCCTGCTGATTTTGTACGTTTGCCCACTGACAAAGAAATTATCAGTCTATAATTTTAATGGTAGGTTTATTTGAACAGTGAGAGACAGAATAACAACAAAAATATCCAGAAAAATGCATGTCAAAAATGTTATAAATTGATTTGCATTTTAATGAGGGAAATAAGTATTTGACCCCTTCTCAATCAAAAAGATTTCTGGCTCCCAGGTGTCTTTCATACAGGTAACGAACGGAGATTAGGAGCACACTCTTAAAGGGAGTGCTCCTAATCTCAGTTTCTTACCTGTATAAAAGATACCTGTCCACAGAAGCAATCAATCAATCAGATTCCAAACTCTCCACCATGGCCAAGACCAAAGAGCTCTCCAAGGATGTCAGGGACAAGATTGTAGACCAACACAAGGCTGGAATGGGCTACAAGACCATCGCCAAGCAGCTTGGTGAGAAGGTGACAACAGTTTCTGTGATTATTCGCAAATGGAAGAAACACAAAAGAACTGTCAATCTCCCTCAGCCTGGGGCTCCATGCAAGATCTCACCTCGTGGAGTTGCAATGATCATGAGAACGGTGAGGAATCAGCCCAGAACTACACAGGAGGATCTTGTCAATGATCTCAAGGCAGCTGGGACCATAGTCATCAAGAAAACAATTGGTAACACACTATGCCGTGAAGGACTGAAATCCTGCAGCGCCCGCAAGGTCCCCCTGCTCAAGAAAGCACATATACATGCCCGTCTGAAGTTTGCCAATGAACATCTGAATGATTCAGAGGACAACTGGGTGAACGTGTTGTGGTCAGATGAGACCAAAATGGAGTTCTTTGGCATCAACCCAACTTGCCGTGTTTGGAGGAGGAGGAATGCTGCCTATGACCCCAAGAAACCATCCCCACCGTCAAACATGGAGGTGGAAACATTATGCTTTGGGGGTGTTTTTCTGCTAAAGGGACAGGACAACTTCACCGCATCAAAGGGACGATGGACGGGGCCATGTACCGTCAAATCTTGGGTGAAAACCTCCTTCCCTCAGCCAGGGTATTGAAAATGGGTCGTGGATGGGTATTCCAGCATGACAATGACCCAAAACACACGGCCAAGGCAACAAAGTAGTGGCTCAAGAAGAAGCACATTAAGGTCCTGGAGTGGCCTAGCCAGTCTCCAGACCTTAATCCCATAGAAAATCTGTGGAGGGAGCTGAAGGTTCGAGTTGCCAAACGTCAGCCTCGAAACCTTAATGACTTGAAGAAGATCTGCAAAGAGGAGTGGGACAAAATCCCTCCTGAGATGTGTGCAAACCTGGTGGCCAACTACAAGAAACGTCTGACCTCTGTGATTGCCAACAAGGGTTTTGCCACCAAGTACTAAGTCATGTTTTGCAGAGGGGTCAAATACTTATTTCCCTCATTAAAATGCAAATCAATTCATAACATTTTTGACATGCGTTTTTCTGGATTTTTTTGTTGATATTCTGTCTCTCACTGTTCAAATAAACCTACCATTAAAATTATAGACTGATCATTTCTTTGTCAGTGGGCAAACGTACAAAATCAGCAGGGGATCAAATACTTTTTTCCCTCACTGTACCTGTCTGATAACATGCCGCTGTCCGTGCTCCCCCGGTTCAGAGAGAATGGCCTGTGTCCCACTACTGTGGTGTGAACTGCACTACCAGTTCACAAATATAGACTACCTGTAGCAGGTCATACAGTCTACACCACACCTACTACTCTTTACACTCACCCGGCGTTCACGTGGAGTTGGGTATGGGTTTTTAAGGACAGAGCGTTCGGCGCACGTGTCTTCAACCTCTATAAATAAGGCACGATTATTCACAAATGGGACTAATCCATAGTCGTCTAGTCAGTGGAATAGTCATCAAAACTCTGTCCTGCTTTATTGGATAGGAGACACCTGACGCGCGTGTCCGCGCAACTTTTGAATGGCATCCTCATAGAGGACTCTAGTGTCCAAAAGCCTGTTTTAGCATGGGCAGCGCCCATTTTGAAGTAATCAACTGAGGGACTTCCTACGGGTTAAGGAAGGATCATATAATTAATTATACTTGTGAGCAAACATTCCATAACTGCAGGTGTCAGTAAATCGCCAACATTGGCTTCATACCTGTTCAAACAACACTCTCCAGGTGGCAGTATGCACCCTTCCAGTATGTTTGAAAACTCATAGAAGTAGTAGAAGAAAATGGACTACTTCAAATGGAGATGGCCTCTATAGCACTGCCCATGCGCACAGACACCATAATGGGACAGATACAAAGAAGAGTCCTCTATAATTCTCTAAAGGCATCCCCCCTCTACTTGCCACACAGGGAATGAAATTCATAATCTCCACTGACTGCAAATAGACTATGCACTGAATTTTCCCAAAACATAATTCACCCATAACAGCGCAATGCACACTCTGCAACTGACAGGGGATGCAAGAAGTCATAGTGTTGCTACAGAACTGGCAAAATTACTGAGATTCCTCCAAAAATGTTGAGTGATTGGATAGCCTATTTAGCTGATAGCCTTTATTATTTTATAAATCAAATGAAGAGGATATATTTTCAGCACATTGATATCCCAGTACTCTCTTTCATTGTCTGTCTTTGGGAATAAAATGTGTTTTTACAACTTCTCAGCTGCTTACATTATTGATGTGTAAAGACATGGCTGAGCCACTCTATCCAGTTGACTGAACAGACAGTCTCCAAGCATACAGACTGCACCGGGTGGAAGTCTGGAAGCCAAACTCACAGCATGAAGGAGCATGACACTGTCTGGGACCCTGAACAGTTGAACAGTCAGGTAGCCCACTGATCCTTCAATAGTATTCTTGGAAGGAGAGTGAAAAGTGGACATACGGGGTCAGAAAAAAGGGGATGATAAAATGAGGTGAGTGGGTGACAAGAACAGGTTGACAGAGACCGCATATACTGTAGGTGTGGAGGAGAAGTGGATGATAAGAACACGTTGACAGAGACAGCATATACTGTAGGTGTGGAGGAGAAGTGGATGATAAGAACACGTTGACAGAGACAGCATATACTGTAGGTGTGGAGAAGTGGATGATAAGAACAGGTTGACAGAGACCGCATATACTGTAGGTGTGGAGAAGTGGATGATAAGAACACGTTGACAGAGACAGCATATACTGTAGGTGTGGAGGGGAAGTGGATGATAATAACACATTGACAGAGACAGCATATACTGTAGGTGTGGAGGAGAAGTGGATGATAAGAACACGTTGACAGAGACAGCATATACTGTAGGTGGAGAAGTGGATGATAAGAACACGTTGACAGAGACAGCATATACTGTAGGTGTGGAGAAGTGGATGATAAGAACAGGTTGACAGAGACAGCATATACTGTAGGTGTGGAGGGGAAGTGGATGATAATAACAGGTTGACAGACACAGCATATACTGTAGGTGTGGAGAAGTGGATGATAAGAACACGTTGAGAACAGGTTGACAGAGACAGCATATACTGTAGGTGGGTGAGAAAAGGGGGTCAGGGGGAGAGAGTGGGAGGGAAGGTAGAGAACCCCTCGCTCTACCTTATTATCCAATGACTCGAAGGGACCTAAAGTTACTTTCCCAAGGATCTGGTTACCCCTAACAACCTGTTTAAGTTGCCAAAAAACAAGATCCCGCCTCTTCCCTCTTCAAGCCAGACTGAAGTGGCACATAACACAACTCTCTCTCCCCTAAAATATCTAAGCCCCCAAGATAAAGTTTCCTCTAAAGCACTCAACCTCCCCCTGCACCAACCTCTCCCCTTCAGCCCCTACTATAATTACAATGTCTACCCGGCAACAATAGAGCAGCTTGCATTGGATAACAGTCTAATAGTAGGGGACATGTGCCCACTGAGTCCTAGTCCCAAATTATTTTTGAATTGATTAATTTCTGAAGTTAAGCGAACCAATTTCACAAGACAGTGGCTCTGCATGTGAGTGGGGCTGGTTTTGTTAGGTAGAGAATCTAGATGCCAGTCTGCAGCCTATTACAAGCATAAGCATACCCAATCCAGAATGCATACACGGGATATCTACACATAGAACTAGCTACTCATAGAAGGTGCCCATGCATTCCCAACTGGTACATTCTACCACTTTCATCATGTGGCCAGTCTCTGCTTTTAAGTGTTAGGTACCATATTGAGAGTGAGGTCCATGCTTATAGTTCAGTAACATCTTCCCCACTTCTCCAGCTCCTTAGTGGACGATGTGCATCTCCGAATGAAAAAGTCATATTGTAACCAGGTTATATTTTATTTGGTGTACATCACAAACCAATGCCTCTAATATGGAGACAGGGAAGGGTCAAACAAAGGGCAGGATCCACTCAATAACTCAGAAGTTACCCTTCTGCTGCATTCTGAGTGACTGCTGTTGGGGGGAGACTGTAAGAAATGGTAGCTGACAGCGCATTGCCATTCTTATTGGACTACTAATCACTCATGTTATTAGTAGGATTTTTATTTAACCTTTAACTAGGCAAGTCAGTTAAGAACAAATTCTTATTTACAATGACGGCCAAACCCGGACGACGCAGGGCCAATTGTGCGCCGCCCTATGGGACTCCAAATCACGGCCAGTTGTGATACAGCCTGGATCCGAACACTGCACTGAGATGCAGTGCCTTAGACTGCTGCGCCACTCGGGAGCCCATTTGTCTAGTCAAACATCATGTTGATGTTATTAAGACCCTGATTGGTCTAAACAGTTATTATGTGGATGTAAGCAGGCCGGTGATTGGTCTATTCGGTCAGCATGTCGGCTCCCTCTCCCCCGGTGGCGTCCGTTATGCTGAGGTCCTCCAGCATCTCCATCAGAGAGATCCGAGGGGCGCCCTCGTCATCCGTATCACTCTCCACTGGGATCTTAGACGCATCTGCAATATAAAACAACTTCATCATGAGGCTACAGCTAAAATGGATCAATAGAAAGCTATGGGTGACAATTGAGGAAAACATCCAGATTCTTGCAAGAAGAACTATAAAGAGAAGCAGAAAGCTGCGGTCCCACTCACCTCTGAAGATGTTGACGTTCTTTCTCAGGGCTTCGTCTTCCTCCAGGTCCTCTAGGAAGTCCTGGTATTGTCTGAAACAGGAAGAGAACAAATAAATCACTGCCTATGTTGTAGACAGACACCTTTCACAACTTACTAAGTCATCACCTGGATATTGAGCATATCCATCCTTCACTTTCTCTCTCCTCATCCCTTCCTGCTTCTCCCCCTCTCTCATCAGCTCTTCCTCTCCTCCTTACCTCTCGTCTTCAGGCGCCATGCCCTCTCTATCTTTGTCCATCTCCTTCAGCTTCCAGTTCCTGCGCTTCACCCTCTTGCTGCGGTTGTAGCTCTTCTTGATTAGCACCTGCAAGTCACAACAAACATGTCCAAATGGCTTCAATACATGCATTCATTTCATTTTGTTATGATGTATTCTGTCCTTTGCAGTCATGTGCTGACAGGTATGCAGTCGAGCTCTCATTTCAAAATGAAGTGAACAGTACGTGGTCAGGTGGCCAATTTTCCCATTAAAGGATTGACATTTCAACTCAATGCAGCAAACAAAATCAAACCAATACCACAATGTCCACCAGGGGGCAATGTGATCTAATACAGACAGTACAGTGCAGTACATGGTAAAAGAGGTCTCGTTTGAGCAGGGTTCTCCAACCTTTTCTAGCATGAGCTACTTTTTTTTTTAAATATAAATTTTGCAAGCTATAATTTATTTTATTGCTTTCCAAAAGGCACATTGTTCTCTTCTCCTCTACCTCACCCCATGGTCCTTGGTGTACAAGATGTGTTTTTTCTGTCTATATACCTGGTCAAATAATGGTTGATAAACAGTATTTGGCATGACAGGCCCCATAAAATTATATTTTGTATTTTCCAGAATTGTATTTTTCCTGGTTTTGGATATTTTTTATGTTTTCCACTCTCAATATTACAAATATTCATAGAGAAACAACGAAAATTGATGTTCTGAGTCCATGTCCATGTTTAAATCACATCAGAACAACATTTATGATGTCTGGAAAGAGTGTGTAATTCCCCTTTAACTGAGCATCTAGCAAGAGTGGAATGTGTCGGTCTAGCGATGTTTCTGCTGATAGGCCTACTGCTGAAGCACATGCCACGGCAGAGTTTGAAAAACAATGGCCACCCAATTCAAACAAATAATCATGATTTATAGTTCTGTCAGGTAAGCCTACTTTGAGGTTAACATTTAATAGAGAACGTTTTTGGGGAAGTCTGTCCACCCTTCTGTATTAAAATGTGCACAATGTACATTATGTGGGGTTGAACCTCAAACACACAAACCAATTGAAGAAAAAAATACGTTATCATTAGCGTCGCTAATTGGCTACATACGGAGTGAGACAAAACAGACATGTACAGCATGTACAAAACAGACAGACAGGCGCAACATTGCTGGAAATTAATTGGCAGATTTTGTGTTACTTTTGGATTTTTAAGCAAATAGTGGCTAACCAGGGGTGGGGAAATGTCAATGTGACTGATTGAATTGTAGCTGGGAGCTTTATGTTTATGACAGTTTGTGATGGAAAACTGAATGTACTTTCAGAATTGATTGGCAGCTACTTATATGTGGGCTGCGAGCTACAATCTACCTGTTGGAGATCCCTGTTTTGAAGGATACATAAGTGTGTCCACACAGTAGTATGTACTGGTTCTTACCACGTCAGGAATATGACTCGGGTTCATCTTGTTCAGAAACTCGTCATTAACGTTGGAATTGGCAAAGTCAAAGCTAGAGGGTAACAAAAGTGAAAGAAACATAATATTTTCTCTAACTTCACAATCAAAAGAGTAAGGTATTGTTTTGATTCTCTTATACAGCAAGAAGTTAGATGAACATTTAAGAGTTTAGTAGCTGTATAGCAGCCGGTGACAGTCACCTACCCCTGAACCAGGTCTCCTATGTTGAGCAGGTGGCCCAGGTGGGTGCGACAGTGGTACTGCTGAGCCGTGTCCATCTCTGAGGTCTTCTGCACCCACACCTCAGCCAGGGTGTGCTGGAGACACACAAAATCAGAACACATACACAAGACTTACCCTAGCACCACCATTACTTCTATTCCTTTCCACTAAACGGATGAAGGGTGTTTAGTTGTCCAACACCATTAGATGGGGGAGGGGACGTTATCGTACCGTAGCAAACCCATTTCCTGTTTCATTTTACAGAAACACTTCCATGTATTGTGGAGGGTTTTTCTCTAATCTGATGTGCTGCTTCAGGAATAATGTAATGGTTATCCATTGACATTTCTTCCAAGAAAAGAGAAATGATCCCCATAATTCAATCTGCTTAAAAACACTGTCATTAAAGCCACAAACACACCAAAGCACCGCAGTCAAGCGGGAAGTTGCACGCATGAATACACACAGTGGTGTAAAGTACTTGAGTAAAAATACTTTAAAGTACTACTTAATCAAGTCGCTTTTTGGGGTATCTGTACTTTACCATTTATATTTTTGACAACATTTACGTCACTACATTCCTAAAGAAAATATTACACTTTTTACTCTATACATTTTCCCTGACACCCAAAAGTACTCGTTACATTTTGAATGCTTAGGACAGGAAAATGGTCCAATTCACGCACTAATCAAGAGAACATCCCTGGTCATCCCTACTGCCTCTGATCTGGCAGACTAACTAAACACAAATGCATCTTTTGTAAATAATGTGTTGGAGTGTGCCCCTGGCTATCCGTAAATTTGGAAAACAAGAAAATATTGCTGTCTGCTTTGCTTAATATAAGGAATTTTAAGTGATTTATACTTTTACTTTTGATACTTAAGGATATTTAAAAACAAATACTTTTAGACTTTTACTCAAGTAGTATTTTACTGGCTGACTTTCACTTTTACTTGAGTACATTTCTATTAAGGTATCTATACTTTTATTCAAGTATGACAATTGGTGGGCCTCCTGAGTAGCGGAATGGTCTAAGGCTGTGCCACTAGAGAACCTGGTTCAAGTCCAGGCTCTGTTGCAGCCGGCCGCGATCGGGAGACCCATTGGGCGGCACACAATTGGCCCAGCGTCGTCTGGGTTAGGGGAGGGTTTGGCCGGCAGGGATGTTCCTGTCCCACCGCGCAGTAGCGACGGGACAGCCCAATTCCAAATCACCGCCCAATTCCCTCAGAACTCCTACCTTATTGGACCTTATGCCTGCTCCCGCCCTCAGCTTCTGGTTCCTGATGATGTCAGTATCCATGACGATGAACTCCTCCAGTTGCCGTGGGCTAACGAGGCTGTTGAAGGGGTTGCGCCAGTATGTGCCCCCATCCACCTCAGCGACTGTTGGGTTAGACAGGAGAAATAGAATTAGATGTTTATCTCTATGGACAGTCCAGAGTTTTAATTTTCACTGCTCAAAACACCAATAACTTCCTACACATGCTTGTGTGCACACGCAAGATAAATGGATTCATTTGAACTTCCCTCCCTCTTGCAGTCGAGTAATTTGGCTAGCATGGATCATTGTTCTGCCCAGAGGCTGGGGTTGAGACTGGAGCAAAAATAGCCTTTCTTTGAACACTAATTAAAAACATGTGCCCTGAGTGTGTGTGTCATGTGTGGAATGCCCTGATTAGACACAGAGGGAAGCTGTTGAGAGTGAAGGGAGGGTGATGAGCATGTGGTGAACAGAAACACTGTAAACGATATTGGGTTCAGTTCGGTACAAAAGACTTAAATCAAGTGGAATATAATCACATTCCATCAGTCTAATCAAAAACTGATGCTAAAAATTTGGAACAGATGGTAAACTGTTGATGCTTTATCACACAAGCACAAACTCATGCACACACACATCCAATCGCCTTGAAACGTTGACTTGTCAACACATCAGCAATACATCAATCAATCAAAGAAGCAAAGCATATCTGTAAAATAAATGTTTCAGTAGTCATAAAATCATGTGTTGAAACAGCCTCTGTCCCCTGGCAGCTAGGGGCCGACAGTAAAGGTGGTGCTGGTGTGTACTGTACTCACTCTGCAGGGTGTTGGGGCCGACAGTAAAGGTGGTGCTGGTGTGTACTGTACTCACTCTTCAGGGTGTAGGGGCCGACAGTAAAGGTGGTGCTGGTGTGTACTGTACTCACTCTGCAGGGTGTTGGGGTCGATGAGGTGGATGGTGTGTACTGTACTCACTCTGCAGGGTGTTGGGGTCGATGAGGTGGATGGTGTGTACTGTACTCACTCTGCAGGGTGTTGTGGTCAATGACGTGGATGGTGTGTACTGTACTCACTCTGCAGGGTGTTGGGGTCGATGAGGTGGATGGTGTGTACTGTACTCACTCTGCAGGGTGTTGGGGTCGATGAGGTGGATGGTGTGTACTGTACTCACTCTGCAGGGTGTTGGGGTCGATGAGGTGGATGGTGCTGGTGTGTACTGTACTCACTCTGCAGGGTGTTGGGGTCGATGAGGTGGATGGTGCTGGTGTGTACTGTACTCACTCTGCAGGGTGTTGGGGTCAATGAGGTGGATGGTGTTGGTGTGTACTGTACTCACTCTGCAGGGTGTTGGGGTCAATGAGGTGGATGGTGTTGGTGTGTACTGTACTCACTCTGCAGGGTGTTGGGGTCAATGAGGTGGATGGTGTTGGTGTGTACTGTACTCACTCTGCAGGGTGTTGGGGTCAATGAGGTGGATGGTGTTGGTGTGTACTGTACTCACTCTGCAGGGTGTTGGGGTCAATGAGGTGGATGGTGTTGGTGTGTACTGTACTCACTCTGCAGGGTGTTGGGGTCAATGAGGTGGATGGTGCTGGTGACTCGGGCGCACACACACACCTGGCCCATGTTCCCCAGGCTCTGAGCCAGACGAGGCGACAGACACACCACGTTGTCCTGGGCAATGAGACAAAACATACCAGGGGTCAGACTGAGGTCAGGTCAGAGAGAACTTTGAAACCTCTTCCCAATGCCAACTTTCCCACCGGATTATTCCCCAGAGAAACACACAGTAAACTGTAGTACAGCAGAGATTAACATTCAACTCTGGATTAGGCTACACCTTCATGAACAATCTGAATAACAGAGGCTGTCATTGCCAGTTTGGTTATACAAGGGGTCGGCTATGTTCCCTCTGTTTCATCAGGGTGATTACAATTTGTCTCACAATGCAAAAGAAAATAAGATGCTGATTAGGAACGCATTTCATTGATCTTGAAAATGTTAAGTCATATCCGTTTACTGAATGAGTGCGCTGCAATGCTTCATTCAGTCATTGGATAGAAATGCATAAAAAAAACACATGGGTAGAATTGGATATGAACAAAATTCACTCTTCACATCTATGGTCAGAAGCCAAGCATCGATACGTGTGTACTCAGTCTACATGTTAGAACCTATGAGTAGATGAATCTACATGAATCCAACAGAAGAGCATTGACAAGAAACATTCACTCAACAAAAACGTTTTGAGTAAGACTCCTGACTTAGACACACCCAGATTGATTCAAATTTAGTTTCCATTGGACGGTTCAAAAGCATCTTTTAAAACATCAGTTCTATCCAAGGGAAGCTGTGTCTGTTATGATAAGAACGGGGAATCTGTATAGGTCTGCCCTGGCCTGTTTGGACCTGAGCATTTGAGTATAGGTGCGCTCTGTTCACCTATTCAACTAATGTTCAGCCCCTTGAGATACATGTAGAGCATTTGACCTTCAATATTTTTGAGGAAGATGCTGTATACCTTGCAAACAGGAACAATCTCAATGGAGTAGGTGCTCTTGTAGTTGAATGTGTTTGAGTGGATGTCGTGGGAGATGAGGCGCTGGGAGGTCTTCGACCTAAACAAGACAGGGTGACAAAGAAACCATAAAGAACACTACAAGAATATATCTTGTCAGAGAGAAAATAAGCAACATTCTTAAGCATCTCCATGCAAAGCTAAAAATAAATATTTTGAAAAATTATATACCGTACCAGTCGAAAGTTTGGACACCTACTCATTCAAGGGTTTTTCTTAATTTGTACTATTTTCTACATGGTAGAATAATAGTGAAGACATCAAAACTATGAAATAACACACATGGAATCATGTTGTAATCAAAAAAGTGTTAAACAAATCAAAATATATTTTAGGTTCTTCAAAGTAGCCACCCTTTGCCTTGATGACAGCATTGCACTCTCACACTCCGTTCACCTACTCCGCATCTCACAAAGACACGGCGGTTGGGACCAAAAATATCAAATTTGGACTCCAGACCAAAGGACAGATTTCCACTGGTCTAATGTCCATTGCTCGTGTTTCTTGGCCGAAGCAAGTCTCTTCTTATTATTGGTGTCCTTTAGTAGTGGTTTCTTTGCAGCAATTCGACCATGAAGGCCTGATTCATGCAGTCTCCTCTGAACAGTTGATGTTGAGATGTGTCTGTTACTTGAACTCTGTGAAGCATTTATTTGATCTGCAATCTGAGGTGCAGTTAACTAATGAACTTGCCCTCTGCAGCAGAAGTAAGTCTGGGTCTTCCTTTACTGTGGCAGTCCACATGAGCCAGTTTTATCATAGCGCTTGATAGTTTTTGCAACTGCACTTGAAGAAACTTTCAAAGTTGTTGACATTTTCCGCATTGACTGACCTTCATGTCACAAATTAACAAGGCACACCTGTTAATTGAAATGCATTCCAGGTGACTACACCTCATGAAGCTGGTTGAGAGAATGCCAAGTGTGTGCAAAGCTGTTGTCAAGGATAAAGGGTGGCTACTTTGAAGAATCTTAAATATAAAATATATTTTATCACTTTTTTGGTTACTACATGTGTTATTTCATAGTTTTGATGTCTTCACTATTATTCTACAATATAGAAAATAGTAAAGACCCTGGAATGAGTAGGTGTGTCCAAACATAAGTCTATAGACATTGAATAATCGTAGCACTAGCCACACAGACTGCACTTAATGTGGTTAGTGCGGTCTAGCGCATCACTGTTCAATTCAACATTAACATGTCTCAACACCAAATGAACATTGCATGGGCATTATACAATAACCATGAAGGCGCCATCCAGAGTAGGATGATGTTATCCCTAGACACTGACCTCAAGTCAGATTTGCAGGTCAGGCAGTTCTGTCACTACAGGGCAACCTCTAAACGTAGTGGAGGGACTGGAGAACTGGTTCCTACCTGCAGGGGACTGTGCACTGGAGGAAATCCACCATCTTCTGAGCATGCTGCTTGGTGGCATAGTAGAAATCAATACCCTCTGAGAGAGGAGAAAGATTAAAAACCAATCAGTCTTCAATCGATAAATCAATCACAGGCACACACACCACACGTAACCTCTGTCATCACCATTCAAACACTTAACACGCCAGCATCAGTAATACAGCCCAGATGGGCACCGCGGGGGGAAATATGGCCACCACATGTTGGAACCTCAAGGCTTTTAACTACGGCTAGAGAGGGAGGTCATTTATATTGAACTGTCAAAGGGTAGCTTTTCCCTTACAATCTGGTCCAACCACACTGGGCGCTGTTTCTGAAATATCTCTCACTACACAGTGTGTGACTGAAAATAGGACCGAGTCCAAAAGCATTGTTGGCATGGTAAATGGAATGCTCAGTACTATGATCCTACCACAGTGATTATAAACACATGGCCATGTCGTTCTAAAGCACGGGATAGGAAAACTTTTAGAAAATCATCAATATCAATGGTCTGGTGTCTCTTCCTGGATGAAACCCCCACTTTAGAGCAGTATATTCTATCCCAAACCCACCATTGATCTCCTTGATGTTGAGTGCGTTCTGATGGAGTTTGTGCTTGAGAATCAGCTGCTCCAGGTAGTAAAACGTTTTCTTGTGAGAAGTCTAAAAAAGGACCAGTCCAATATTAGGTTACCAACACAACATGTTAAAAATGATTGTTGTGGTGAGCAACATGAATAATATAATTCTAATCATCAGTGGTACCTTCTGTCTGACTTGTACCACAGAGTTCCAGAAGTCCTTGGCCTCGACACGGTGGCAGTCATCACACATCTGGCCCTGGATGACAAACTCTACCACAAACACCTGCTGCAGGATGGCTCCGTTCATCACCTGGACAGGACAGGCCAAACTACCATCAACCACTATTCTCTTATATGACTGACTCAGAACATAGTTTACGACTAATGCGACACACCAGGTAAACACTTTATTTATATATATTTTTTAAATACAGAACTGGGCTAGACAGCTGTGACCCACCAGTGGATCATTACCCACCCATAATTTGGGGAACACTGATGTGCAAGACTTTATTCATCAGAGTTTGGTGCTGCTGTTTCTGGTGACTAAAGGGCATCTAGATACAAGATCACTGGTCACACAAAACCTCCTACACTCCAGACTAAGGCCTGGGCCCTGAGGAGCTCAGATTCCTCTGAAAGGTCATGAAGTTAAGATGACAGCCACTGCCTAACCTTCACCCAATCACTGTGCTCTGAAACTACAAAGTCAGCCCTTTACCCCTTTACTGTCACCTGGATTAAATTATGACAACATGGAAGTCAGCGGTGGGACACTAATCCACACTAATCTATTCTATTAAATATCACACACTGACGCCTCTTATTTCTCCTCTCACCTCTTTCTGTATGGTCACCTTCAACTTGATCCGCTTGGAGTGGGGTTCCGTCCACAGGAATCCAGCATCGATCAGACGCACCTGGATTAGGAGGTCACATGAGTTTCTGAGGCGAATGGCTACAGCCCTGTTGAAAATGTTGAACAAGTGTATGTTTGAATGTAAATAGAGCAGAGTAGGGAAGGGATACTCACTTTGGTCATGTTGCCCTTCAGTTTTTTAAGGCAGAGGGCGAGCAGTTCCCTGGACTCCAGAGCACACTGCACCCAGGAGGCTGGAGGCTGCAAGTACCTGCATAGAAAAGAAAGAGGAGCAATCAATGAACCTGAACTAATGTAGGAGCCTTGGTAAGATCCCACAGTTTACTGACTAATGAACCTTGGGCAGTAAGAGCACAAGACAGGGATTTAAACATCTTAGCTGTGGCACTACGTTTGACAGGCTTGTGATGTACCGTTCACACTGCTTGCAGAAGTGCAGATTGACTTGCTTGGGGATTCCCTCGGAGATGTCCACTGTGGTCCTGAGGCAGGACACACACATGTTGGCTGGGTTTGGGGGGATAGGGATGCCACAGGTGCAGCACAGGCTAAGGAGAGGAGAAAAACCATTCCTTGATTAGTACTGTGTACCAGCTGATACCTTTGAAAAAGTTATGAATCTACACATTCACACTGACGGTAAAGGACAATTATTTGTAGACTGTAGGAGGCTGATCATATATTCTACTTACATGTTCCCCTGGCTGCTTGTAGCAGGAGCTTGCATGTACTCCATTATAAATGGTGTGGGTGTTGTAGTGAGATCTAGATAAATGACAGATCAGATTGATGTTATGAATCAGATAAATCTTTACTTTTTAGATTATATACAAAAACGTAATGCTATTAGCATACAACACATCCACATGGGTAATGTGTATTGATTATGGTCAATACATGGTAGCCAGCTAACGTTATCTAGTGCACCAACTTCCCTGGTAATGTTATTTTCCCCCACACATGACACTTAGCCAGACTTAGCTACAATTCTATGATATCTTTCAGGTAGTTAACCATTTATCACAATGTCACAACTCATCTGACAAACACCTTTTTGCTGCCAGTTGTCGTTAGCTATGTATACAATTGGATTAACTTCACCAAACAGTTACCGTTAGATAGAAAAAGGCAGGTTTAAATGGCCGGTAACTTTACTTGCTAGCCAGCCTTAGCCTAGCTAACAGGGAACAGCTTTCCTTCTGACTAATTTGCGATGATCGTGACAGTTTTGTCTTAACACGGCGCCTCCTATGTAAAGAGATTTCGGGGGGGCTTCGTGCCATTTAATGAGACAACTGATAAACAACACGTACTTGCAGAATGTTTTTCCAAGCCACGTTGCGGACCTCCACGTTTCACCACCACAAACTGGAAAGGAGGAGCAGGGTGATGACGACACACCACTTTCTGGTGCGAAAAGGACCCAGTCCCCTCTCGTTTGCCTGAGTGCAGTAGCGTCAGAAACCATTCAAATTAAATACAGACAGAATAAACTACACTACCGGTATATGGACGTTATGATATGATTGACAAATGTTGTAATACTCCAATTCATTAATTTTGATATACATTGGACAAGGCAATACGTATTTAAAAAATACAAGGTAAAAAATGTACCCAAAGAAGATCGATTTATCGAACCAAAGGCATTATCATTATCTATACCTTCCTCCTCTATCTTTCTTCGTCGCCATTATTAAAAACAACAACAAACAAAAGTAGAATTTTACAAAGTACCTTATCCATAGAGTTTTTAAACCTTTGCCTTATCTGTTTTATAACCGAACTGGGGTCATGTCTACATGGGATACAGTTTTTGTCCAATTGACGTCAAAGTAGATTTTTTGTGCATTTTAGTTTACTCTAACTCTTTTCCTGACCTTAACCCAATTGCCCTAAAACCTGTTAGTTCATTCCCATAACCTGCTTCGACCGAAAAGTCAATTTTCACCACAGCTCTATCCTTTAGTAGACAAACCCCTGTTCTGGTCCTCGGGGCTTGCCGTAATATATATAAACAGGTGGGCTCAGATTAAAACAATCCGCCGTGGGGGGTGCGTGCATCCGTCAATAAGTTACGTAGGTCAAAAATGTATTTACCCAAATTCTATAAATGGTCTATTCAGCCAGTGTAAAGTTGCAAATTACATTTAGTTTGCCCCTCCAGAAATATGATGTATGTTATCCTAAACAAGGTTGCATGGTGCACACCTCACGTGCTCCAATTGGTGCGGTCCTGAAAACGAACACTTCCTCGGCTTCAAATTGAGTGCACTATTTACAACTCAATCGCAACCTCGCTGCCAAAGGTTGAGGGAGCATGCAGTTTGCTTTCAAGTTAGCGTTAAACGAGGTACTTCAAAGTGGGGTCTCTCCGACTGAGGTTTAATATAGCTACCATTCTCCTCCTTGCAACGGTTGTGATTCACTGCATCATATGGACAAGGGACAATCGCTGGTTCATGGGGCTTTATGCTAGAGTGAGCCAGCCAAGGCAGAGTCTTACACCCCGCAGTGTCTAACGTTACGGATTCTCCAATACATCAAGCCGCATTGCTACATGGAGCTATCAGTGTTGGGTTGACTTAATTCAGCTTTTTACACCAGATGTGTTGTAGACTACGTTTGCATTTGGTTTCGCGGATTATTTACTCTAGCATCGATAATAATGGACTGAAAGTTGCGGGTAAACAACAACAACCTGCAGTGATTTCTTGTTTGTATAAATGATAGAGGATACGATGACACTGTTGTCTCTTTTGGGTCGGATCATGCGTTATTTTCTGCTCAGACCAGAGACCTTGTTCCTTCTATGCATAAGCCTTGCTCTGTGGAGTTACTTCTTCCACACTGATGAGGTGAAAACCATCGTCAAGTCCAGCCGGGATGCTGTCAAAATGGTCAAGGGGAAAGTGGCGGAGATTATGCAGAATGACAAATTCGGGGGTCTCGACGTTCTGGACGCAGAGTTCTCCAAAACTTGGGAGTTCAAGAGCAACAATGTGGCGGTGTACTCCATCCAAGGCCGGAGAGATCACATGGAAGACCGCTTCGAGGTCCTCACTGACATCGTGAACAAGAGTCACCCTTCTATATTTGGGATTTTTGATGGCCATGGGGGAGAGGTAAGATAAATGGGCTGATATATTTCATTTGTTGAGAGACTATACTTGTTTTGGTTTGGTCAACACTTGCACATGCACTTGCTATGCATCAAATCAACTTTAGCACTTTACTTTGTGAAGTTGTGCCAAACATAAGAGACCATCATTCATGGTCTTGCACGTTTAAAATACTTATAGACATAACAAGATTGTGTGGTATGCTGCAGATAAAGTCTAAACGGATTGTACAAGAGAGCTAATCATTTCCAACCCCAGTGACAGGTGCTTTCAGATATGGGTCATATTCTGGTCTGAATACAGTAAATCACTGGTGTCCTGTGCATGACCATAACTGGTCATCTGATGCCCATGCACCTGTCACCCTCTCCATGTTCTGGTCACAGACAAAGCCCTGGCAGCTGTAGGTCTTTGACTCCATGACAAGCATTCAGTGGCACAGATTGAGCAGCTTGTCTCACAGAAATACACTTCCTACTCTCATCAGCCAGATGTCCCTATAGCGGGGCAAAGCGTCCATCTGTGTGTGTGTGTGTGTGGTAGTGTGAGATAGGCAGTCATTCAATGTAATGATCATACTCCATGCAAAAGACAGAAAGTGGGATACTGGTCTTGTTACTCCTCGACCCGACCAGAAGTGAAAGAATGTGTGTTTTTTGTTTTTGTTTTGTTGGGGTGTGGGGTTTATCTCCATTGTTGGCAGGGTAACAACACTGATTGATCATGATGGCCAGGCCTGCCTGAACAGCGACCTTGTCTCTGTGGGCTGCAGCTGTGGCCACGCGGGCCTGACAGCCCAGTATTGACTGACGCCATGGAGCTACGTGAAGAAACTCACTGGCAAATTCTTTCTGACAAGGTGCCCCTCTCTCCTCCCTCTCACACTGCCTCTCTCCCAGACCCTGTCTATGGGCTGCCAGTGTTTTTCTAAGGAGCTCTACTGCTCAGGCATGCTCTAGTCTGTTTAATACAGAAGTTGACTATTCTGGCCTGACCCAGGCTGAAAGATAACATTCTAAAAAAAAAAGACAGTGATGGAGGTGGAGGATAACCATTATTTTCAGGGTAGATTAAACGGTGGGCTCTAGTGCAGCAGCTCACTGCTTCCCTTTGACCAGAACTGGCCATTTGTCTGGTTTTCCCTGCAGCATGTTTGGGCCTTCATTCCTCCTTCCCTATATTCCTTATAGAGGATGGTAAACCAGGCTATAAAAGCCATCCTCAGGTCTGTGAGGGAGAGCAGAGAAAGAGGGTGTTCACTTCAGATTTGCTCATGTAGGCGAGGGATTTTTTTCCCCCTCGCTTTGGCCTTGGGTGACAATTTTGTGTGTTTTTATTCCTTCACTCTCTTTTGAAGTGTGAAACTGTTGCCAGACACCAGCTTTTCAAATGGTTCTGCTGCTACAGTATGTTATTGTTGATGTATTCCTGGCCGGGGGCGGTGCGTCAGCAGAGAGCTGCAGTGTAGACCAGGGCTGGAGGAGGACTCAGCTAGCCTATTGGTTAGTTCCCTCTACCACTCTAAACAGGGCAATGATTTGTCCATCTTTTGGGCCAGATAGCCTCTCTCTCTCTCTCTCTCTCTCTCCTACTCAAAACAAAGTTGACATGATTCACCAAGCCCTAGTGGCAGGAGAGGGGATGAAGGCTGAGGTAGGTTGGGGGAGGTGGGTGAGAGGGTTGGTAGCCAGAGTTACCAGCCAGGACACCTTGTCCTAGCTCTGACACTGGCTTGGAACGGGCCGATTTACCCACAGAAAGATACATCGCCTCTCAGAGAAGAATAGTAAGCTAGACACACACACACAGGAAATGCAATACCTTGCAAGGATACCTTGCAAAGAATGAACATGTCTTTCCTTAATTGCTGGTTATTTGGTATGCGTGCATGTGGATGTGTCTGGAGATAGCAATTCATGACGTTGAAGTCATCTATCCATTCCAGGCTGTTTGTTCTGTAAAAAATAACCTGACTAACATTCATCCCTTGTTGATATTCTGTAGGGAGAGATGCTCTCTACATGGGCGATGGTCTTTAAGATAATACCCTGGGGGTCTGGCTGAAGAACCTGTCTCAGTAGTCCTACTACTACTACTACTACTACTACTACTACTACTACTAGCTCCACACAATTACTGTATGTCCACAATAGAATACCAAGTGGAGACATTTAGAACTCCTTACTGTCCTAATATGTTATCTTTCCTTTTCTCTGAATGGCTCAATGGAGAAAGGCAGTTCTGATAATGAAGTCATCTTTTTCCTTTTGTGCTGATATTTCCTCTCCCTCACTCCCCCAACTCTACCGTCTTCAAGTTCAGTGTAGAGTGGTGTGGCTGCGTGTGCGTAAGCAGTTTCTGAACAGGAGAAGATGGAGAGAAGTATTGTGTTGAGAGGGATGAGAGGAAAGAACACAAGGCTGACCTTTTTTAAGTGGGTCTGTTTTTTTGTTTTTTTACTGGTTCCCTTTCTTTCTTGCCTTGGCCCTCACCGGAGTTCACCTTCCTTTCGCACTAACAATAAAGGCCTCTGTTAGTGGAAAGGGCACCGTTTGCATTTTAATCCTGGGGAGGGACAGAGTATGTGTGTAAGAGAATGTGAGTGTCTGAGACGATGCGTGAGAGACTCTTACAGAGGGAAGCCCTTTGCTTGCAGTTTGCTGAACCCTTGAATATTATAGTTGACCTGCTTTCATTCTCCTCCCTCTCTCTCTTTCCTTTTCTCCTCTCTTTCATCCACTCAGGTTGTCAGTGTGATTACAGCTCAGTAACTGCAGTCTGATTACTGGAGCACTATTTGAGGAGCTTTCAATTGAACTCCTTTCATTCCCATCTCCCTACTGCCATTTTCTCTCACTTCATCTCCTCTATACTGTAGCCCTGGTGCAGAATGGCTCCAGTGTGTGTCTCTGCATCAGGCTCATGGTTCCCTCACCATGGGAATAAACCCTCTTCACCTGTTATGGTGGGCTCAGTTGGCTGGTCTCCAGGAGTGTGTCCATTTGTGATTGTGGACAGTTGTGTCTGCGGTGGTGTATGCAGAAGTGTCAGGCTCCAGCTGTGTGTGTGTGTGGTTTAGATATTCAGCATCCTGGATCCCTCTTGAGCCCACTCACACTGGAGATGAAAGAAGCAGCACGACTAATTGTAGTGTCAGCATTCTAGAGGATTACTTAGTGTGTGTGTTCCCTCGTGTGCAAATCTAAAGTAATGGATTTCCAGGGGACGTTAAATGAAGTGAACGACCAGCAGCGATGGCAGTGGCATTTCACGATAACATGCCAATCTGGGCTTCACACACCTGTTCCAGACGATGTCATTTCCTGCCGATTGTCCCCCGCAAGCCTCAGACCTCCGAAATCAAAATGAAATGTATTTCTCCAGGAGCCATACAATAATAGAATTGATGAGAATAATATACAAAACGAATACACCCTTCACTCTGGCTGACCAAAAAACTCTGCACCGCTCATGGTTGTTCTGCTCAAAACCACCCTTCATTCTGGAGGCAGATTCCGGGACATATATTTTATTGCTTTTGGCAAAAGCAGATGCTCAACATTTCTTTTAGCCTGCGTTGATGTTATGGAAAGAGCAGTGAGCAGGAAAGGTGATGTTTTGTTGGAAAAACACCCTGTAGAGATGGACTGGGAGCTTTTCTACAGTTCTGACCTTTTACTCATTCCGCACCAGTTGGGCATAAAAAAGTTGGTCTTCAATCTAAATTGGGCGTAGAGTTAGACCAGGATGGTGCAACTGGCCCCAGAAGACTGTCACGGATTGTTTGAGAAGCGGAACCTGACAAGTGGAACACTGTAAATACGGAACCCAAATGTCACAATTCCCCCATTTGCCATTTTAAGTATTTTCTGCCATGGGCAATTGTTTCGTAAAGTATTAAACTCGCATTGAGTGTAACATTCTGTTTTTCCCACCTTCATTCTTTTGCATTAAGCAAGTACAGTGGCAAGAAAAAGTATGTGAACCCTTTGGCATTACCTGGATTTCTGCATAAATTGGTCATAGATGAAGATAAGATCAAATTTTAAGTCACAACAGTAGTGTGCAATATGTGCCATGTAAGAAAGCTAACGTTTAAGTTCCTTGCTCAGAACATGAGAACATATGAAAGCTGGTGGTTCCTTTTAACATGAGTCTTCAATATTCCCAGGTAAGAAGTTTTAGGTTGTAGGAATTATAGGACTATTTCTCTCTATACCATTTGTATTTCATATACCTTTGACTATTGGATGTTCTTATAGGCACTTTAGTATTGCCAGTGTAACAGTATCTCCTCGCCGCTACCTGGGCTCGAACCAGGAACACATTGACAACAGCCACCCTCGAAGCAGCGTTACCCATGCAGAGCAAGGGGAACAACTACTCCAAGTCCCAGAGTGAGTGACGTTTGAAATGCTATTAGCGCGCACCCCGCTAACTAGCTAGCCATTTCACATCGGTTACACCAGCCTAATCTCGGGAGTTGATAGGCTTGAAGTCATAAACAGCGCAATGCTTCAAGCATTGCGAAGAGCTGCTGGCAAAACGCACAAATTTGTGCTGTTTGAATGAATGCTTACGAGCCTGCTGCTGCCTACCATCGCTCAGTCAGACTGCTCTATCAAATCATACTTAATTATAACATAATAACACACAGAAATACGAGCCATAGGTCATTAATATGGTCGAATCCGGAAACTATCATCTCGAAAACAAAACGTTTATTCTTTCAGTGAAATGCGGAACCGTTCCGTATTTTATCTAACGGGTGGCATCCATGAGTCTAAATATTCCTGTTACATTGCACAACCTTCAATGTTATGTCATAATTACGTAATATTCTGGCAAATTAGTTCACAATGAGCCAGGCGGCCCAAACTGTTGCATATACCCTGACTGCGTGCATAGAACGCAAGAGAAGTGACACAATTCCACCTGGTTAATATTGCCTGCTAAACTGGATTTGTTTTAGCTAAATATTCAAGTTTAAAAATATATACTTCTGTGTATTGATTTTAAGAAAGGCATTGATGTTTATGGTTAGGTACACGTTGGAGCAACGACAGTCCTTTTTTCGCGAATGCCACCGCATCGATTATATGCAACGCAGGACACGCTAGATAAACTAGTAATATCATCAACCATGTGTAGTTATAACTAGTGATTATGATAGTTTTTTTTATAAGATGCGTTTAATGCTAGCTAGCAACTTACCTTGGCTTCTTACTGCATTCGCGTAACAGGCGGGCTCCTCGTAAGGCAGGTGGTTAAAGCGTTGGACTAGTTAACCGTAAGGTTGCAAGATTGAATCCCAGAGCTGACAAGGTAAAAAATCTGTCGTTCTGCCCTTGAACAAGGCAGTTAACCCACCGTTCCTAGGCCGTCATTAAGAATGTGTTCTTAACTGACTTGCCTAGTTAAATAAAAGTGTAAAAAAAGAAAGAAGAAGAAATCGGCAAAATCGGTGTTCAAAACCGATTTCCGATTGTTATGAAAACTTGAAATCGGCCCTAATTAATCGGCCATTCCGATTAATCGGTCGACCTCTAATCTTCATGCTTCACAGTGAAGTGCTCTCCCAGTTTGTAGAGGATGGGTATGATCTGTCCACAGGTGGTGTTCTTTTCACATGACACACACAGTGTGGATGTATAGAGGATTCTCATGAGCTGGACAAACTCCTCAGCCTTATGGAAGTCCTCGTCTTTCAGACGGTCCAGGTTGTCCTTTGGCATTGCTTTTCGCAGTCGTGGGTCCAAGGCTGCTGCTTGGATCGCTGGATACTGCTCCATGAATCTCTCTATCGTTAGAGATCCATCTGGTCTTGACATCAAGGATGAGCGAGTGAGTGCGGCATCAATATTGAATTAAATTGTTAAATGTGGGAATTTCAAAATAATAATTTAACAGGTTGAACTGGCTTCTTACCAAGGAGCTGCTGCTTTTCCTTCCAGACTGTTTTGGACATCGAGGATCTCTTGAACCGCACGACCATTGCTCTGATTTCAGGTTGCCCATTTATCAATGGAAGTCATTTTGTAGATTTTCTGCGCTGCCAGATTCAGTGTGTGCGCAAAACATCCTATTTTTAGGATGTGTAGCCTCTTGATGGCAACATCCATATTTTGCCAGTGTTATCAACAGTCACAGCTACAGTCTTGCTTGGCTCTATCTCAAACTCTTCCAGAATGTCTGAGATCTCCTCTGTCACTACTTTGCGAGTTGTACACTGCCCTGGTGTGGAGGACCTTCTATTTTACACTGCCCTGGCTTGTGTAGTGCACTGTAACCGTGAGATATTGGTCCTGACAGAGGCTGGTCCACCCGTCTGTGATGGCCAGCTTTGGCACGTCCTTCAGCTCAGTGATCACATTGGCCTTTTCTACACCATACCAGGTAGGAATGAATGTGTCACTGAGGTAACTCCAGGAGGGATGGGTATATTTGGGGTTGAGTGCCTTGCTCATCTCCCTACAGTAAAATAGTTTTCATGTGTTGAATTATTGTATTGTGGAGTGATGGGACTAACATGCAACCCTTTTATACTACTATATCCTAAACATGAATACAACTCAATATATACTGACAGACTGTTACCTAAAGCCCTTGGACTCCACTGTTGCAAAGGGGTGTAGGCCTTTCACTATGAACTTGGTCATGGCTAGGTGTCACTCATTCACCCTCTCGTCAGTCATCCTCCCACTAGCTGCCAGCGTGAAGGGGCTTTTGGCTTGGACCAGCTGTATTAGAGGGAGGAGTGGGTTGGTTCATTGTAGCTGCAACTTTAACAAAAAAGTTGCAAAATCTTTAAATGGCTGATTGAATTTCTGAACGTGTCTACGATCAGCTGGCTAGTGGTTCCTTTTGATCATGACCCCATGTTCTCATAATTGAGTTAACTCCGTGTGTGGGATCTAGGCTGCTAGCATATGTACCTAACATAGATCGGGCAACGAGAGATGAACGACGAGCTCGGCAGTCAAACTGTGCATTTCTCTGCCTGTACACAATGCACTTTCAATAGATGTTTGGACAGATTGCTCGTGTTTCTGTCCTTACAAGCAAAAGTCTTGTTGCACTTGTGGCAACGAGCATTGTCAGCATCGACTCAGAAGTATAACCACACTTTTGAACGTTTAGTTCTCGCCGCCATCGTCACTAATTTAAGAGCAGGGTCGTGCGTGTGTACACGCTGTAGCGTGTGAGAGACAGGCTCCGTGTGAGAGAGATCTCTCTTCTGGATTTGGAATAGCGAAAATGCAGGTTAGCTGACCCCTGACTCCAATTAGCTTTTGGAGAAGTCATTAGCCTATGGGTTCACATACTTTTTCCAACCGACACTGTGAATGTTTCCACGGTGTGTTCAATAAAGACATGAAAACATAGAATTGTTTGTGTAATTAGATTAAGCAGACTGTGTTTGTCTATAGTTGTGACTTAGATGAAGATCAGATCAAAACGTATGACTGTTCTATGCAGAAATCCAGGTAATTCCGAAGGGTTCACCTACTTTTTCTTGTGTGCTGCATGTGGAGGCCCCAAAAAGGTCCCAGCATGGTGTCCCTCCCGGTGGTTCAATAATTCAACACTCCCTCTGTCAGCTAGGCGCTTCTTCTGCTAAAAGCCCCCTATCTAAAAATCTGTAATGCTGACTATTGTCTGCTCCCTGTAATGCTGTGTATGAGGCTTGTGGATGGGCTGAGGGACAAGTTGGCCTTGTTTCTGATTTTGGACAGAGAGGAGGGAGATGTGGAGAGGAGACCCCTCATATTCTACATCTCCCACACACAGTCCTCTCCATGGCTTCTGATGTGGTTCTATAGAGGGCAGGGGTATATTCTCTGCTGCCAGGTCTCTCTGCTTTATGCCTCTGTGGATGGTGGGCTGGACACCTATTTGTCCTCTCCCTGTGGGGTTTGGGGAGGTGCTCTGTTTAACCTGTTCTTTCTCACTGTGTCAATCGGTTATGAATGAACAAGGCTAAATGGCCATGGTGACTTGAGGCCCCTGCTGAGTGGACTGGCGTCAGCTGCCTTTTACAGGCTTAAAAGGTGTGTTGTGTGTGTGAGGCAGTGGAAATAGAAACATCCATTTTTGATTGGTGCTGTCTTGGCAGTGGGGAGAGCAGGCAGAGGAATCTTGACACAGGGGAATGAGAGGGTCACTCACAGCGTGTTTGTGATGGATATACAGGTAGGTTTGTGTGATGCTCACTGGTGTATGCGTCTGTCCCAGCTGTCACTTCTACCAGACTCCTCTTTGGGTGAGCTGCTGACCAGTGGGTTGGCATGGATGAGGCAGGTGCATTCTTTTTGGGGGCAGTGTTTGTAGTTCACTCTGTACTGTGTGTGTGTATGTATAGTTCACTCTGTACGCTATGGTGTGTGAGCATGCATGGGTGTGTGTAGGAGGGGTAATCTATAACACAAGACTGTCTGCAGGGCATGTGTGTTGGCTGGTCAGACAGGAGGAATGCAGCACATATGAGTGGCTGATGTGAGCAGATGGTTTCTATCTACAACAGCATGGACCTGAACTCTCCTCTCCTTAGTGCAGAGACTGGGCTTCTCAAGGATATGAATACTCAATGTTCTATTCTAATCTGTCATGAGTGTGTGAACTCCTCCTTCTAGTGGGAGGAGCAGTTGTATTCATTTTAGGGTTAAAGGTGCCTGCGTCCCATACTGGTAGACCTGTTGGAACTCTGCTATGTACTTCTGATTGCGTCTCCCTGAGATCTTTCATTCTCTTTTTTTGTATTCTTCTAAATGTGTTCAGATGGTTTGTGTGTGTGTTTGACCCGTAGAGGTGCTTTCATTTATTGTTTTAATACTTTTCTAAATGTGTTCAGATGGTTTGTGGTGTATGTGACCCCCAGTGCACTGAGGCCTGAGCTAAAAACTCCCTCTGTTAGACCAGGCTGGGAGTTTAGAGAATAACCATGATGAAGTTATGGCTCAGCTAAATTGGCTTGGATCCTCAGACATGCTTCTGAATCCATGCCCACTGAGTCTTCCATAGGCAAGCAAGCATTACTGTTCAGCTTGACTGACTGATTATTTTACTCTCTCTATGTCACCTTACATGATCGTCTGCCAGAGAAGAACTCCTTATATTACAACCTAATGTCTTTTTTTCTTGGAATTTCCCTGGATATTTTCTATGCGGAGACCGGAGAGCTAGGTGGATTGTAGAGCTGAGGGGGATGGCTTATGAGTGATGGGCTGGTGGCTCAGGGCTGAGCTGCTAAATTGATTAGTGAAGTAGGGGGCGGCGTATGGTGACTGTGGCTAATGGTAACCGCTGAAGCCGCAGGGAAATCCTGCTTTCTTCCTCCTAACTTGTGACTGTCTCTCTAAATCGATGACTGAAGGGAGGAGAGGAGACTGCAGGGCAGATTAGAACTACACTAATCCCAGTTCAGAGATTGGAAATATGTTTATAACCTTTTACTTTTCTTACTCTTTTTTTATTTTAATTTTAAATATTCTTTCTCCCTCCCTCTGGTCTGTCAGTGGAGGCTGGTGGGAGGAGCTATAGGAGGACGGGCTCATTGGAAAGGTATCAAACATATGGAAGCCACATGTTTGTTTCTATTCCATTCCAGCCTCCACTGGTCTCTCTCTCCATCTTTCTGACTATCTCTCCATCTCACTGTTGGCTCTGCTCTTCCTCTCTTCTCTACATCTCTCCTACAGGGAAGGCCGGTGGCTATAAGAGGCTGTGCGTTGCCTGTATAATGAGCTTAGCCAGCGGCAGAGCTGTCAGCGAGGTTTTCGAGCTGCTCTTGGCAGGCTTACACCATCCACAGGAGGAGAGGGTGAAGGATGGAGAGGGTAAAGATGGAGAGGAATGGGGAGAGGGTGAAGGATGAGAGGGAGAAGGGATAATGAAGGACAAAATTTGATTGATTGGAAAGTGGCTATAAGTTTACAGCTGCTCTTAACAGGCTTACACCATCCACAGGAGGAGAGTTGAAAGGGGATGAGTAGAATAGTCAAATAAGAGGTAGAAGGGATAAGGGAGGGGAGAGAGTGGACTTACAACCGCCGCAGGAAGTGAGAGCGGCAGGAATACTATGTAAGATAAGAAATGGATGAAGTGAACGGTTGGAGAGGAAGAGAGACTGAGCTGTGTATCTATATTTTTATATCTGGATGAGAAGACACATGTCTGCAGGGTGTATTTATGTGCTGTGTGTAGCATGCAGAAGGCTGCATTAGCAGCATCAAAGCAGATGTAGTGAGTGTCAGTGGAACATGCAGCCAGTCAGGTGCTAGTCTTTGATCTTCTGCTTGAGTGTGAAGGAGAACATTCCTACCTCAAAGGCTTAGCAGCCCAGGGACACCGACTCGCAACAACAACATTCGTGAGGAGTGGCAGCGACAATTTTCTTTATTTGTCTGTTAGTGAGGGAGAAATAGTGTGTGTGAAAGAAGAGGCACTAGCGCTTTTCTCTTTGATCATGAGTCATTTCAACAGACTGACGAGCGTTCTTCTCTCTAGTGTCAGACAATATGAACATTGCATTCTCTCTCTTTGTCTGTCTTTATATTCTCTTCCTGTCTGTTTTGAACTTTTGCTCTCTTACTTTCTCATGTTTTTCTCCATACCACACACTATCCTCTGTTCCATGTCTCCATCCCTCCCTCCTCCCAGAAATCAAACTGTTCTTCACCTTGAGTGTCTCTGGGAGACTACTGCCAGGGGAGTGCAAGCCGAGCCTCCTGCCTGCCTGTGTTGTGAGACAGGAAGTTAACAGGGTGAAGGACACAGACAGAGGTCTCCTACTGTACTCATTTCCCACTGCCCTGTTCAGACACCCAACATATAGTGCATTCGGAAAGTATTCGTACCCCTTGATTTTTCTTCAACATTTTGTTATGTTATTTCCCCCCCCTCTATGTACACACAACACCCCATAATGACAAAGCGAAAACCGATTTTTAGAAATGTTTGCAAATGTATTAAGATTTATTTTTTTTTTTTTACGGAAATACCTTATTTACATAAGTATTTAGACCCTTTGCTATGAGACTCGAAATTGAGCTCCGGGGAATCCTGTTTCCAATAATCATCCTTGAACTGTTTCTACAACTTGATTGGAGTCCACTTGTGGTAAATTCAATTGATTGGACATAATTTGGTAAGGCACACACCTGTCTATATAAGGTCCCACCGTTGACAGTGCATGTCAGAGCAAAAACCAAGCCATGAGGTCGAAGGAATTGTCCTTAGAGCTCCGAGACAGGATTCGTGTCGAGGCACAGATCTGGGGAAGGGTACCACAAAAATTCTGCAACATTGAAGGTTCCTAAGAACACGGTGACCTCCCTCATTCTTAAATGGAAAAACTTTAGAATCACCTAGACTCTTCCTAGAACTGGCCGCCCGGTCAAACTGAGAAATTGGAGGAGAAGGGCCTTGCTCAGGGAGGTGACCAAGAACCCGATGGTCACTCTGACAGAGCTCCAGAATTCCTCTGTGGAGATGGGAGAACCTTCCAGAAGGGCAACCATCTCTGCAGCACTCCACCAATCGGGCCTTTATGGTAGAGTGGCCAGACGGAAGCCACTCCTCAGTAAAAGGCACATGACAGCCTGCTTGGAGTTTGCCAAAAGGCACCTAAAGGACCATGAGAAACAAGATTCTCTTGAGTGGCCCAGCCAGAGCCCGGACTTGAACCTGATCGAACATCTCTGGAGAGACCTGGAAATAGCTGCGCAGCAACCTGACCAAGCTTGAGAGGATCTGCAGAGAAGAATGGGAGAAACTCCCCAAATACAGGTGTGCCAAACTTGTAGCATCATACCCAAGAAGACTCGAGGCTGTAATTGCTGCCAAAGGTGCTTCAACAAAGTACTTAGTAAGGGTATGAATACTTATGTAAATGTTTTTGTTTTCATAAATTTGCAAATATTTCTAAAAACCTGTTTTTGCTTTGTCATTATGGGGTATTGTGTGTAGATTGATAACTAATACATTTTAGAATAAGGCTGTAACGTAAACAAAATGTGGGGGAAATGTAAGGTGTCTGAATCGTTTCTGAATGCACTGTGTGCCCGTTATCTGCCTCGCTATGCTTAGAAGTTGCAATTTACAACTTCTGGAACAATAAATCAGACCTTTTTATGTCAGCATCATCCCACTCCAATTCGGCTCTCCTCACTGATTGGCTGCCTGGCCTTGGTCAATGTTATCTGAATCACCGCACCACTCCCAGAAAGGTGGTTGTGTGAAATCCATACGTGTGTGTGTGTGTAATATGCACTGCATTGTTAATCTCTGAGGCTTGCCATATTACAACCCCATCCATATTGTGTTCTGCTCTCCACGGGAGAGGAAATTAATGTTTGTTTGCTAATTTAGTTTTCTTTTAGCTTTGTGTGTTTGTTCATAGTACATTGTTCATGGTACATCTGCATGCTGAGATGAGTGTTTTCTAACTCCTGTAGTAAAAGAGGGGAGTTTCTCTCTCTCTCTCCCTCTCCCCTGTGCAGAGTTACCTTATCTCGCTGCACTCTCTGTTTTATCACTTCTCTGCAATATTGAAGAGCCTACAACCCTGATGGTTCCATGTCTACACTCACGTATGCTGCCTGTCAGCTGCCCTTATCTTTTCCTGGAAACACACTCTCATATTGGCATAACATCACAGAAACACACACATTTATCCATGGATTTTCAGTTAGTGTATATTATCTTCACTGAGAATTCTTGTTTCTGTCCTCATTTGCTATAGCATGTCTGTGGATGAGCGTTTCCACATCTGCAGGTGTGTGTGCAGATGAGCGTGTGTGCAGATGAGCGTGTGTGTGGCGGCAATGCCAGGACTCTGCTGGTGGGTGTAATTGCTGTGCGTCTCTGTGCCTCAGTGAAGCTAGCCTGGGAATCCTGACTCATCTCTACTGGCAACGCTGCCTGGGCCGTCGGCCTGCCGTCTGGACGGACTGATAATCACAATGCTGCTGCCTGCTTGCTGCTGTACTTAGAAAGAGCAGGCTTTCCTCTGGTTCTGAGTTAAACCTGGAAACCGTGAACAGGCCAAACTGGTTTCTGACCAGGCACCTGCTGTGGAAACAGGGCTTCAGATGGCAGTCAGCCTGGCCTGTACTACCTGGCCCTGGGTGTTCACTTCACTAGATCCTAACTGGACCAACCGTTAGCAAGAGGACTGTTCCTATTGGACAATCAATAGCTTTCAGACGACAGGCAGCAATTCTAAGGGTGGGCCTTAGCTAAGCGATGAGTAGATTTACTCATATTTATGTAATAGTAAATAAAATGGCCGTTTGTTTGGAAAGGGGAAATGGCGATACGAAGTCAATTGTACAACTGAAATGTCATTTAATCCAACCCCTCTGAATCAGAGAGGTGCGGGGTGGTGGACGTTGATGTGATTTGTAGGTTAGTGCTGCTCAGTGATATTTGGACTGTGCCTACCTCAGGCTTTGTTCAGGCTACCGCTTGGAGGCTTCTGAAAAATACTTATGGTATGGATTTGAGCCAAAATGGAGTCGCTGGGGGATTGGCTCTGTATAAGGAAGCTGCGCTGCACTGTTGGTTGTTTGGCTGTGCTCTCTTCCCTGATTTATTGGCTGGGGAAACTTGGCTGTGGTCTGAGTTAAAGCCAATATGGAGTCAGTGTGTCGCTATGGGCCTCCCTTGTCAATGCTGTTCACTTGCGCGCACACACACACACACACACACACACAAACTCACACACACTGTTCATATAGATAGATGTTGTCGTGTCTCTCTCTTGCCCATGCATCATAAACACCCACATTCACTTTCTGTAAGATTTGTCATTTTTCACTAGCATTCCCAATCCTAGACACTTTCATACAGGCACATTCTCTCGCATCTCTTATTCCCATACATCATGTACACCCTATCTTCTAAACATAACGTTCAACCTCTGTCACTCTCTCTCTCACACACACACTCCGAGTTGGAGAGGATCAAAGCACTGACCTGCTGAGAACAATCAATCCACACTTTCATGAACTCTCTCACACACACACACACTTACCCCAGTGGCATGCGTTTAATTCCTTCATCCTCTCTCCCAGTCCCCTAACAGCCTCAGCGGCTGGAGGCTTGTGGATGAATATAGATTTTCATGAGTCTGAATGTTTATCAGCTAATAGCTGAGCTCTGCGCCGTGCGGTGCTAACCTGGGCTGCTGCATCGATCTCTGTGTTTTTCCTGCTTATTGATGAATGGGGATTCAATTCAGTGATGGAGTGATCAATGTCAGGAGGCTCCAGTCTGATCAGAAGAGAGCCAGGTCAGGGGTTAAGTCTGCCACACTGGGTTGATGATAGGGAACAGGTGAACATTATATTATACAGGCCTAGTATAGGAGGAGTAGCAGCACTCTGTCTCTGAAGAAGTACTTGTTGTCTTTGCCTCTGTCTTCATCACTGCTGTTCGTCTCGGCTGTCAGCGCTCCGTGAGAGGAGGCAGTTTCTAATTAATGTGATAAATGCTGCATCCATCTCTAGAGGGAGGAATGGAGGGAGGGGTAAGGAGGGAAGACATGGAGAGGAAGACAGACTAGTAATATTGGTACAAAAGAGGCAGAAGATAGGTTATTTAGATGGAATGAGAGGGAAGAGTGAGGGAACATGTGACTTTGTTTTTAGTGTGTGGTGGTAAGGGGTTATTGAAAAGAAGAGCCATCAATTTATTCATAATTTGCATCCCAGGAAAGCAAATCACCACGGAAACCAGGCTTGCTTCAGTGTGAGACACATCTGCCCTACAGGATGATGCTTTCTCTCTCTCTCCCTCACGCTCTCTTTTTAACAGTACCCCTCTTTCTCTCTCTCTCCCTCACGCTCTCTTTTTAACAGTACCCCTCTTTCTCTCTCTCCCTCACGCTCTCTTTTTAACAGTACCCCTCTTTCTCTCTCTCTCTCTCCCTCACGCTCTCTTTTTAACAGTACCCCTCTTTCTCTCTCTCATTTATGTGCCCTTATTTTGGGGGCGCCTGTTCAACATGCATCATATATATTTATGGAAATTAAACACACAAGCGGTGTGTGGGTGTGCGTTTGCTTGTGTGGGACTAAGGTTGCAAGATACCGGGAATTTTCAATAAATCCTCAGGTTTTCCTGAATTCCTGGCTGGCGGATACCTGGAATCAGGAGGGAATAAGCAGGTAATCCAGATTTTCTGGAAAACCAGGGAATTTACTGAAATTTCCTGGAATTTTGCAAGTCTAGTCAAGTCTTACCTGTTCTCGAATTATCAGTCCTAGCTGTACCCAAATCCCACTTGAATGTGATCTGGGATACCATCAGGATGTGAGGTGGTGTCCGGAGCTGGCAAGCTGAATGGAGAGGAGAGCCTATGAATGGATGGTCAGAGGAAGGGGATACATGGAGGAAGCCGGGAGAGAGGAACCGAATCGTAATTGGAATTAGAATGGCATCTCCTGTCAGTGTGGCAGTGTGTTGCCTGGTATAGTGAGAGTCATTTGTCTGTTGATACTGATCTAGAATCAGCTTGCCTTCCCCAAATCCTTACCTTAACCCTGAGAAGGAACAAAACAACATTGACCATAGACCAGCGTCTAGGGACCACTTCATCCTACTCAGATCTCTGGGAATGCTTCCACATCTGACAGGAAGAGTAGAGGAGGAGGGAAAACTCAAGAACAGTGAAGCAGTGTTTGATTCAGAAGGCAAACAACTCCTTCCCTTTCTCTTCTCTCCCTCCTGGTACAGGCCTTGCTTTCATGAGCCTGATAGCAGGTGTAAACTCTGCTTGCTTCTCTCAAACTACACAGCTGACAACAAAGGAGGTTGGTGGCACCTTAATTGGGGAGGACAGGCACGTGGTGATGGATGCAGTGGAAAGGTATCAACAACATCAAACACATGGTTTCCATGTGGTTGATGCCAATCCATTCGTGCCGTTCCAGCCATTATTATAACCCATCCTCCCCTCACCAGCCTCCACTGGCTGACAACTGGGGGAGTTAGTTCATGGTTAAATCTTTCATCCTTTCCATTATTTGTTTTTGCAGTACAAATCACTCTTCTAATATCGCTCTGTTGTGATTTTGGGAGCTCACTTTCTCTGTTCACCTTTTTCTGTAATTAAGAGCAGGGCAGGTGGCTTCCAGTTGGCTTCTCAAAGGAGAGCGAGAGAGAGAAACAGGCCTGCATTATTAAGGATACATGTTAGACCTTTATCAGGGCCTGAGCTGGAGAGACAATGAGATGGAGACAGACAGAACGAGAGGAAGGAGTGCGGTAGTGTGACGTTGCATTGTACCTGCAGTGAAGTGGAGAAAAGTGCAAATAGACCTTTCAGATCTATAGAGTGCATCTAGGTGATTGCGTTGGATTCTGTGTCTTTGTGAGTTTCTGTGTGTGTGAGGTACGGGCCTTTTGCTGTATGATCAGGCAGAAAAAACATAGTGGTAGAGGGGAGATGACTTCAGAGCAACAGGGGTCTTTCGTTCCTCCAGGAGAGGGCTTAACCCTTGCCCTGTCACCCCCACAGCAGGCTAACCCTTGCCCTGTCACCCCCACAGCAGGCGAACCCTTGCCCGGCATGTAAGGGTAGGCTACTGATGAAGTGCACTAGAGTGTGCGCGGTCAGTTTTTGGCCGCCTCAGTGACGCGTCTAGTGCTGTCAGACAGACCATAAAGAAGCTTTCAGACATGAGCAATCAAACGGGAGATCATTCCAGGCCAGATTAATCAAACATGAAATGATTGATCAGGGGCTTGAGGGTTATTTATGACTGCACTCATTTTTCTGTGTGAATGATATAGTGGGTGAACAGGTAGTTCATCAGCCAGAGTAATCTCCCCGTTGACGGGGTCAGGTCCAGAGAAAAGCTCAGTCTCCCCTGCTACTGTTGAATCATCCATCCCTGGGGCTCCTCTCCTCTATCAGGACTCATTCCTCTGTCTAGGTCTGTCTCTCTGTGTCTCTCTCGGAATCTGAATTCTGGGGGGGAGAGAGAACACTAAGATGTTTGTTGCTGACATTTTGTTCTACTGTGTGCTCCAGGAAAAGGAATTGTGCTGTGTCTTCATCACACATCCACACTGAAATGATCACCTTCGAGACGTGTGTAATCACTAGTGTGAATGAGGTCAGTGGGCCAGGGGATAGCACAGGAGTAGTACCAGGGTTGGGTTGCTGCTGGACTATACCCAGTAACCAGGGTTGGGGTGCTGCTGCTGGACTATACCCAGTAACCAGGGTTGGGGTGCTGCTGCTGGACTATACCCAGTAACCAGGGTTGGGGTGCTGCTGCTGGACTATACCCAGTAACCAGGGTTGGGGTGCTGCTGCTGCTGCTGCTGGACTATACCCAGTAACCAGGGTTGGGGTGCTGCTGCTGCTGCTGGACTATACCCAGTAACCAGGGTTGGGGTGCTGCTGGACTATACCCAGTAACCAGGGTTGGGGTGCTGCTGCTGCTGCTGCTGGACTATACCCAGTAACCAGGGTTGGGGTGCTGCTGCTGGACTATACCCAGTAACCAGGGTTGGGGTGCTGCTGCTGGACTATACCCAGTAACCAGGGTTGGGGTGCTGCTGGACTATACCCAGTAACCAGGGTTGGGGTGCTGCTGCTGCTGCTGCTGGACTATACCCAGTAACCAGGGTTGGGGTGCTGCTGCTGCTGGACTATACCCAGTAACCAGGGTTGGGGTGCTGCTGGACTATACCCAGTAACCAGGGTTGGGGTGCTGCTGCTGCTGCTGCTGGACTATACCCAGTAACCAGGGTTGGGGTGCTGCTGCTGGACTATACCCAGTAACCAGGGTTGGGGTGCTGCTGCTGGACTATACCCAGTAACCAGGGTTGGGGTGCTGCTGCTGCTGCTGCTGGACTATACCCAGTAACCAGGGTTGGGTTGCTGCTGGACTATACCCAGTAACCAGGGTTGGGGTGCTGCTGCTGGACTATACCCAGTAACCAGGGTTGGGGTGCTGCTGCTGGACTATACCCAGTAACCAGGGTTGGGGTGCTGCTGCTGCTGCTGCTGGACTATACCCAGTAACCAGGGTTGGGGTGCTGCTGCTGCTGCTGCTGGACTATACCCAGTAACCAGGGTTGGGGTGCTGCTGCTGGACTATACCCAGTAACCAGGGTTGGGGTGCTGCTGCTGCTGCTGCTGGACTATACCCAGTAACCAGGGTTGGGGTGCTGCTGCTGCTGCTGCTGGACTATACCCAGTAACCAGGGTTGGGGTGCTGCTGCTGGACTATACCCAGTAACCAGGGTTGGGGTGCTGCTGCTGCTGCTGCTGGACTATACCCAGTAACCAGGGTTGGGGTGCTGCTGCTGCTGCTGCTGGACTATACCCAGTAACCAGGGTTGGGGTGCTGCTGCTGCTGCTGCTGGACTATACCCAGTAACCAGGGTTGGGGTGCTGCTGCTGCTGCTGCTGGACTATACCCAGTAACCAGGGTTGGGGTGCTGCTGCTGCTGCTGCTGGACTATACCCAGTAACCAGGGTTGGGGTGCTGGACTATACCCAGTAACCAGGGTTGGGGTGCTGCTGCTGGACTATACCCAGTAACCAGGGTTGGGGTGCTGCTGCTACTGCTGGACTATACCCAGTAACCAGGGTTGGGGTGCTGCTGCTGGACTATACCCAGTAACCAGGGTTGGGGTGCTGCTGCTGGACTATACCCAGTAACCAGGGTTGGGGTGCTGCTGCTGCTGCTGCTGGACTATACCCAGTAACCAGGGTTGGGGTGCTGCTGCTGGACTATACCCAGTAACCAGGGTTGGGGTGCTGCTGCTGCTGGACTATACCCAGTAACCAGGGTTGGGGTGCTGCTGCTGGACTATACCCAGTAACCAGGGTTGGGGTGCTGCTGCTGGACTATACCCAGTAACCAGGGTTGGGGTGCTGGACTATAAACCTCTTTGCCATTCCGTGAAGGCATCCACCAAATGTGTTTCAGGGAACTTCAATGATTGTCCATCTCCTACTTCTTAAATATGGAGCACAGAGAGCCTGAAGGGGAGTAGAGGAAAATAATTGTCAGCATTCTCTCTCGTTCTCACACACACTCACATCATGCGCACACACACACCTGCCACAGAGGTGTGTATAAAAATATCCTGGGGATCGGGTAAGGGGCGAGAAGACAAGTGAATGTATAATGGAGGTCTCAGGGCAGGCCTGTGGAGAGGAAACTTCTTACTTCTCACACACTTCTCACAATCTATTCTGTCGCAAACCTCTCGCTCTCTCTGTCGGTCTGTGTCACTCTCCTGTTATACCTCTCTCTACCTGTTTTATAGGCCAGGTATTATCTTTAGGGTGCAGACAGGGACAGAAGCTGGGGGTTTATTGAGTAAGCATGTTTTTCATGGAGCTCTGTGTGTGTGTGGGGGAGGCGCCTTTTCCGGCGCCGAAAAGAGATGGCTGCCTCGCTTCGCGTTCCTTGGAAAATATGCAGTATTTTGTTTTTTTACGTGTTATTTCTTACATCGGTACCCCGGGTAATCTTAGGTTTCATTACATACAGTCGGGAGGAACTACTGAATATACGATTAACGTCAACTCATCATCGTTCCTACCAGGAATATGACTTTCCCGAAACGGATCCAGTGTTCTGCCTTCCACACAATACAATGGATCTGATCCCAGCCGGCGACCCTGTGCGACGCCGAAAAAGGGGAAAACGTGGCGGTCTCGTGGTCAGGCTTCGGAGACGGGCACATCGCGCTCCACTCCCTAGCATACTACTCGCCAATGTCCAGTCTCTTGACAATAAGGTTGATGAAATCCGAGCACGGGTAGCATTCCAGAGAGACATCAGGGATTGCAACGTGCTCTGCTTCACGGAAACATGGCTAACTCAAGGGACGCTAACGGAGTCGGTGCAGCCAGCTGGTTTCTTCATGCACCGCGCCGACAGAAACAAACATCTTTCCGGTAAGAAGAGGGGCGGGGGGGTATGCCTTATGATTAACGAGAAGTGGTGTGATCATCATAACAACACACAAGAACTCAAGTCGTTCTGTTCACCTGATCTAGAACTCCTCACAATCAAATGTCGACCGCATTATCTACCAAGGGAATTCTCGTCAATCATAATCACAGCCGTATACATTCCCCCCCAAGCAGACACATCGATGGCCCTGAACGAACTTTATCTGACTCTTTGTAAACTGGAAACCACACACCCTGAGGCTGCATTCATCGTAGCTGGGGATTTTAACAAGGCTAATCTAAAAACAAAACTCCCTAAATTCTATCAGCATATCGATTGTGCTACCAGGGCTGGAAAAACACTAGACCATTGTTATACTAATTTCCGCGACGCTTATAAGGCCCTCCCCCGCCCCCCTTTCGGAAAAGCTGACCACGACTCCATTTTGTTGATTCCAGCCTACAAACAAAAACTCAAACAACAAGCTCCCGCGCTCAGGTCTGTTCAACGCTGGTCCGACCAATCTGAATCCACGCTTCAAGACTGCTTCGATCACGCAGATTGGAATATGTTCCGCATCGCGTCCAACAACAATATTGACGAATATGCTGATTCGGTGAGCGAGTTCATTAGGAAGTGCATTGACGATGTCGTACCCACAGCAACGATAAAAACATTCCCAAACCAGAAACCGTGGATTGACGGCAGCATTCGCGTGAAACTGAAAGCGCGAACCACTGCTTTTAACCAGGGCAAGGTGACCGGAAGCATGACCGAATACAAACAGTGTAGCTATTCTCTCCGCAAGGCAATCAAACAGGCCAAGTCTCAGTACAGAGACAAAATCGAGTCGAAATTCAACAGCTCAGACACAAGAGGTATGTGGCAGGGTCTACAGTCAATCACGGATTACAAAAAGGAAATCCGCCCCGTCGAGGACCAGGATGTCTTGCTCCCAGACAGGCTAAACAACTTTTTTGCCCGCTTTGAGGACAATACAGTGCCACTGACACGGCCCCCTACCAAAACCTGCGGGCTCTCCTTCACTGCAGCCGAGGTGAGTAAAACATTTAAACGTGTTAACCCTCGCAAGGCTGCAGGCCCAGACGGCATTCCCAGCCGCGTCCTCAGAGCATGCGCAGACCAGCTGGCTGGTGTGTTTACGGACATATTCAATCAATCCTTATCCCAGTCTGCTGTTCCCACATGCTTCAAGAGGGCCACCATTGTTCCTGTTCCCAAGAAAGCTAAGGTAACTGAGCTAAACGACTACCGCCCCGTAGCACTCACTTCCGTCATCATGAAGTGCTTTGAGAGACTAGTCAAGGACCATATCACCTCCACCCTACCGGACACCCTAGACCCACTCCAATTTGCTTACCGACCCAATAGGTCCACAGACGACGCAATCGCAACCACACTGCACACTGCCCTAACCCATCTGGACAAGAGGAATACCCATGTGAGAATGCTGTTCATCGATTACAGCTCAGCATTTAACACCATAGTACCCTCCAAACTCGTCATCAAGCTCGAGACCCTGGGTCTCGACCCCGCCCTGTGCAACTGGGTCCTGGACTTCCTGACGGGCCGCACCCAGGTGGTGAGGGTAGGTAACAACATCTCCACCCCGCTGATCCTCAACACTGGGGCCCCACAAGGGTGCGTTCTGAGCCCTCTCCTGTACTCCCTGTTCACCCACGACTGCGTGGCCATGCACGCCTCCAACTCAATCATCAAGTTTGCGGATGACACTACAGTGGTAGGCTTGATCACCAACAACGACGAGACGGCCTACAGGGAGGAGGTGAGGGCCCTCGGAGTGTGGTGTCAGGAAAATAACCTCATACTCAACGTCAACAAAACAAAGGAGATGATTGTGGACTTCAGGAAACAGCAGAGGGAGCACCCCCCTATCCACATCGACGGGTCAGTAGTGGAGAAGGTGGAAAGTTTTAAGTTCCTCGGTGTACACATCACGGACAAACTGAACTGGTCCACCCACACAGACAGCGTTGTGAAGAAGGCGCAGCAGCGCCTCTTCAACCTCAGGAGGCTGAAGAAATTCGGCTTGTCACCAAAAGCACTCACAAACTTCTACAGATGCACAATCGAGAGCATCCTGTCGGGCTGTATCACCGCCTGGTACGGCAACTGCTCCGCCCACAACCGTAAGGCTCTCCAGAGGGTAGTGAGGTCTGCAGAACGCATCACCAGGGGCAAACTACCTGCCCTCCAGGACACCTACACCACCCGATGTCACAGGAAGGCCATAAAGATCATCAAGGACAACAACCACCCAAGCCACTGCCTGTTCACCCCGCTATCATCCAGAAGGCGAGGTCAGTACAGGTGCATCAAAGCAGGGACCGAGAGACTGAAAAACAGCTTCTATCTCAAGGCCATCAGACTGTTAAACAGCCACCACTAACATTTAGCGGCCGCTGCCAACATACTGACTCAACTCCAGCCACTTTAAAAATGGGAATTGATGGAAATTATGTAAAAATGTACCACTAGCCACTTTAAGCAATGCCACTTAATACAATGTTTACATACCCTACATTACCCATCTCATATGTATATATACTGTACTCTATATCATCTACTGCATCTTGCCATCTTTATGCAATACATGTACCACTAGCCACTTTAAACTATGCCACTTTATGTTTACATACCCTACAGTACTCATCTCATATGTATATACCGTACTCTATACCATCTACTGCATCTGCCATGCCGTTCTGTACCACCACTCATCCATATATCTTTATGTACATATTCTTTATCCCTTTACACTTGTGTGTGTGTGTAAGGTAGTAGTGTGGAATTGTTAGGTTAGATTACTGTTGGTTATTACTGCATTGTCGGAACTAGAAGCACAAGCATTTCGCTACACTCGCATTAACATCTGCTAACCATGTGTATGTGACTAATAAAATTTGATTTGATTTGATTTGATTTAGATGGAGCGGAGTACAACAATGGCTGTGAGTGGTAATGGCAGGATGGTATCAAGATGACTGGTAAGCCTAGTAGTTCACTACTCTGTTAGGAGATATTGTACAGTGTTGTTCTCAGCCCAAGGACGTTTGTTGGGTGAGATGCAGATCTCAGTGAACCCGTCTGTGTTCTAAAAGGAAATACTCAGAATTATCTTTGTCTGTTCATTTTGAAAAATGGCTGTTGTGCACAAGTTCAATCTGCTTCCTACAATAACCCAGTGTGTGTGTGTGTGTGTGTGTATATAAGCATCAAGTTCACATTCTGTCTCTCATTGTCTCAGGCTCCACCCCGTTCTCTCTTCTCTCTCCCTCACCCCTCACCCCTTCCCTCTACTCTCTTACCTCTATTCTCTCTATCCTACTCTCTATGTCTTTCTCAACTCCTCTCTCCCTCTGTCACTTCTCTCTTCCTGTCCATCTCTCTGTTTCATGGTGAGGTTGTTCCCTCCCTCACTCTCCTCCTCAGCAGGGTCCACAGCTAAAGTGTTTTTATGGCCAGTGTTGATTTGTCAATAGGAGTCTGTAATTACTGGCCACAGTGCCATAGCGCCGAGGTGGGGAGCGCCCATGTGAGAGTAATGGCTGGTTTTACCTGTTCCTTTAACGCCAGCGTGTCTGTGTTATCACACACACACACACACACACATACACACACACACACACTGCAGTACCAACATCATATATATCACAGAAATTACAGGCCTGCAATACCTAACGAAAGGCATTCTGTAAAAAGGTGCAAGTCTTGGCATTTTGGCAGCTGTGTGTATGTGACTTAGAGAGAGGATTAAATCTTGCTTACATCCTTGCTGTAATGTCTGCATATCAGCACACCTCTGTGCATTACAATCTTTAACACACACACACACACACACTGGAAAGCATGACAGACCTTGAATTCATTGCATGCTTCAGCAGTATGCATGTATTTCAGCACTCTTCAGTGAGTCGTCTTCTTCTTCCTTAATCCTAATTGAAATAGTCTACAAATCTACAAACAACCTCCTGTTGTCTAGTTTGTTTAATGTGCCTCACCTTCTGTAATGGTGTCCTCTGACCTCACAGGGACTTTCATAATTCCTATCACTTTATGGGTAAAGAGGTTGTGTGTGTGTGTGTGTGTGTGTGTGTGTGTGTAGATGGATGGGGTCATACTGACAGATGTCTCCTTCCTTTCACTGAATGTGAATCACTTCTCAGTGGACATTTTCCCATCCTTATGAGGAAGCAGGGTGTGCGTTGCTGTCATAATAATTCCCATCTCTTTATGAGGAAGGAGGGTGTGCGTTGCTGTCATAATAATTCCCATCTCTTTATGAGGAAGGAGGGTGTGCGTTGCTGTCATAATAATTCCCATCTCTTTATGAGGAAGGAGGGTGTGCGTTGCTGTCATAATAATTCCCATCTCTTTATGAGGAAGGAGGGACGTGTGTCGGTTTAGAACTTGACTCTCCTGAATGTCATGATTTTAAAGGTGGAGATGGTCACCTTGACTGTTTATTGGCATTCAAAAGAGCCAACCATCTGTGCCACTGACCCCTGGAGGGGCGGGCTTTTGCATGTCAAAGAGCTTGATTGTGCCGAAGGGACCTGGAATGTCACAGCTGGCAAGGTCGGAAAGAACAGCCAATTGAAGGGGTTGCTCTGATGTTTGTTCATGTCAACACCGTCTTCAGACCTCGCCAAATCTCACGAAACAGTCAGTACTGAGGCTTTACTTCACCACACACACCACTCATAAGAGGAAGAGCCTTTCATCTGTTGGCTTCATTCAGTAAGCTTCCTCTGTTAATGTTGTTAGTCACCTCTCCACTTTCACAGCCCAGCGTTTTAGATCTCAAACCTCCATTCACTTTGAGTTTACAGCATTTCACACCCCCAGTCCACTCTGTCACAGAGCCCAGTGTAGGCTACCACATCCTCAGTCCTCCTTTTCTGAAATATTAATATTACATTTCAATCTGATTTGCCGGTGGAATGGTGTGTGTGTGTGTGTGTGTGTGTGTGTGTGTGCCTTATCAGAATCTGCCAGGAGTGCTCCCAGTCATGAATACAGCTCCCTTCTGTCCTCATCTCCAGCTCTCTCCTCTCAGACCCCCCCCCCACAAGCTCTCTTCCCCTCACCTTCCTTCCTTTCACCCCTACACCCTCCTCAGCTCTCTACTCCCACTCTTCTCCTCCCTCGCCTCCTTTCCCACTTCACTCTTATATTAAATGGGCATTCCACCTCGTTTCCACAACACGAACGGCAACTGAACGTAAACATTAAAGGGGTGCGTTTCAGTTTGGACCGAGACTTTGACAGGCAGAGGACACGCACGCACGCAGAGGACACACACATTGGTGTTGGTAGTCATAAAGGAGAAATCAGGGGTTGATGGTAATCCCCAGGTCCTACTGACAGATGGGTCTAGTCGTAGTACTGTAGAAGCATTCCAGGCCTGAGGCCTCGTTCCCTGGATCCCTCAGCCTGGATCAGAGACCCAGGATGAGGAGAGTTACTCCCGGAAGGTCAGACATAGCCAGCTGAACAACACCTAATGACTTAGTAACACTGGAGCTGTGATTGACTATAGACCTGGTTTATTGGCTAAGCACTGGACCATGACCGCCCTGACTGTTGTGGTTAGGGTTCAGTCTCTGGCTTGTCTGTAGTCATTCTGTCTGTACTGGGGTGCTTGCAGTGTTAGGGTGAACAGGGACAGAAATCAACAGAACAGTTTCCCTCTTATTAAAACCTCAAACAGCAGCGGTTTGCTTTGATGATATGTTGGGAAATGCCAGACAATGCATTTTTTTTTATTCTTCTGAAACTGCAGCAGAGAGAGAGAGGCGGTTCTAAGGGTACGGGGGGGGGGGGAGTGTAGGGCACTTATTACATTGCCACGGATGTTGGTTTTGAATGGCTTCTATATTTGGTACAATGACCCCCTCTTTCTCACATGTGCACTCCCACACCCACTTAAAACATGTACTTGACGCAGTTTTGACACATAACACACGATGCTAGCCGAATTAAATTAGCTCTCACTGCTAGGCTAGCACTCTCCACTGCTAAGGACAGACCTCTGCAATGTCACTGTAAGGATATAGTTACAGTACACTACACCTCTGCAGCAAACCAACCTATAGAGCTGCAGTACATTGTCATGGAGCCAGATGCATGTACGGGGGGAGTGGTGGTAAACATGTGCCTGTTGAGGTTAAACATGGCTTTTCCAGACATTTTTTATTATTCTTTTTTTTTCACCTTTATTTAACCAGGTAAGCTAGTTGAGAACAAGTTCTCATTTACAACTGCGACCTGGCCAAGATAAAGCAAAGCAGTGCGACACAAACAACAACACAGAGTTACACGTGGAATAAACAAGTCTACAGTCAATAACACAGTAGAAAAAAAGAAAGTCTATATACAGTGTGGGCAAATGGTGTGAGGAGGTAGGCAATAAATAGGCCATAGTAGCGAGGTAATTACAATTTAGCAAATTAACACTGGAGCGATAGATGAGCAGATGATGATGTGCAAGTAGAGATACTGGTGTGCAAAAGAGCAGAAAGTAAATAAAAACAGTATGAGGTAGGTAGATTTGGTGGGTTATTTACAGATGGGCTATGTACAGCTGCAACGATCGGTTAGCTGCTCAGATAGCTGATGTTTAAAGTTAGTGAGGGAAATATAAGTCTCCAGCTTCAGCGATTTTTGCAATTCGTTCCAGTCACTGGCAGCAGAGAACTGGAAGGAAAGGCGGCCAAATGAGGTGTTGGCTTTGGGGATGACCAGTGAGATATACCTGCTGGAGTGCGTGCTGCGGGTAGGTGTTGTTATCGTGACCAGTGAGCTAAGGCAGAGCTTTACCTAGCATAGACTTATAGATGACCTGGAGCCAGTGGGTCTGGCGACGAATATGTAGCGAGGGCCAGCCGACTAGAGCATACAGGTTGCAGTGGTGGGTGGTATAAGGGGCTTTGGTAACAAAACGGATGGCACTGTGATAGACTGCATCCAGTTTGCTGAGTAGAGTATTGGAAGCTATTTTGTAGATGACATCTCCGAAGTCGAGGATCGGTAGGATAGTCAGTTTTACTAGGGTAAGTTTGGCGGCGTGAGTGAAGGAGGCCATGAAAATGTTTCCATCCAAAATGGATGATTCAAGATTAGAAATTAAACAATCTTAATCACTTGTTGTTTTGCCATGTTGCAGTGCATTTGGACAATATTCAGACCCCTTCCCCTTTTCCACATTTTGTTACATTACATCCTTATTATAAAATGGATTAAATTAAATGTTTTTCCTCATCAATCTACACACAATATCCAATAATGACAAAGTGAAAACAGGTTTTTAGAAATGTTTGCAAATTTCTTTAAAAAATATATATATATACCTTATTTACATAAGTATTCAGACCCTTTGCTAGACTTGAAATTGAGCTCAGGTGCATCCTGTTTCCATTGCTCATCCTTGACGTTTCTACAACTTGATTGGAGTCCACCTGTGGGAAATTCAATTGGACATGATTTAGAAAGGCACACGCCTGTCTATATAATGTCCCAGAGTTGACCGTACATGTCAGAGCAAAAACCAAGCCATGAGGTAGAAGGATTGTGTTGAAGCACAGATCTGGGGAAGGGTACCAAAAAATGTCTGCTGAATTGAAGGTCCCCAAGAACACAGTGGCCTCGATCATTCCTAAATGGAATAAGTCTAGAGCTGGCCAAACTGAGCAATCTGTGAAGGACCTTGGTCGTGGAGGTGACCAAGAGCCCAATGGTCACTCTGACAGAGCTCCAGAGTTCCTCTGTTGAGATGGGAGAACCTCACAGAAGGACAACCATCTCTGCAGGCCTTTATGGTAGAGTAGCCAGATGGAAACCACTCATCAGTAAAAGGCACATGACAGCCTGCTTGGAGTTTGTCAAAAAGGACTCTCAGACCATGGGAAACGAAATACTCTGGTCTGATGAAACCAAGATTGAACTCTTTGGTCTGAATGCCAAATGTTATGTCTGGAGGAAACCTGGCACCATCCTTACGGTGAAGCATGGTGGTGGCAGCATCATGCTGTGGGGATGTTTTTCAGCTGCAGGGACTGGGAGACTAGTCAGGATTGAGGGAAAGATGACCGGAGCAAAGTACAGAGATCCTTGATGAAAACCTCTTCCAGAGCGCTCAGGACCTCCGACTGGGACGAAGGTTCACCTTCCAACAGGACAATGACCCTAAGCACACAGCCAAGACAACGCAGGAGTGGCTTCGGGACAAGTCTCTGAATGTCCTTGAGTGTCCAAGCCAGAGCCTGGACTTGAACCGAATCGAACATCTCTGGAGAGACCTGAAAATAGCTGTGCAGCAATGCTTCCGCTCCAACCTGACCAAGCTTGAGAGGATCTGCAGAGAAGAATGGGAGTAATTCCCCAAATACAAGTGTGCCAAGCTTGTAGGTTTATACCCAAGAAGTCTTGAGGCTGTAATCGCTGCCAAAGAGGCTTCAACAAAGTACAGAGTCAAGGGTATGAATACTTATGTAAATATTATATAAATTTGCAAACATTTTAAATGTTTTTTTGCGTTGTCATTATGGGGTATTGTGTGTAGATTTGAGGGGGAAGACCATTTTTATCCATTTTAGAATAAAATAAGGCTGTAACAAAATGTGGAAAAAGTCAAGGGGTCTGAATACTTTCCGAATGCACTGTAAGTTTGACAGTAGTTTACAACAAAGCACAGCTGCCTTTCTGTGTTCCACTCCTTCATGTTGGACAACATTGGCACTGGGTAGCTAAGAGGTAAGCTGAGACGAGTATCCCCCACATCTCTGTGTTCAATCAAAGATGGCCACAGACTCTTCCTCTCTAGCATTCTATCCTCATTGTCAGCCAGGCCTTTGACTCTTACTGATATCTGAATATCTCGCTCGCTCTCTGTCTCTCTCTCTTTGTACAAATGGAGAATATTTTTTAATGATGTACTTCAGCAAAGCTAATCCACTGCCGTCCTCTCGCTCTCTACTCCTCTCGCTCCCTCTACTTCCCGCTCTCTCTCGTCTTCTCTTTGTACAAATGGAGAATGTATTTTAATGATGTACTTCAGTTATGCTAGTTAACTGCCCCCCCTCTCCCTTTCTCACTCTGTTGGAGAAACAGCAGTTAAAATAAGACAGACCCACTCCCCTCCTTATGAAAAAATAACTTTCCCCCTTCCTTATCCATCATTAAACCTGGCAGTAGAGAAGCTGTTCAGTCCTCTCCCTTGCGGTCATTCTGTTCAGTCCCCCTCTCTCTTCCTCAGTCAGCCTGAAGAGACCTACAGTACATAACTCTCCCTGGATCTAATAACCTCACTGTCTGATGGATGCCTATGGTAAAGAGATCTGGCTGTTATCATTGGATGAGGGGTGGATGGGTTATGCATTTGGATTGGGCAAGGAATATGGTGATGGTATGGGGGGTAGAGGGGATTTGGAACGTGTGTAGTTGGGGGGGAGAGAAGGTCTTCAGAGTGTTTGGTTATATAAGGGGAGCTGTGTGTGTTCATGTGTGCAGGGAGGGGGAGGGGGAATCTCCTTGTAGAACATAGCTGAAGAACACAGGGCATACTCCCCTGTGTGAGGTGATAAATGTGTGTCTCATCAGGAGAGCATGTTTGCTGCCTTTCCATCTCTTTGCTGACAGACGCCTCTCTCCTATGATCGGATCCGCTGCTTTGTTGTTGCCTTGGTGAAGCATCGCCTCAAGGCCAACTCCCAATACATGGTCATTTTGCTCATTAGGCTAGGCTGTTGAGCCTTCTGCTACTGCCGTCCACGGCGTCTTTAAAAACATTTTTTTTTTTTTTTTTACATTCCAAAAACAAACGTATACATACGCACACATCTCCTCTGCCCAGACCCGCATGCTCACACCCCCATCCCTAGTGCCTGCATTATTGTTTGCCACATGGCCTTAAACAGATTGGTACAATTTCTCGGTCGAACATGCTATTTCAATAATTAAACATTAGATTTTTCAATTGTGTTAATGACTTCCAAGTTTTTCGTATACATTGTTTTTCAAGGTGAGTGATGTCATTCTAACTGACAGACATGTAGAATGTTAGGAACTAAATCATGAAGAATACATAAAGTTAGGAACTAAATAGTTAGGCAGTCAAGTAAAGATTGTTAAGCATAATTAGAGAATACGTAGTCTGAAACCCAACTGCCATCGGACGGTGTGGTAAAATGATGTAGTTTGAGGCTATTGAAACCCTCCAGTCAGCACACACACCAGTTAGTCACTGTAATGATTAAGATGTCCCTGCAGCAGCAGAACTGTCGGCTGCTGGAGTCGTGCGTGCCCACACAGCAGATAACACCACTCTGATCTCTCTCTCACACACACTCCTCCATTATACCTCCATCATCCCTCTCACCATCCCTCTCTCCGTCCCTCCATCATCCCTCTCTCCATACTTCTGTCATCCCTTTATTTATTTTCTCTCCACAGTCCTCCCTTCCGCTCTCCATCACTGGACACAGCAAATAACACAGCCCAGATAAGTCTCTCACACACACACACACACACACACACTCTCTGTTCAAACCGTGACTGCTGCCCCTTCATCTGTTTCCCCACCACCCTACTTTCTCGTCTCAGGCGTCTGATCATATCTGGGTAATCGTAGACACGTTGACATCCCAGTAGGTCTAAAGTATTGTACTACATGTGGTGTTGATCAGTGTGCAGGCAGTGGGAGTAGGGCAGGTCAGGGGGTGCAGTGGGAGTAGGACAGGTCAGGGGGTGCAGTGGGAGTAGGACAGGTCGGGGTGTGCAGTGGGAGTAGGACAGGTCGGGGGGTGCAGTGGGAGTAGGACAGGCCGGGGGGTGCAGTGGGAGTAGGACAGGTCGGGGGGTGCAGTGGGAGTAGGACAGGTCGGGGGGTGCAGTGGGAGTAGGACAGGCCGGGGGGTGCAGTGGGAGTAGGACAGGCCGGGGGGTGCAGTGGGAGTAGGACAGGCCGGGGGGTGCAGTGGGAGTAGGACAGGCCGGGGGGTGCAGTGGGAGTAGGACAGGCCGGGGGGTGCAGTGGGAGAAGGACAGGTCGGGGGGTGCAGTGGGAGTAGGACAGGTCGGGGGGTGCAGTGGGAGTAGGACAGGTCAGAGTAGATCAGGGATCAGAGGCTGAGCTCTTAACAGGTGTCTGATCATCCACTCTGTTAACAGGATAACTAGGACATATCCCTGTTTGTTTGTTTGTTTGTTTATCCAAGCTTTAATGGCTGTGTTCACTCACTCATATACACACACACACTCACAGCTGCTCATGGGATGTCTGAAAGGATGAATCGCCATTGTCAACAAAGACAGGCCTCGTAAGTCACAATAACAATGTTCCAAAGCAGCTATTAATGTGGTCATTACTGTCCCATGTAGTTCCTCCAGAAATACTTATTTCTCTCTCTGACCTCTGTTTATGATCTCTGCGGTCACTATGGTAACCACAGGAAGGAAGGAATGTCTGAGACTGCGTCAGATATGTCCCCATGCAGCTCCGAAAAAGGCCAGAGAAAGAGGCCTAGACGGATATTCCACCCATAGCCCTCTGCACCAAAGAGAACACAGAGGGGTTGTGGGAACAGCAGACAGAGGGGAAGGGGTCAGACACTGAGAGCAAGGGACAGTCAGAGGGAGAGAGAGTCGGAGAGAGATACGGTGAGGGAGAGTCGGAGAGAGATACGGTGAGGGAGAGTCGGTGAGGGAGAGTCGGAGAGGGAGAGTCGGAGAGGGAGAGTCGGTGAGGGAGAGTCGGTGAGGGAGAGTCGGTGAGGGAGAGTCGGTGAGGGAGAGTCGGTGAGGGAGAGTCGGTGAGGGAGAGTCGGTGAGGGAGAGTCGGTGAGGGAGAGTCGGTGAGGGAGAGTCGGTGAGGGAGAGTCGGTGAGGGAGAGTCGGAGAGGGAGAGTCGGAGAGGGAGAGTCGGAGAGGGAGAGTCGGAGAGGGAGAGTCGGAGAGGGAGAGTCGGAGAGGGAGAGTCGGAGAGGGAGAGTCGGAGAGGGAGAGTCGGAGAGGGAGAGTCGGAGAGGGAGAGTCGGAGAGGGAGAGTCGGAGAGGGAGAGTCGGAGAGGGAGAGTCGGAGAGGGAGAGTCGGAGAGGGAGAGTCGGAGAGGGAGAGTCGGAGAGGGAGAGTCGGAGAGGGAGAGTCGGTGAGGGAGAGTCGGTGAGGGAGAGTCGGTGAGGGAGAGTCGGAGAGATACGGTGAGGGAGAGTCGGAGAGAGATACGGTGAGGGAGAGTCGGAGAGAGATACGGTGAGGGAGAGTCGGAGAAAGTGAAGCGAGTTGAAATGTTTGGCAGAGAAGGTTTCAGAATGATAAGGCACAAGCTCAGGCACTGTCTGCGGCCCTTGACCTCGTATACAAACGCCAAGCCCCCTGATAAACAGCCAGGCCACAACATGGCTGAAACAAGGCTAGTGGATGGAAACATGGCGAGGCAATATAACAGGCCAAAAAAACCTCATTAGCTTACACTGCTATCTTTCTCTTTTGGTTTTGGCTCGGCTTGGCTTGAATCTCTCTCTCTCTCTCTCTGGCCATGATTCAGGAAAGGAGTAGAGAAACGAGCCAATCTTTTTGCCGGGAAACGTTGCATATTTGTCCGTAAAAGGGTGTGCACTGACGTTATCGCCTGGCTGAAATGGATAGGGGAGGATTGAGTTTCTCTTGCTCAGCTGTATTCCACAGCACAGCGGAGGGGAAGTGTGTTTGGCTAATGGTGTAGTTTCTCCCCCTCATCTCTGGCTATTTATCTCCTGCTTTATCTGGGTTTCAGCAAGGAACGAAGGACAGCCAGGTCACCGCTACTGTAGCCTCGGTCTTCTCCCCCAAGTGTGTGTGTGTGCCCGCCTGCACTGTAGTCACACAAAAAGTTTGATGCTGTGTGGCGAGGCAGAGCTGTGAACATCACTTGGCTTACAATTTCTTACAGTTTACACCATACATAACTCTAACTTCAGTATAGCCAGCTCACTGTAGTCCTCTCTCCCCTCCCTCTTCCTCCCAGGCGGCGGCTGACTTTGCCAAGGCCCATCTGTCGGAGGCGCTGCGTCAGCAGCTCCTGAGCTACGACCGAGAGAAGGAGAAGGAGAAGGAGAAAGAGAAGGATGAAAAGGAGCGCAGCGACGGTCTGTCCTATTCCTCCATTCTGGAGCAGCAGATCCTGGCTCTGGACAGGGACATGTTGGACAAGCTGTCAGCCGTCTACAACGAAGCAGGTCAGAGGGCAGGGCAGCCAGGGGTTAAAGGTCACAGCCACACCTCTGTGGGCAGACAGCTGCCCCTAGCCACTAATCTAGCAACAGTTTATACCTTAATCCTGAACTCAACCCATTCAAGGGAATTCTTTTAATTATTTCACACAAACTTCGCACAGAAATAGAATGAATAGGCTAGAATATGTAGAGCTGACTTAACTTTTAGTTGGATGCGTCAGTCTTGAGATCCCTGTTCTACAGTGACCGCAATTCTTTGTTTTGGATTGATTGCACTCATTTCTGCATGCTTAAATAGTGTTGTCTAACGTGTAGGCTGTGAAAAATGCACAAATTATGGCTATGGTATGTTTGGGGACAGGGCAGAGTTTGTTGAAGTAGCTGTGGTGTTTGTGACAGTGAGAGCTAGCGGAAAGGAAGTCTGTATAAATAGCTGTGGTTCAAGGGTGCTCGTTTGTGTGTACATTTCCGTGTGTGTGTGCGTGCACGTAAGTGTATGCATTGTTGTTTTTGTAGGAGCACCACATTTCGGCTTGCATAGTATTTCTGAGTTGTTCGCGGTCGTTTACAGTGGGCTCCGGCCGTGCTGCTTATTCAGCTATTAAAATACAGCTTTATCTTCATCAGACATGTAGCAATTATCTCTTCTGATTCCAAAGAGAAAAGAGGGAGCGAGAGAGTGCCCACGCTGCCTCTCCTCAGGGGGCTTGACAGATACAGGGCCTTCATAAAGTATTCATATACCCTTGACTTATTCTACATTTTGTTACAGCCTGAATTCAAAATGGATTAAATTGATGATTTTTTTTCACCCATCTACATACAATACCCCATAATGACAAAGTGAAAACATGTTTTTTTTTTTATTGCAAAAAATAGAAATGAAATGGGAAAAATATCTCATTTACATAACTATTCACAACCCTGACTCAATACATTGTAGTAGCACATTGAGTCTTTCCAAGTAAGTCTCTAAGAGCTTTCTACACCTGGATTGGGAAATATTTGCCCATTTTATTCTTTAAAAATCCTTCAAGCTGTGTCATTGGTTGTTGATCATTGCTAGACAACTATTTTCAGGTCTTGCTCTAGATTTTCAAGCAGATTTAAGTCAACTGTAACTCGGCCACTCGGGAACATTCACTGTCTTCTTGGTAAGCAACTCCAGTGTAGATATGGCCTTGTGTTTTAGGTTATTGTCCTGCTGAAAGGTGAATTCATCTCCCAGTGTCTGGTGAAAGCAGACAACCAGGTTTTCCTCTAAGATTTTGCTTGTGCTAAGCTCTATTCTGTTTATTTTATATCCTGAAAAACTCCCCAGTCCTTAACGATTACAAGCATACCCATAACATGATGCAGCCACCACTATGCTTGAAAATATGGAGAGTGGTACTCAGCAATGTGTTGTATTGGATTTGCCCCAAATAACTGTTTTTCTTGAATACAATGTAAATTGCTTTACCACATTTTTTGCAGTTTTACTTTAGTGCCTTGGGCCTGGGTGTATTGATACAACATCCAAAGTGCAATTAATAACTTCACCATGCTCAAAGGGATATTCAATATCTTGTTTTGTTATAAAAAAAATTTTTTACACCCATCTACCAATATGTGCCCTTTGTTAAGAATTGGAAAGGCTCCCTGGTCTTTGTGGTTGAATCTGTTTAAAATTCACTGCTTGACTGAGGGACCTTATCTGTATGTGTGGGGTACAGCGATGAAGTAGTTGTTCAAAAAGTCCATGCAACTTATTAAACAAATTTGTATTCCTGAACTTATTTAGGCTTACCATAAAGGGGTCGAATACTTATTGATTTGAGACATTTTAGCTTTTCCTTTTTTTTAAATAATTTGTAAAAATGTCTAAAAACATAATTCCACATTGACATTATGGTGTGTGTGTGTGTGTAGGCCAGGGACAAAAGAAATCGCAAATGTATCCATTTAAATTCAGGCTGAAACGCAACAAAATGTGGAAAAGTCAAGGGGTGTGAATATCTCTGAAGGCACTGTATATAGGGTGAGAGGGTATAGAGTTACATAATTAAGGGAAAGAGGACAAAAAGAACAAAAGGCTGGACAGAGCGACAAAGGGCCAGTGTGTGGAAAGGAGAGAAAGATGTGAGGGTGGGGGAGATAGGAAGAAAAGGGTGTAAGCCAAGGGCCAAAAATAGGGTTGAGACAGTGATATGATAAAGAGATGACAGAAGGTGATACTGAAAGGGGAAGGGTGTAGTCCTGAACTCCTAGAGAGGGAAGGGGCGAGAGATGGAGCTCCATCCATCTTCACCTCCACCCACACTCATCTAGCACCTACAGGACCAAAGAGCAGTGGGAGGGAAAGCCTTGAGGGAGAGAGCGTGGGGGAGAGAGCGTGGGGGAGAGAAGTTGTCACCACAGATGCACTGATGGTTTATTCAGAATGTAGGGAAGAGAAAAGAGAGCTAAAATATTCATGATAAGCTGGCGGTAAAGACTTGCTTCACACTTGTGTGATCTGCTTCAACCTCCAAGTCTAGTGGAAAAGACTAAACTAGCCCGTCCACTGATCCAGTCCCATCTGCCTTCTTCTCTCACATCCCTCCCTCTTTCCCACCCCTCCGTCCCTCCAAAGCAGCATGACCTGTTGATTCCCAGACAGGTTACAACTGTCCCCTCCTAGGCCCATTCTTCTCCAAGGCCCGTTCATTTATCCTCCCATATTTCACTCCCCCCTTTTGTTTGGATGACAGTAAGGATTAAGATTGAGCCCAAAGATAATCTTACCGTAAAGTTACACTACATTTTTTTTTTTAACTGCTTTCGTGTTTCAAAGCATTAGTCAGACGTATTGAATTGGCTCTGAGTTTTCTGCTCAACTACCTCCCTGAGTCTTGGGGGTGAGTTGGACTGGTAATTGTTTTTGATTGTTGTCCTTGTATCTGATTTAGCGGGTACATCATTTGGGGACTGGAGCTCTGAGCTTTTGTTATAATCAGGATGAGCAGAGAGTCCCCAGGACAACCTCATATCAGATTTATCCCTCTCTCCTCTCATCCCTTCATCCATCCATTGTTTTATCTGGGAAGAATAGAAGGGACAAGAAGTGAGTGAGAGGCCTCTGATGAAATGGCCAAGAGATAAGTTTGTTTGAATAGTCTTGTAATACAGTGTGTCACGTCCTGACCATAGAGAGCCCTTATTTTCTATGGTAGAGTAGGTCAGGGCGTGACTGGGGGTGTTTTCTAGTTATTATTTTCTATGGTAGAGTAGGTCAGGGCGTGACTGGGGGGTTTTCTAGTTATTATTTTCTATGTGGGGTTCTAGTTTAGTTTTTCTATGTTGGTGTGTGTGATATGATTCCCAGTTAGAGGCAGCTGGCTATTGATGTCTCTAATTGGGGATCATATTTAAGTAGCATTTTTTTCCACCTGTGTTTTATGGGATATTGTTTTGGGTTGGTGCACGTAGCACCTCTGTAGTCACGGTTCGTTGTTAGTTTATTGTTTTGTTTTGCTAAGTTTCACTTTCTAATAAATTATGTGGAACTCAACATCCGCTGCGCCTTGGTCCGATAATTATTCCAGCGAACGTGACACAGTGAGTTATTTATTGAACCTTTCTTTGGCCTGGTATGTCCTAGAGGACAACTACTCTTTTATAGTTGGGACCTGGGTTTAGTAGGGAAAAGCTGATATCTAGACCAGATGGAGCTCAAATCAAATGTCATTGGTCACATACACACGGTTAGCAGATGTTAATGTGAGTGTAGTGAAATGCTTGTGCTTCTAGTTCCGACCGTGCAGTAATATCTAACAAGTAATCTAACAATTTCACAACAACTACCTTATACACACAAGTGTAAAGGAATGAATAAGAATATGTACATACAAATATATGGATGAGCGATGGCCAAACGGCATAGGCAAGATGTAGTAGATGGTATAGAGTACAGTATATACATATGAGATGAGTAATGTAGGATATGTAAACATTATATAAAGTGGCATTGTTTAAAGTGACTAGTGATACATTTATTACATCCAATTTTTTATTTAAGTGGCTAGAGATTTGAGTCAGTATTTTGGCAGCAGCCACTCAATGTTAGTGAGGGCTGTTTAACAGTCTCATGGCCTTGAGAAAGAAGCTGTTTTTCAGTCTCTCGGCCCCCGCTTTAAAGCACCTGTACTGACCTCGCCTTCTGGATGATAGTGGGGTGAACAGACAGTGGCTCGGGTGGTTGTTTTCCTTGATGATCTTTTTGGCCTTCCTGTGACATCGGGTGGTGTAGGTGTCCTGGAGGGCAGGTAGTTTGCCCCCGGTGATGCGTTGTGCAGACCTCACTACCCTATGGAGAGCCTTGCGGTTGTGGGCGGAGCAGTTGCCGTACCAGGTGGTGATGCAGCCCGACAGGATGCTCTCGATTGTGCATATGTAAAAGTTTGTGTGTTTTTGGTGACAAGCCAAATTTCTTCAGCCTCCTGAGGTTGAAGAGGCACTGTTGCGCCTTCTTCACCACGCTGTCAGTGTGGGTGGACCATTTCAGTTTGTCCGTGATGTGTACGCCGAGGAACTTTCCACCTTCTCCACTACTGTCCCGTCGATGTGGATAGGGGGTGCTCCCTCTGCTGTTTCCTGAAGTCCACGATCATCTCCTTTGTTTTGTTGAGTGTGAGATTGTTTTCCTGACACCACACGCCGAGGGCCCTCACCTCCTCCCTGTAGGCCATCTCGTCGTTGTTGGTAATCAAGCCTACCACTAGTGTCGTCTGCAAACTTGATTGAGTTGGAGGCGTGCATGGCCACTCAGTCATGGGTGAACAGAGACTACAGAAGAGGGCTGAGAACGCACCCTTGAGGGGCCCCAGTGTTGAGGATCAGCGGGGTGGAGATGTTGTTTCCTACCCTCACCACCTGGGGGCGGCCCGTCACAGTCCTGGACCCAGTTGCACAGGGCGGGGTCGAGACCCAGGGTCTCGAGCTTAATGACGAGTTTGGAGGGCACTATGATATTAAATGCTGAGCTGTAGTCGATGAACAGCATTCTTACATAGGTATTCCTCTTGTCCAGATGGGTTAGGGCAGTGTGCAGTGTGATTGCGATTGCGTCGTCTGTGGACCTATTGGAGCGGTAAGCAAATTGGAGTGGGTCTAGGGTGTCAGGTAGGGTGGAGGTGATATGATCCTTGACTTCAAGAGGGCCACCATTGTTCCTGTTCCCAAGAAAGCTAAGGTAACTGAGCTAAACGACTATCGCCCCGTAGCACTCACTTCCATCATCATGAAGTGCTTTGCTCTCAAAGCACTTCATGATGACGGAAGTGAGTGCAACGGGGCGACGCTGCCACATTCCTCTCATGTCTGAGCCGTTGAATTGCGACTCTACTTTGTCTCTATACTGACGCTCAGCTTGTTTGATTGCCTTGCGGAGGGAATAACTACACTGTTTGTATTCGGTCATGTTGCCTTGCCCTGATTAAAAGCAGTGGTTCGCACTTTCAGTTTTGCGCGAATGCTGCCATCAATCCACGGTTTCTGGTTGAGGAAGGTTTTAATAGTCGCTGTTGGTACAACATCACCGATGCACTTGCTAGTAAACTCTCTCACTGAATCAACGTGTACATCAATGTTGTTGTTCGACGCAATCTGGAACATATCCCAGTCCACGTGATCGAAGCAATCTTGAAGCGTGGAATCAGATTGGTCGGACCAGCGTTGAACAGATCTGAGCACGGGCGTTTCCTGTTTTTAGTTTCTGTCTATAGGCTGGAAGCAACAACATGGAGTCGTGGTCAGATTTGCCGAAAGGAGGGTGAGGGATGGCTTTGTATGCGTCGCGGAAGTTAGAGTAACAATGATCCAGAATTTTCCCAGCCCAGGTCGTGCATTCGATATGTTGATAAAATTTAGGGAGCCTTGTTTTCAGATTAGCCTTGTTAAAATCCCCAGCTACAATAAATGCACCCTCAGAGGATGTATGGGGAAGCCATTTCTTTTGGACTGGGTAGTAGATTATTTTTTATATATTTTTTTTTAAGTGGGTAGACAATGTCATGGACATAGTCATGCGCACACACTAAAGTAGGCTAATTGGAGAAGTTGACGTGCCCGGACCATGACTAATGCTCAGCAAAAAGAGATCGGAACATGGTCGAGCTTAACTAATTGAAGAAGAGAGCTAGCCTAGGTTTGTTAGGTTACTTGAAGACGTGAACTAGCGCAGATATGCTAGGCTAATTGGAGAAGTCAACCTGTGTAGGTATCCTTGGCTAATTGAAGTGAACTAGCGACGGTATGCTAGGCTAATTTGGAGAAGTCAGTCTGTGTAGATATGCTAGGTTTTAATTGGAGTTGTGGATGTGCACAGGGTAAAGTTTAGCTAATCAGATAGTGCTATGTGTGTGCTAGGATGATGGTTTCAATGGAGAAGGGTAGGTGTGTGTCTGTGCGGCTCGTGAAGCTAATTGGGGAAGGGTGCGCTTGCAGGGCAGTGCAGCCCATTTTCTCCATCACCACGGGAACCCGATAAAAATAATTAGCTGGACGGCATGGGACAGAGGTGCCAGCTGTAGACCGGAGCAGGAGAGGATTAGACACACACAGAGATGGAAAGATAGAATAGATAACTTTGTCTCCCACCTTCCCTTGTTTCTTCTCTCTGTGTGTGTCGGTTTTCTCCATTTGTTTTGTCATTTCTCCCTGACTCAAAGCTATACATGGAAATAATAAAATCACTGTCCTGCTGAGAAGTAATCTAATTTTCCTCTCTCTCTCCTTCCCCTATTATTCACCATCTCTCTCTCTGCATCGCTCACCCCATTTTTCTCTCTTCCCACATTATTTCTTGGTCAGCTTCAGGCGGCTCTGTGCATCTTTGCCTCTAAATGATTGAAGTGAATGAAAAAACATCACCAGGGAGCTGGACCTGTTTAATTTCCTCACTCAGCCCTGAAACCGCAGTGTATCACAATCATAAGTGTGGACATGCAAGGTTGAAACTAAAGGCAGGTTCAGTTCATTCAATGAAATGGACCTCCCCTCACTCACTCTCTCTGCCATTCCCAAAGCCTCTCTCCTCCTTGGGGTGGTCCAGTCAGACATCCCCATCCCCCCTCTGTCCTGTTCTGAGTTGTGTGGTGTGCAAACAGACAGATGGTCAAACAGACTGGTCTGTTCTCACTGCAGGGCCTTGGATCTCAGACAATGGGCTTCAGTCTCAGCCCAGAGACTGGGAAACCAAACAAAGAAGGGAAAAGGAGAATAAAACAACCCGAGGAGGACAAGTAGAAGAGGACAAGCAGACACTATATAGATCACGTGTCAAACTCATTCCACGGAGGGCCGAGTGTCTGTGGGTTTTCGCACCTCCCTTATACTTTGTTTGTTGAACTAAGGTCACTGATTAGAGGAACTTCCCTCACCTGGTTGGAATGAGGTTGACGCCCCTGCTATAGTGTGTCTTTGGCAGTCTTTGACAATAGGATGTTCAAGTTTTATTCTAGACTAACATGGATGTATTTTCTCTTTCTCTCCTCCCTCTTTCCTATCCTCCTTCTCTTCTATCCTGCCTCTCTCAGGTACCACATGTCTGGTGGCCCTGCTGTCTGATAAAGAGTTGACGGTGGCGAACGTTGGCGACTCGCGCGGAGTCCTCTGTGACAAAGACGGCAACGCCATCGCCTTGTCACATGATCACAAGCCCTACCAGCTCAAAGAACGCAAGAGGATCAAGAAAGCTGGTAAGCAAAAGAACATGCCTTAATAACTGGTTTAGGATCAGTTCTCTCCACCACTAGCCCTGATCTTAAACATTATAGATGAAACTACAAAACTATCCCTGGTTCAGCTGTTATATTGTAGCTATACTGAGGTGTAAAAACCAAGCCTCTACCAAATGAAGATTTTTTTAAAATTATAATCAGGAGCAGTATCATGACTATTTGCACGACCTTGATCTCAGATTTCCTTGATTTCATTATAGCTCTAACCACAGGTAGCCTAGTGGTTAGAGCGTTGGGCCAGTAATCGAAAGGTTGGTGGATCGAAACCTCGAGCTGACAAGGTAAAAATCTGTCGTTCTGCCCCTGAACAAGGCAGTTAACCCACCGTTCCTAGGCCGTCATTGTAAATAAGAATTTGTTCTTAACTGACTTGCCTAGTTAAATAAAGGTTAAATATAGTTTTTTTTATATATATAGATCAGGGGGGCCAGTGAGTGAGGAATGGAATGCACTCCTCAAGAAAGCCCCCAAAAAATCTACAGAGCCCATAGGCCTGTGATGTAATTATCATTTTTATACTATTTCATATTCTCCTTTATGTGATTTTGATGAAATTTAGCCTTCAGTCAAATGAGTAACAAATCAAGTAGGACATACTCTTATTTTTGGCTGTCCATAGCTCACCATCTACAGGTTGCTGTGGGTAGTGGAGCTGCAAATAAGTAATGACAGCAAACTACACACAAACTGGGTAAGCTAGTTGGCTAGCGGTTTCCAGTAACTGACTTAAATAATTGTGTCAGTGGTCATAAGTTCACACCAGCTGCAATGACTGTCTACATCTGCTCTGTCATTATTATGATAGTGCTATTTATATAGCTATTATGATGCAGAGTTCAAGTTCAGGGTAACCCTGTTTCCCTCCCGTTGAGTATGGCTTCCAAGTAAAGCCTTTTATCCAGTGTGTTACTCTGATTCCTCTTCATGGGTAATTATCTGGTGCTCTGGCAGTGGGAGAGAATACAAACACACAGAGACACACAGACAGGGCTGCGCAGACCTCTGTGTGTACTGTTTATTGTTCTGCTTTACCTTTGAACTTCAGTATGTGAACTGTCCAATATAAACCATTCTGTCAGTGAAAAGATGTTAAACCAAAGAAACGTTTGGTGCGCTGATACATAGATTGATTTTTTCACCCTTCACTTGAAAGGCTTGATACTGTTGTTGATAAAGATTCATGGATCTGCTCATGGGCTTAGGAACACAATGTATTTTATCTCTTCATCCCGTCTGCTGTAACTAAAAGCCATCGGTTTCTCCTCTCGGTCATCCCTCCTCCAGGTGGCTTCATCAGTTTCAACGGTTCGTGGCGTGTTCAGGGCATCCTGGCCATGTCTCGCTCGCTGGGCGACTACCCTCTGAAGAACCTGAATGTGGTCATCCCTGACCCTGACATCATGACCTTTGACCTAGATAAGCTGCAGCCAGAGTTTATGATCCTGGCATCAGACGGGCTGTGGGATGCGTTCAGCAACGAGGAGGCTATACGCTTCATCAAAGAGCGCCTCGACGAACCCCACTTTGGCGCCAAGAGCATCGTCCTGCAGTCTTTCTACCGCGGTTGCCCAGACAACATAACCGTCATGGTGGTCAAGTTTAAAGGTGCCGGTGGCAAGGCCACAGAGCAGTAAACCTACTGATGCATCCAAACAAGAGATCTATATTATATATGTACTGTATGTATATGCATAGGTTTAAGAGAAAAGACAAAACAAGCCCCCAGTTTTTGGAGCGAGAACTGTTTGTATCGAAGATATTTACAGAAATTAGCCGTTCACCACCATGATGCAAACACTAAAACGTACACTTACAAATTCACTCATTCTCTCCAACAGTCACTTGTTATGTTTTTTTTCTTCAATCTCCATAACGTGTCATTTATGTTTTTAGTTTTTTTTAAGCAGTCATATCCTCCAGGCCCTACACTGAGTCACTGTTTTGCATAAGAGGTACACCGAGATATTGACATCATTTGAAGTCGAGGCAGTGATTTGTACATCTCTGAGAGAACCTTTATCAGCAGATGTCTCATCTGATTGGTGCTTACATACATCAGAGCACCTGTAACTGGGCACCTGTTTGGTTAGCCGGAGGGGCTAAATAGTTGGTATGTTTTAAAGAGAGATGATACTAGACAAACTTAACTGTGTTCTCTTCTGTTTTGTCTGGCATGGCCTATTTTGGGGGGGGACGGACACAATGTGACTGATTGGATTTAAATGGCATTAGGAGATACGTACATGCTCTGCAGTCCTAATCAATGGACTGTTGCTTGCGTGAGTGCATCATATCAAATGAGTCTTATAGAAATCACATTCAGTTTGATGCTTCACTGTCCCCCCTTGATTTCTAACATTGTTCTGTCATTCTATTCTGAACATTCCATCTTGTCTGTCGGCTCCATAGACCTTAAAACCAGTCAGCTCCCGATCTCCATGTTGATTTTTGACCTGCAGTTGAGTACCCCCCCCCCCCCAATTGACTGCACTGAAAATTGCAACTGTATTTTGAAGTTCTGAAATGTATTGGTACTAAATATAATATTCCTTTCCTCATTCATGCAAACTACTAATGATGTCATCTATGCCTGTCTGTCAACAACATTCTGTGTATAACCCTCTGCCCAGAATGCATTTCTATAACGCTAATCCCCAGTTAACCCTGATCTAGGAATGAGTGGCACTTTGACACTAGTTGCACAAATGTTTGCGCCATGCTGTTATTGTTATGTCAGTCTTTTTGAATTAAGTATACAAATACATTTTCACAGGCGCAATGGCATTGTACTGTTTGAATAGTCTACACGTCTTTTATTCTTATCATTGGCAGCCGATTGTCTTTCTGAAGTTGGGTTTAGTTCTATGGTCTCATGCTCCCTCTACATCAGGGTTCTCTGGGGTGGGAGAGTACACAGTAAAAAGACCATCCATGTCACTGCCTGTCATATTGTACAGTTAACTTTTTAAGTTTATTTCTGTCAACTGACGGACTCAAAACATAATATGAAGCCTTTGAATGAAATATGTACTTGTTGCCTTATTTTTTTAAATATACATTTCCTCATTTGTTGCCAAAACAAACTCCTTGGTTTCTAATGTAACGTTTGACATGCCATTCACATCGCATGTATATATCATATGTCACGTATATAATACCATCACAGATGTCTCCATGAGACAAGGAAGTGTAACATGAATGTACATGCTGTTCCCATGTTATCCTCCCCCTCCACATCTGCAATGAAGAAAGCAATGCACCAACTCTTTGGTAGATTAACAAAAGCAGTATGTACTTGATTAGTATGTTTTTATGTGCTTTTTCAGTTGTACATTCTTCCAAAATAATGTATGTTACAGAATGTTTGTGGACTTTGTATTAGTTTTTGTTGAATTTAAGAAACTGTAAAAAAGATCTGTGAATTTTAAGAAAATCAAATGGATGTTAATAATAAAAGGATTAATGATCATAACATTGTCTTTTGTCTTCATTCATGGGAGAAAAAACTGATGTTGTGAAATTATTTGATTGATTTTGAGATCTGCAAATACAGTATTTCAATGACCATGCTTAATAGTGCTGGTGAGTGGCCTAAAGAAACCTGATCATGCCACCTGTTGGTTTGTCACTAGCACTTGTTTTGTATGGTATTTTTGATTTGATTTTGTACGGTAAATGGGATACATGGTGGTAGATGTTGACTGGGTAAATCCAGGTAACACTTTACATTAAGGTGTACTTTAAATTATTTATAATGGGCTTCATGTATTTTATACATTTGTAATTTGTTTTATAAATCTAAACTGTTGGAATACATTGTGTGATTGTTTTTTGATCTGACAATTCATGTGCCCTGTTTTCAGCATTTTAAACTGCACTATCTATAATGAACAATAATATAAATGCAACATACAACAATTTCCAAGATTTTGCTAAATTTATATAAGGAAATCAGTCAATTTAAATTCATTAGGCTCTAATCTGGATATTCTATGACTTGGCAGGAGTGCAGCCATGGGAGGGCATAGGCCCACCCACTGGGGAGCCAGGTCCAGCCAATCAGAATGAGTTTTTCTCCACTAAAGGGCTTTATTACAGACAGAAATATTCCTCCTCATCCTCCTCCCCCTCTGACGATCCCGCAGGTGAAGAAGCCGGATCTGGAAGTCCTGAGCTGGGGTGGTTACACGTGGTCTGCGGTTGTGAGGCCGGTTGGATGTACTGTGAGGTGGCTTATGGTAGAGACATGAACATTCAATTATCTGGCAACAGTTCTGGTAGACATTCCTGCAGTCAGCATGCAAATTGCACACTCCCTCATCTATGACAAAACTGCACATTTAACACTTTTATTGTTCCCAGCACAAGGTGCACCTGTGTAATAATCATGCCATTTAATCAGCTTCTTGATATGCCACACTTGTCAGGTGGATGGATTATCTTGACAAAGGATAAAATGCTCACTAACAGGGATGTAAACACATTTGTGCCAACATTTGAGAGAAATAAGTTAGTTGCGCATATTAAACATTTCTTGGAACTTTTATTTCAGCTCATGAAACATGAGATCAACACTTTACATGTTGTTCATATTTTTGTTCAGTGTAGATAAATGGGTGTAGCCTTAGCCTATGATATACAATATATATGATTTATTATATGATTTTTACTGGTGATCCTAATCATGACATTTATGTTTGAACAATAGACCAGCCTATTTATATGGGGGACTATGAAAGTTATCTCATGCTATGCTGCACCCTCAGCCAACTTTGCTAAATGGTTTTGTTGTGACGGAGTGCTGGTCTGGCATGTTGTGGCTTCAAAGATACTGTAACTGTATGATGTAACCCATTAACCATACAGGCCAGATGAGTACCCATGACCTACTGGTCTAAAACTGTCACTCTGATGCCAGGAGAAGGTCACTCAGGAAGGAACACAGACCCCCCTACGCCCTAAAAAGGACTTCCTGCTGAGTGTGATGGTCTGAAGCAGGTGACTCTCAGCGGTGCAATAGTAATAGAAGACACAGAGGCTCTAACCTGAACCATCACCAGCTGAAAGCTGCGTAATGACTTGGGCATCTTACTAAAACGGGGGGGGTCTTGCTGCAACCCTCGGTGTACATAAGCCATTCAGATTTGCACCTTGCCTTTATAAGAGGGGATTCATCACCGCCAGAGCTCAGAAACAACCAGAGCTTACAGAGCAGAGCACAAAGTAACTGCAGGCGGGGAAGGGCATTGCTGCACAGAGCTGAGGCAGCAACAATAACACAAGCCAGCCTTCTTCTCCAGACAACAGGACCTGTGTTTGGGTTGAGCATGGGACTGCATGGGTCTAAGCATGCTCAGCAGGCTCAGATTGTGATGCTGGGCCTGGACGGCTCGGGGAAGTCCACCCTGCTCTACACGCTCAAGTACAGCGAGTAGAGATGCTGGAGACGGAGGCAAAGGGTCTGGGGTTGACCATGTGGGACGTGGTAGGCCAGCAGAGGATGAGGCCCCACTGGAAGCACCACTGCTTGGACACGGAGGTCCTGGTGTTTGTGGTGGACAGCTGGGACCGCAGGCGTCTGGAGGAGGCAAAGAGCTCTATCAGGTAATCATTTTTTATTCATAGTAAAACTTTTTTATACAATTCAGCCAAATCCTGATGCATGAATGTAAATAAATTACAGGTCATATCCAGTTCTCTTTCTTGTCATTTTGGGCCATGTTGTTATTGGGTATAATAATGTGTATACTGATCTTTTCACCCAACAGGTGCTGAGGAGCGGGAGTCTAAAGAGCGTTCCTCTGGTGGTGCTGACCATTGAGCAGGACCTCAGCAAGCCCACAGGAGATCACCCACAGGTTGGACCTGAGGAGGGTGTGGGCACAGGGACTGGTTTGTCCAGCCGTGCTCTGGGAGGACTGGCTTGGGCCTGGAAGGCTTCAGAAGGGTTGCCTATCTGTTGAAGAATTCGCTAAAGCAGACTGAGGCAGATATAAATATATTTTTTATTTATTTAGCCTTTATTTAATTAGGCAAGTCAGTTAAGAACAAATTCTTATTTACAATGACAGCCTACCCCGGGGCAAACCCTAACCCGGACGACACTGGGCCAATTGTGCGCCACTCTATGGGACTCCCAATCACGGCCGGTTGTGATACAACCTGGAATCGAACCAGGGTCTGTAGTGCTGCCTCTAGCACTAAGATGCAGTGCCTTAGACCGCTGCGACTCGGGAGGATATAAAGAACACAATAAAACAACTGAAACCCAAAGCCATAACGATGATGACCAAGACAAAAGGACTGGGCTGCAGCTAAAACCAGTGACTATAAAACCCTGTGGATGGGTGTAATAATCTCCCTTGGATTATTTTGTATTCAAATCAAATTTTTTATTAGTCACATACACATGGTTAGCAGATGTTAATGCGAGTGTAGCGAAATGCTTGTGCTTCTAGTTCCGACAATGCAGTAATAACAACAAGTAATCTAACCTAACAATTCCACAACTACTACCTTATACACACAAGTGTAAAGGGATAAAGAATATGTACATAAAGATATATGAATGAGTGATGGTACAGAACGGCATAGGCAAGATGCAGTAGATGGTATAGAGTACGGTATATACATATGAGATGAGTACTGTAGGGTATGTAAACATAAAGTGGCATAGTTTAAAGTGGCTAGTGGTACATGTATTACATAAAGATGGCAAGATGCAGTAGATGATATAGAGTACAGTATATACATATACATATGAGATGGGTAATGTAGGGTATGTAAACATTATATTAAGTGGCATTGTTTAAAGTGGCTAGTGGTACATTTTTACATAATTTCCATCAATTCCCATTTTTAAAGTGGCTGGAGTTGAGTCAGTATGTTGGCAGCGGCCGCTAAATGTTAGTGGTGGCTGTTTAACAGTCTGATGGCCTTGAGATAGAAGCTGTTTTTCAGTCTCTCGGTCCCTGCTTTGATGCACCTGTACTGACCTCACCTTCTGGATGATAGCGGGGTGAACAGGCAGTGGCTTGGGTGGTTGTTGTCCTTGATGATCTTTATGGCCTTCCTGTGACATCGGGTGGTGTAGGTGTCCTGGAGGGCAGGTAGTTTGCCCCCGGTGATGCGTTCTGCAGACCTCACTACCCTCTGGAGAGCCTTACGGTTGTGGGCGGAGCAGTTGCCGTACCAGGCGGTGATACAGCCCGACAGGATGCTCTCGATTGTGCATCTGTAGAAGTTTGTGAGTGCTTTTGGTGACAAGCCGAATTTCTTCAGCCTCCTGAGGTTGAAGAGGCGCTGCTGCGCCTTCTTCACAACGCTGTCTGTGTGGGTGGACCAATTCAGTTTGTCCGTGATGTGTACACCGAGGAACTTAAAACTTTCCACCTTCTCCACTACTGACCCGTCGATGTGGATAGGGGGGTGCTCCCTCTGCTGTTTCCTGAAGTCCACAATCATCTCCTTTGTTTTGTTGACGTTGAGTGTGAGGTTATTTTCCTGACACCACACTCCGAGGGCCCTCACCTCCTCCCTGTAGGCCGTCTCGTCGTTGTTGGTAATCAAGCCTACCACTGTAGTGTCATCCGCAAACTTGATGATTGAGTTGGAGGCGTGCATGGCCACGCAGTCGTGGGTGAACAGGGAGTACAGGAGAGGGCTCAGAACGCACCCTTGTGGGGCCCCAGTGTTGAGGATCAGCGGGGTGGAGATGTTGTTACCTACCCTCACCACCTGGGGGCGGCCCGTCAGGAAGTCCAGGACCCAGTTGCACAGGGCGGGGTCGAGACCCAGGGTCTCGAGCTTGATGACGAGTTTGGAGGGTACTATGGTGTTAAATGCTGAGCTGTAATCGATGAACAGCATTCTCACATAGGTATTCCTCTTGTCCAGATGGGTTAGGGCAGTGTGCAGTGTGGTTGCGATTGCGTCGTCTGTGGACCTATTGGGTCGGTAAGCAAATTGGAGTGGGTCTAGGGTGTCCGGTAGGGTGGAGGTGATATGGTCCTTGACTAGTCTCTCAAAGCACTTCATGATGACGGAAGTGAGTGCTACGGGGCGGTAGTCGTTTAGCTCAGTTACTTTAGCTTTCTTGGGAACAGGAACAATGGTGGCCCTCTTGAAGCATGTGGGAACAGCAGACTGGGATAAGGATTGATTGAATATTCTTCTTCAGGATTATGTTGAGCAGAGTAGGTTAAGATTCAGAATGCCCAGTGTTGGTTCATTCTGACACACTCATACTTGAATATGGGAATAAGATTCTCCAGAACAAACTTGAGATCACAACGTATCTCACGCTGAAAGCTAGTATTTTGCACGTTTGCTGATTGTTCAAAAGTGTGAATTTCTGCATTTCCTTGTCATTTTTTAAGTATACGGCAGCAGCTACTCTTCCTGAGGTCCAGCTAAATTAATGCAGTTTATACCATTTTAAAAACATTACAATACATTCACAGATTTCACAACACACTGTGTGCCCTCAGGCCCCTACTCCACCGATACCACATATCTACAGTACTAAATCCATGTGTATGTGTGTGTATAGTGCGTATGTTATCGTGTGTGTGTATGCATGTGTCTGTGCCTAAGTTTATGTTGCTTCACAGTACCCGCTGTTCCATAAGGTGTTTTTTTAAATCTAATTTTACTGCTTGCATCAGTTACTTGATGTGGAATAGAGTTCCATGTAGTCATGGCTCTATGTAGTAATGTGCGCCTCCCATAGTCTGTTCTGGACTTGGGGACTGTGAAGAGACCTCTTGTGGCATGTCTTGTGGGGTATGAATGGGTGTCCGAGCTGTGTGCCAGTAGTTTAGACAGATAGCTCGGTGCATTCAACATGTCAATACCTCTCATAAATACAAGTGATGAAGTCAATCTCTCCTCCACTTTGAGCCAGGAGAGACTGACATGCATATTATTAACATTAGCTCTCTGTGTATATCCAAGGGCCAGCCGTGCTGCCCTGTTCTGAGCCAATTGCAATTTTCCTAAGTCCTTTTTTTGTGGCACCTGACCACACGACTGAACAGTAGTCAAGGTGTGACAAAACTAGGGCCTGTAGGACCTGCCTTGTTGATAGTGTTGTTAAGAAGGCAGAGCAGTGCTTTATTATGGACATACTTCTCCCCATCTTAGCTACTATTGTATCAATATGTTTTGACCATGACAGTTTACAATCCAGGGTTACTCCAAGCAGTTTAGTCATCTCAATTTGCTCAATTTCCACATGATTTATTACAAGATTTAGTTGAGGTTTAGGGTTTAGTGAATGTTTTGTCCCAAATAAAATGCTTTAAGTTTTAGAAATATTTAGGGCTAACTTATTTCTTGCCACCCACTCTGAAACTAACTTTAACTCTTTGTTATTAAGTGTCATTTCAGTCACTGTGGTTTAGAAATTACAAGTTTAGTAAAAGTAGTAGTAGGCCTATACCAAATACACTGATTGAGAGATCATGCTGATTGAGAGATCTCAAAATAGTGTGTGGTATCTGTGGATTAGAATGATAAATATGTCCCAAAACAGTGCTTCCATAATGGTATGTCCCATACAGTTCAATTGGAATTGGCTCTGTAACATCCAATTTAGTTTTAGTTCCATGTTCAACATTCTAGAATCAACATAAGTGTTTTTCTCTGGGACACAACATTATTTTGATAAAACTGGAGAACTTTGCAATTTAGACAACTTGGTATTGCCCTGGAAATATTAATTAAGTGTTCAGCAAATGGACCTGCAGGTATGTTGGTCTATACACTATGAAGCTCACTATAATGCACAACATAGTTGTTTTATGTTGAAAACAACATATTTGATGGTATATATATCTTACTTTCGCTAATTATAACAGTCATAGCTAACGTTAACGACTAACGTTAACTTACTGTTGTAATGTTACAAGCTATGTGCTTGTAGCCTATTCTGAATGTCCATTCACATTGTTAACGTTAATGTATCAATTGATATAGATATGCAGTGTAATTTAGTATATCGTATGTTGTCCTTGTGTGTAATATTGTAATTATAAAAGATTGTGAAGTTAAATAACACTTTTGACATTTGACATTGGCAGTTGGTGCCTAGCGACATTTATGATTGTTACCATAGTGATTACTATTGAAAGTTTCAGGGTCCAAAAGGCATTAAAACATAACTTGATATGTATTACTGATGGGCACCGATATGGAAGAAGTCTATATATCAGTATAGAACTAGCAACTATTTAGGTCTAACGCTTGACCAGAATGGACTCATTGACAGATCATAACGTTAATCAATCATGAGACTATAGAATAACTTTCATGCCCACTATTTGTAGAATTTATTGATGATAATAATCGGAGATACAGTGTGGTGGTCTGAACTACCACAGCGCAACCTAGTGAGGGTTTAATAGAATAATAACCTATTTCGCAAGACCAATGAGTGAGCAATAAGGGGAATTCCCCACCCTTCTACGCCAGAGCGAGGCTGTGCCTCTACCACCGGCATTCCCAGTATGCACCGCGGACAGACCAGCAAAAAATAGTCCGGTAACTGAAAGGCCTGAGAAAAAAAGAACTTGAAAGGAGTAGCTGCTAGCTAATTAATTTCTAACGGTGTTAAAACATAGCTAAAATTGCTAATATGGCTGACAACGAGAAACTAGACAACCAGCGGCTGAAGAATTTCAAGAACAAGGGTCGCGATTTGGAGGTAAAGTATTCTGATTCCGTCGAGGGGTCCTTTTTCGTATGCGCTATTTTGTGGCTTGGGGCTGCGCTGTGTGACGTCGTTTGTAATTTTCAGGATCTGGAACTTTGCACCCAGCCCAAACCAGGCCTTATCTGATCGTCAAATGGATCAAGTAATTTCTATCAATCCATCCGACTTTCTGAACCTGAATAAAAGTAACCATTAACACGTGAAACGTCCCATGCTAACCGAACTATCAATGACTTCCAGTTTCATCTAAGCTAGCTAACTAACGTTACAGGCCGTGATAGCTAGATTTGCTATTTGACTGTCATCTGAAATGTAGTTAGGTACCTGTGTCAGAGAGCCCACCCAGTTTGGTGTTGAGGTTTGGAATTGACATACCTAACCACATCTTTTCGGGGGATAATTTGATTAAACGAGATTCGTATCCCTTTCAAACAACGGCGCTAGTCAGCCATCTCAGTGGGTTGGATTAGTTAACGTTAGCTAGCCAGCTATAGTACCACCCCTCCCCGACTAACGTTGTACTTTGCTAGTTAACTAATTTATACGCAATTATCAGATGGTATACATCGTTAGTTATATCAAAGTAGCCAGTAAAATGTTGAAACTAGTGGGTACCGTTGGCCAACTTGGCTAGATAACTAATGACCTCAAAAAATTACGCAGTAAGAACCTCAACTATACTAGCTAACGTTAGCTGGTCAGCTAAGTTAGCCACAATACTGAGTTTGTCATAACATAAAGTTCAAAGTGTCAAATGTAATGGGAAATGTTTACCCGTACTCGTTAGCAGCGTCCTTAACTACAAATCTTTAACTATTGTAATGGAGCAAGTCTCGAACCCTCAACCTTCTAGCCGAAGTCCAGCGCGCTATCGACTGTGCCACAAATGCATGCTTAAGCGGCAGAGTCGAAATCCGCGTTTATAAACCCAGGGTCGTTACACTATATCTAGTTAGCCAGTACCCGTTGACGGTAGCTAGGTTAGTACCTAACCTGCTAGCGTAGCTCATCAAAACAACGGCGGAATTTAGCTGGTCAGGGCCCCTTTACAGTCCTTGGCAGACCCATAACGTAAGTTATAACCATTGTGAGGTAGATGGATGGATAGGCAACAAGTGTAGAGTTTAACATTAGCTTTACATTATACTAACCAGTGTTTTCCCAAGTTTTGGAACATAACATCGGGAGTCAGTGTATTGGTTGTACTCCCTTAGTTGTAAATCGTTCTGCTGGGTGGCGACAGAAAATCAGTTTCCTGTCAACAAATGCATATGTATAATCTCTAGGAACTCTATTTATCAGATATTGTGATATGTTACCCTCGCTATCAAATAAAAATCTTAATCTAACTTTTGACCGAACTGCACAATATTCATGCTGTGTACTGTGGTAGGAAGTCTCGTGTGTGTGGTCTAATGGCAGCCCACTGTCTCACTAAACAGTAATATGGTGCTGTTCAGACAAAAGTTGGATTCAGACGTTTATTTGATAGCAGGGACACATTTCACTTTTACATCTGGTATGTAGAGTTCCTAGAGATTATACACATGCATTTGTTGACAGGGAATGATTTTTTTTTTGTGAAGCAGGCTATATTGTGGTAGGGTTATTTTACACTCTGGGAGTCCAACCAATACTGACTCCTGATGTGTCCCAAAGCTAGTTTGCACCACATCTGTAAAAGTTTGGGGGAGGAGGGCACCACACCAACACCCAAGGCTTCTTCAACTTAGCTACATTTTCAGTTCAAACTAGTGGAAGCAACATGATTATAGGCAAGGGAAACGGATGATAGAGGAACACCTATACTAGCTAGGCCTATGTGTTATGGTGTTTCAGCTAGATGGTCAGGAAGTCATGTTGTCTTTGTATCCGGTTTAACAAGAAGTGCCTGCCTCTTTTTAATGAAGTAATATGGCTAATTAACGGCATGGGCATTGTTTGCAGCGGGAACAAGCATATTGCTTGAATAACAACTAATGTGCATAACTAGGCTAAATCACACCAAGACATGATAGAAGTGCTGAACTGTCTCCCATTTCACTGTGGAGGGGGAATATAAGAATTTTCTAAGAAGGAAATGGGTAGTGCCCTTCTAGACCGAAGGAAGAATTTAACTTAATCCTATCATGACAAATGGCTAATGGCCAGTATGTTATGACAGCAAATTACTTAATGAGGCCTTATCAAAAATGTCATGTCTGTCAATCAGGTGCTTGAAAATGGTCCCTTGTATTACCACCCAATATTAACATGAACCATAACATACCCAACACCAGCCCTGGAGCAGTTGAGATCTGTGGTAAGTCAGTCTATGTAAATTGTGTCAGTGTCCTAGTGTGAGCTGGTGATTTCAGGCATTGGTATGGCAGGCTGCTTCTATCACTGTGCCATCCATGGCTGTGGGTGGAAATGAATGAACAATCAGACTCTGAACAGCTCTAGGCATTAGTACACCGGATGCCGTCATCTCATCATATTGGGAGGATAAACATCTGATTTATGTTTTGGGCTTGGTTTGTGGAAGTATCAACAAACAATCAGGCACACTGTGTATATTTGGACTAGGCTAATGTATGCGTTTCCTCCTCTATAGACGATGAGAAGACAGAGGACTGAGGTGGTGGTGGAACTCCGCAAGGTAATCATTCACTTTCTTTCCTTTAATCTGTCAGACAAGATACAAATGCATTTCAATCGGGTTATCGAATATGAGTTTAAAGGGATACTTCGGGATTTTGGCACCTACTTCCCAAGAGTCCGATGAACTTGTGGATACCATTTTTATGTCTGTCTCCTGTCTGAACGTAGTTTTACGAGCCAATGCTAACTAGTGTTAGCGCAATGACTGGAAGTCTATGGGTATCTGCTAGCATCCCGAAGTATCCGTTTAAAATTCCTGTTTAATAGTTGAGCCTGTTGCCATGCTGATACATGTATGTTAAGACAGCTGTCTTGCCCTGCTCTATGCAGAACAAAAGGGACGAGCACCTTCTGAAGAGGAGAAACGTGCCCCACGAGGACATCTGTGAGGATTCTGATGCCGACGGAGACTTCAGATCGGTATGTGGCTCTGTTCAAATACTTTGAAAAAGCATCTTTCTGTCCTTCCTTGAAGTAATGACTGATGGGGATTGAGATCTACAGTAAGACTGAGTTCCTAGAAGTGTTAGCTAAAAGATATCCACATGCAGTCCAAATCAAATGGGAGGGGACCTCTTGCTGTTGCAGTAAAAAAATTAACAAAATAGGATGAATATCGACTGTATAGTTTTTTTCTCATTTTTTGGTACCGATTTGTGACAAAGTTTTATCCCTGTTGCCGTTCCTCGGGGACTGGTTAGTGTCTCCATACATTCTGACTTATTTTTCCCGGTCAGGACTGCCTCTTAAGGCCTGACTAATTACCCTGATGTGTGGCCACAGTGCGAACAAACGCATGACAATACCTCTGGCCATGTTTGACATTGGCAAAATAAAATTGTTCCCTAACCAAGTACTTACTTTTATCTTGCAGCAAAACACCTCTCTTGAAGCAATAGTACAAGTAAGTGCATCTCACTTCCATGTTTGAAAAATGTCTTAGGCACAGATTTCCTTCCCATTTATGTGATCCCCTGTGTGCTGTTGTGTTGCAGAATGCCACCAGTGATAACCAGGGAGTTCAGCTGAGTGCCGTGCAGGCTGCAAGGTAGGAACTCTCTCCTCCTACACCCGGCTCTGCTGGTTGCCATGGTGATTCACACTCAAACATGGTTCCAAAAACCATCTCTATAATGTTGTGCAGTTAATTGTTTCATGGTTTCCGGCGAGCATGCTGACTTAGTTCTGTGTCATTGTCACTGGTTTTGTGTAATCGTTGTGCGATTGTATTGCTATGTCGTGTCTGTACTCAACAGCACCGGTGTTGCGCAACAGCTCAATGTCTACATTTCACATTCCTTTATTTTGTGTCTGTGTGTTTTGAGTATCTTAAGTGCAATCGTGTGAAATAATAACCTTTTCTCCCTGCAGGAAGCTGTTGTCTAGTGACCGTAACCCTCCCATAGATGACCTGATCAAGTCTGGCATTCTCCCCATCCTGGTGCACTGTCTGGACAGAGATGATAAGTAAGCAGGGCTTTACTTTGTTCTAGATATTCTGTCTTACACAACAGTGGTTGTGACCTAAGCACTGCTGCAGTGAATGTAAGCTAAGCATCACTGCCCTGAGAACAGATCTTTTCAGATGATGATGATGAAAGATCAGGATTTTCCCAAATCAGATGTGAGGATTGTCATAACCCTTGTATTACCATAACAACCCTTTCCATTTCTTGTTTCATCACTCTTTGTTTCTTTATCCCTCCCCTCTCTTCCTCTCTCTACCCTTTTTTCTTTCTACCTCATCTTACTCCTGCCTCCAGTCCATCTTTACAGTTTGAAGCTGCCTGGGCTTTGACCAACATTGCCTCAGGAACCTCAGAGCAGACCCAGGCAGTGGTCCAGTCCAGTAAGTACCAGCTCACAACCTCGGCGCTACCACTGTCAGCACTCTCTGGGGGCTAGGTGGGATTTTCGATCGGCATGCCTACCAAGTCTTGGATTTGTTGTTTATGTTACCCTGAGAAGTAGATTATTTATGGTCTTTGTTGATTGAGTTAGCTATTGAATATTGAGAGTACTTCCTCTCCTGCAGATGCTGTGCCACTGTTCCTGAGGCTGCTGCAGTCTCCTCACCAGAATGTGTGTGAACAGGCGGTCTGGGCCCTGGGCAACATCATAGGTGAGTCTGGATCCTTCACTATGTGTCTGGGACACATTTTTAGGAATGGCTCAGGGATTCTCTGATGTTTGTCTCGAGGCATTATCGGTGAGTGTTTGTGAAACCGTCTGTTCGTAGGTGACGGCCCCCAGTGCAGGGACTATGTGATCAGTCTTGGCGTGGTGAAGCCCCTGCTGTCCTTCATCAGCCCCTCTATCCCCATCACCTTCCTCCGTAACGTCACCTGGGTCATGGTCAACCTCTGCCGCCACAAGGACCCACCGCCACCCATGGAGACCATCCAGGAGGTAAGAGAGGGAGTGTGTGTGCCACCTGAGTTATGGTCAATCTGTCCTGGCAAAATGACCTGAGGACACTATCCAGGAGTTACTGGCTCTGTTAGTTTGTCTCTGAATCTCTGTCTGTCAGTGTGTTGTTGAATCTGAGCATTATTTACAGTAGTGTACAGTGTGTGTGTGTCCCTGGGGTATATGTATCCATCTGTCTGTCCTCCTAGCTCCTGCTGTACATTCCTGTTTCCTGCCAATGTCACTCTACCCTCATGTGAGAGATGGAGGAATTGATCAGTAGTTGGCTGGTTGTCAGTGGGATGAATGGAGGGAGAGAGCAGGATTAGTCAGTACCCAGCAGGTGTGCTTCTAAGCTGGGGAAATGAGCGCTGATTTAGTGCTCAGAGCGGCATGTCTGTGGAAGAGGCACCACTGCTGAATAATACTGGACCATGTCTCTAAACTGCCATAAGCCCCTTAGAAAAAAGGCGTGGGAAATTAGGATCCTTAACGCTAAGAAGAATCCCTAATTGAAAACAATCGCAGTGCAGTTATCACAAAACATATTATTTTCAGTGTTATAGCCTAACTAGATGATGGGCTATAAAGGCTCTCCCCTTCGACAGACCTCCTCCCTCCGCTGACCTCACTCAAGCCATGAACTTGCTCAACCTTCAGTCTCTTGTCCGTCGATCAACTCATGATGATTAATTGTTGTTTTTAAATTGCTTGTTTTGTTGTTGCTTTAAATCCGTTTGAGATTTCTGTATGTACTGGATCACGCTATAAAAGTTTAATACATTTAAGTTGTGTAATTTGAAGGTAGACTCTGATATGAAGTAGATGCAGAAAGTAAACAGCATAGTGGGTGAATTTTAGCTCAAGGCTCAACTTCTCCGCTGTTTTGGTTCCCTAGCTACCACCCTGTGAATGGCGTGAAGTGAACCCACGCAGATACTGTGTGTGACTGTCAGAGAGCGAAGTGTTCCATCTCAATATCCTAACCTATTCAGTGATGATTGGCCCTGCTTTACTGAAGTTGCGAGACATGGCAAGCCCCAAATATTGTGAGATACAGCTTGCTGATAGATGGGTCTAGTGCATGGTTCTGACTCTGTCTGCCTGGTGGCTGACCTGCCTATACTGTGCCCCTCCCCTTTCTCTCCATCCCTCGCTAGCTCTTGTTTGTGTTCTCGGAAGTACAGCAACTAATAAGTCTCCGCCGTTCCAAAAATACTGAATCTTAGGAGTCGATTTCCTAGTGGAATCTAATCTTGACACTCGGAAATGGGAGTCAACGTGCAAGGAGTTGAATCAATTATTTTGGAGTTGACTCGCCACCACTACGTCGTCATCGTTAACAGTTGGGAAAATGTCAGAGAAAGGCAAGCAACAGCAGTTAGTTGAAGTCGGAAGTTTACATGCACTTAGGTTGGAGTCATTAAAACTTGTTTTTCAACCACTCCACAAATTTCTTGTTAACAAACTATAGTTTTGGCAAGTCGGTTAGGACATCTACTTTGTGCATGACACAAGTTATTTTTCCAACAACTGTTTACAGACAGATTTATTTCACTTATAATTCACTGTATCACAATTCCAGTGGGTCAGAAGTTTACATACACTAAGTTGACTGTGCCTTTAAGCAGCTTGGAAAATTCCAGAAAATGATGTCATGGCTTTAGAAGCTTCTGATAGGCTAATTTACATAATTTGAGTCAATTGAAGGTGTACCTGTGGATGTATTTCAAGACCTACCTTCAAACTCAGTGCCTCTTTGCTTGACATGGTAAAATCAAAAGAAATCAGCCCAAAAATTGTAGACCTCCACAAGTATGGTTCATCCTTGGGAGCAATTTCCAAACGCCTGAAGGTACCATGTTCATCTGTACAAACAATAGTAAGCAAGTATAAACACCATTGGACCATGCAGCCGTCATACCGCTCAGGAAGGAGACATGTTCTGTCTCCTAGAGATGAACATACTTTGGTGCGAAAGTGCAAATTAATCCCAGAACAACAGCAAAGGACCTTGTGAAGATGCTGGAGGAAACGGGTACAAACGTATCTATATCCAAAGTAAAACGAGTCCTATATCGACATAACCTGAAAGGCCGCTCAGCAAGGAAGAAGCCACTGCTCCAAAACCGCCATAAAAAAGCCAGACTACGGTTTGCAACTGCACATGGGGACAAAGATCATACTTTTTGGAGAAATGTGCTCTGGTCCGATGAAATAGAACTGTTTGTCCATAATGACCATCGTTATGTTTGGTGGGAAAAGGGTGAGTCTTGCAAGCCGAAGAACACCATCCCAACTGTGAAGCACGGGGGTGGCAGCATCATGTTGTGGGAGTGCTTTGCTGCAGGAGGACTTCACAAAATAGATGGCATCATGAGGATGTAAAATTATGTGGATATATTGAAGCAACATCTCAAGACATCAGTCAGGAAGTCAAAGCTTGGTTGCAAATGGGTCTTCCAAATAGACAGTGATCCCAACCATACTTCCAAAGTTGTGGCAAAATGGCTTAAGGACAACAAAGTCAAGGTATTGGAGTGGCCATCACAAAGCCCTGACCTCAATCCTAAAGAATATTTGTGGGCAGAACTGAAAAAGCGTGTGCGAGCAAGGAGGCCTACAAACCTGACTTGGTTATACCAGCTCTGTCAGGAGGAATGGGCCAAAATTCACCCAACTTATTGTGGGAAGCTTGTGGAAGGCTACTCAAAACAACATTTGACCCAAGTGAAACAATTTAAAGGCAATGCTACCAAATACTAATTGAGGGTATGTAAACTTCTGACCCACTGGGAATGTGATGAAAGAAATAAGTTGAAATAAATCACTCTACTATTATTCTGACATTTCACATTCTTAAAATGAAGTGGTGATCCTAACTGACCTAAGATGGGGAATGTTTACTAGGATTAAATGTCAGGAATTGGGAAACTGAGTTTAAATGTATTTGGCTACGGTGTGTGTAAACTTCCAACTTTGACAAGTTAAATGAGAAGTGAAGGCCAACTTTCTAAGAGGTACAGTAATGGTAGTACATGTGCAATGCTAACCATCTGAAGGGGATGCTCTGAAAACCGTTGCTGGCAGCAGCACAGCCGCATTGTGAATTCATATGGGATTTTATGAATATTATTGTTAACAGAACCCCCCCCCCCCAAAAGGCTGTTTTCAAAATTGTCCAGTTGTCACATCCATAGTGGGAATATCCTATTCCTGTCATTTTGTTGGCATCTCCCTCATTGACTATCTTGCTCTCTCCCTCCTTTTTTTCTCTCTCTCAGATTCTTCCAGCTCTCTGTGTGCTGATCCACCACACGGATGTTAATGTGAGTATTCCTGATTCCATGATGGTATCTAGAAAGAGACAACCCGAATAGTAAAAGTTGACATTGATAATATTGATTAAAAAAAATCTCCATTTAATAGCCACAAGCAGATATTGATATGATCCATGTGTTGATGAATGAGTGAATATTTTGTTTTTGGGACCTTTGACCCCTGTAGATCCTGGTGGACACGGTGTGGGCTCTGTCCTACCTGACGGACGCTGGCAACGAGCAGATTCAGATGGTCATCGACTCGGGCATCGTGCCCAACCTGGTGCCCCTGCTTAGCCACCAGGAGGTCAAAGTCCAGGTACGGAGACACAGGTGCTAGTGGGCCACAGATCTAGGATCAGCTTAGCCTCCCCAAATCCCATCATTAACCACACAACTGTCCGTAGATCAGCATCTAGGAGCAGCTTCATCCTACTCAGTGGGGCTCAGGAAGACCGATGCACACCAAATGGAATGGTTGCTTTTGTAAGGACTGAGCCTTTGCCCTACCATAGCTGTTTTTACAGATGTGATGGAATCAGATTGGTGTATAAGCAATATGGAGGTGGCTTCTCTATGCTCATTAGAAGGATATATTACATCATATTACTTACCCCTATCAGTTTCCTTCAGGTCTGCAAACACTGACGGGTGTGTGGCTAGGGGTGGTCAAGTACTTGGAGACCTGTGCACTGTGGTGGCAAGAAAGTTATGTTTGGGGGGGGGGGGGGCAAGTGTTAGGAAAGGAGCTCTTGTCCTGAGCTGCGGTGTTTTCACTGGAGACGGATTCCTGTCTGGCCTGTTTGGGGGGGGGGGTGTAAGCCAGTTACTATGGTGCAGTAGGTAAGTTGACCCTAGGTGATACTGCTCAGGACTTGAATGGGTCTTACTCCTGGCCCTGATCCCCAGTCTGGTGCTTACTGTGCTGATATTCATACTCAAGTCATTCTTTGGGTGGTGGTTGCATTTATTGGTTGGTTTGCTTACTTTAGTTAGTTGCATGAATGTTCATTGATGCTTGGAGTTGTTTGTATTGACTGCTATGTGGAACTCGACTGTGTTTCTCTAGACGGCTGCTCTGCGGGCAGTGGGCAACATAGTGACTGGAACAGATGAACAGACCCAGGTGGTGCTCAACTGTGACGCCCTGGGACACTTCCCCTCTCTCCTCACACACCCCAAGGAGAAGATCAACAAGGTAACACACACTGTAAAACATGCACTGCTTCACCATGCCACAGCACAGCAGGTGTGTCAGTGGGACTGATCATGCTAGACGTGGTGATAGAGACATGGTGCTAGTGTGAATGCTATATGAATCACAGTGATTAGGTTAGTTAGGTACTCACATCATGGAAGACCTGGATCAAAAAGCTGATGGAAATTGCAGTTTTAAGTCGATTTTGGGGTGTTCTGGGATAGTGGGTAGAGTATGAGATGTGAGTGTGTGTGTGTAGTATTTCTGGGTGGAGGATAGTGGGCGTTGAAGACCCATGGGTCTCTGCTGATATCGGAGTGCATCTGAGGCCTGTCACTCAGAGGTCCCTCCCTCAGTGACTGAGCCAATGATTAGGGCCTCACGACCGCCGCTGCCCCGCCTCCAGGACCCCGTCTCGACCAGGGGCCTCAGCTCTGAGCAGTCCCCTGGAGTCTGATCTAGCTCAGTCCACACTCCTTTGAATTCCACATGGGAACTAATCACCATGTCTGCAGTCATGCACACACTGACTGCTTATTCAGTCTCTGTAAGCCCTGCCTCTATCACACAACACTTGAAGGAGTAATCAGACCGAGTACTGCTGTTCTCCCATCCTGCAGGAGGCAGTGTGGTTCCTGTCCAACATCACAGCAGGCAACCAGCAGCAGGTGCAGGCCGTCATCGATGCCAACCTGGTACCCATGATCATCCACCTTCTGGACAAGGTCTGTTTCACCACTTTCACGGCTTCATTCATCAGTGCTTTCTGTCACACAAAATGAAGCAGTAATGAGAATCTCATGTTGGTGAAATATTAATACAAATGTTTTTGCAGGGAGACTTTGGAACACAGAAAGAAGCAGCCTGGGCCATCAGCAACCTGACAATTAGCGGGAGGAAGGACCAGGTGAGCTCAACTGAGGCCTACCTGCTTTACCACATACACCTCACCTGACATCCATCCATACACTCGAATTGCCACTTTGTAAAAATGTTTTTTGTAAACCCTAAAGCTGACCCTTCTCCTTCGGTCCTGTAGGTGGCGTACCTGATCCAGCAGCAGGTGATCCCTCCATTCTGTAACCTGCTGACAGTGAAGGATGCTCAGGTGGTGCAGGTGGTCCTGGACGGACTCAGCAACATCCTCAAGATGGCCGACGACGAGGCCGAGACCATCGCCAACCTCATCGAGGAGTGTGGAGGTGAGCGCCCAGCCCACTGTTACTTCTCAAACATAATTGTTCCTACCTACAGTTTATGTTGAAGTATAGTGTTTGTATCTCAGTGGCTGTGTAGATTTGACTTGAACCATCTATCTCTTTCCTGCCCCTCAGGTCTGGAGAAGGTGGAGCAGCTCCAGAATCATGAGAACGAAGACATCTATAAACTGGCGTATGAAATTATTGATCAGTTCTTCTCATCTGATGATGTAAGTCAGTTCACTAATATGGTCATGTCTTGGTTGGGGAAGGTACTGCATACTACATTGTGGGGAATGTCTTATTGGTATAGATTAACTTATTGTCTGATGTTCAGATTGATGAAGACTCCAGCCTGGTTCCGGAGGCGATCCAGGGGGGAACGTACGGCTTCAATTCCTCCACCAACGTGCCAACAGAGGGGTTCCAGTTCTAGAAGGCATCTCGGGAGTCTGGAGTTTTGTTCGCGATGCAGCACTCTGTTCAACATAAAACAAATTAGGAGAAAAAGAGAGCGAAAGAGTGTGAGAGAAATTAGATCCATTGTGCTTGGCTCGTGGGATCCGTGGCTGCATCTTATCTGAGAAAATGTTTGGATTTCATTTGGCATTCCGGGGGAACCAGCCCAAATGAAGTTTGAGATGGCGAGTGGGTGCGAGTGAGTGAGTGGCTACATGTTGCAAAAAAACAAACATCTACATCGAATGCGTTGAGACATGCCAAGTAACTTCCATGTTATTGGAGATGTCGACTAAAACGGAAAACTACTACAATGACAACAAATGCGGTGTCAGCCCGGGGAGAACCAAATACATCAAAATCAAGAAATTGAGGCAACAAATCCCAAAAACACAAAAGGAAAACCAACAAAGCAAGCATAAGATGAACCATATGACAATTCTGCGGTCCTCCGACCGGAGGGGGCGCCACCTGTGCGCCCATCCCCCAATCGGCCACGCCATCAGACGTGTGTGTGAATGGACCCATTGTGTATGAATGTCTGGACTCAGTGCTGAGGAGCCAGGTTCATCTCCTCCAACCAGAGGCCCTCGATGGGGCGTCTCCCCCCCTCCCCCCGCGGCGGTGGGCAGGGCCAGAGTCCAGCTGCGCGTGTGCGAGAGAATGGACGAGTGGCGTGTGTGCGTGTCTGGAGAGTGCAAGAAGACTGGATGTGAACGCATGCAGAGAGAAAAAAATACATAAGAGGAACAAAACCGAGAAGCGCAAACGAAGGAAAATACAAGAAGGAATTCTGCCTTCCTAAAGAGGCAGATAAAAATCCCTGAAAGGAAGAACTTTGGAAATGAAAAAAAAAAAAAATTCATCATAAGGGTTTTGATTGTTAAGTTAGTATTAATTAACACTGGACTTTGCTTTTGGCAGGTGGAGCAGTGGGTGGCTTTTCTTTTTGCATCCAGTGTACATTTCCCCCCCCCCTGCTTTTACTTTCATTGCTTATGGTGATAAGGATCATATTCCACCTTCCCACAATAACCATACCTTTGCACCAGATATGGGTTTGATGCTGTGAAATTCTGACATGACTATTGTCAACCAAATGACTTATATACTCCCCTAGCATGATTTAATGTTTTTTCTTTCTCTTGAAACAAAAATCACTGCTTTGCAGTATTGTTGCCATAGCTTTGAGCTTTGACTTATCATAAGGGGGAATGAAAAATGGCAGTTTTTATGTAACATCAATTCATAACCTTTGCATGTACTAAACTATAGCACAGTTAATTAAAACTTTTTTTCGTTTCTTTAGGCTGTGTACACAGTGATTTTAATTTTTTTGTAAACTGTGCTCTTTTAAATGTTACATGTCTCCCTCTCCCCTACTGACCTACATTTCTGATTTGAAGATGAATCTGAACAGTTTTGCACATGTACTGCAGAGTGAGAGGTCTGAAGTCGTTTAAAAAGGTGTGGTTAGACTCTCAAATCATACCTGCTAACACCAACAATATGCATCATCCAACCACAATCTTTGTTTTATATTCAGTTGTAGCCATGATCAACTCATGTTGAGCCATTTTAGTGAATTTGAGAAATATTTTTTTTAGGGGGGGGCAATAATTGTTCTGCCTCTGATGTTGAGGCACCCCTGAGTTGGGGAAAAGTAAGTATCGGGGATTGGACCCCCTAGCCTCGACAAGGTTCTCAATGATACATGTTGAGCCTTATTCCTTCATCTAAAACTCATGAACAAGTTAAGTTTGCAGTACCTCCCAACCCCTTGCTCCTTCCCCCTCTTTTCCATTTAGGTGCACAATCTTCCCCTTCTGTTGAACATAGGTTGTTTTTTAGCAGCAGCAGCATTCCTTGTTAGCAAAGATGTGGTTTCAACAAAAAATGGAATGGAAGAAGTTGGTTATCCTGTTGAGTTGGATCTACAGGCTAGGTTGTCTTCAAGAAAATAAATAGTGAAACCTACAGGTATGGTCTGTCATTTTGTGTTGTTGCCTTGGAGGTTTCGTTTAGGATCAGATCTGGCATTTGCAGCATTTCAATATCTTTGTCAAAAATAACATCCTTGATGCAGTGCTATGGTGAAAGAAGTTAAGCATTAGTGTATATATTTTACTACATGTACATCTCATCTACCCAGACCCGCATGCTCACACCTCCATCCCTAAGGCCTGCATTATTTTGCCACTTGCCCATAAATTGTATCAATTAGTTTCTCGGTCGCTCATGCTATTCAAAATAAAAGATTAGATTTTTCCATTGTGTTAATGAAGGCGGATTGATTTCTAAGTTTTTAGTGTACGTTTTTTCAAGATTAGTATCATCAAGCCATTGGGTATTTCACCTTTTGGTTACTTTAACAGTGCACTTTATTTAAAGTTTCTTAGAGGCAGGCACATGATTGGAAATAGGCTGTTGTAATTCACATGCACACTGAGATACTATAGTCAGGGACCAAACCGGGGACGGAACGGGATAGAGGTCGACCGATTATAATCTTAACGCTGATACCGATTGATCGGCCGATTTTTAAAATGTATTTGTAATGACAATTACAACAATACTGAATGAACACTTAACAAAATAAATGTAGCCTCATAAATGAAACATGTTCAATTTGGTTTAAATAATGCAAAAACAAATTGTTGGAGATGAAAGTAAAAGTGCAATATGTGCCATGTAAGAAAGCTAACGTTTAAATTCCTTGTTCAGAACACGAGAAAGCTGGTGGTTCCTTTTAACATGAGTCTTCAATATTCCCAGGTAAGAAGTTTTAGGTTGTAGTTATAGGAATTATAGGACTATTTCTCTCTATATGATTTGTATTTCATATACCTTTGACTATTGGATGTTCTTATAGGCACTTTAGTATTGCCAGTGCAACAGTATAGCTTCCGTCCCTCTCCTCGCTCCTACCTGGAACACATCGACAACAGCGTTACCCATGCAGAGCAAGGGGAACAACTACTCCAAGTCTCAGAGCGAGTGACGTTTGAAACGCTATTAGCGCGCACCCCGCTAACCATTTCACATCGGTTACACCAGCCTAATCTCGGGAGTTGATAGGCTTGAAGTCATAAACCGCGCAATGAGCTGCTGGCAAAACGCACAAAAGTGCTATTTGAATGAATGCTTACGAGCCTGCTGCTGCCCACCATCGCTGAGTGTTTTAAAAATAACATACTGTACTTTGAAAGTATCTATCCAAGTTTGAAACCATTAAAAATGCACAGTAACCTCGTTGAAATGCAGCCCAAATAACCAGCTGTGTCAGGCAGATGGATACTGGTAGGCTGGACACTACATTTTTAACAATGCATTTTTCTGATAACTAGTTCTTTGCATCCGCCGTGGAGCCCAGTTTCATAATATTACCATATGTCCCAGCTGCTTGCCATAGTTGGAAGTAATCACGAAAAAGCATTTTTTACAATGCCAGCTCCTATTAGTTATATTGAGCACCGTGGCACCAACTCGCCTTCGGAACGTTCTATTCCCAGTTTATTGTTCTACGTCACAATGCCTGCTTTGCTATTGTTGGCAATGAGACCTGGGGCCTGTTGCACAAAACTAGGATAAGGGATTAAGCCAGGATATCTTGGTGATCCTGGCTCAATTGATCCGTAATCCGGTTGCACTAAAGATGGATAGGGGGCAGGAGGATATGTTATGGTATAAATTACCATGGAGATTTATTCTGTGGAGCTAGCCTGCTCCAGACCAGGCTAAATTCCAGGATCTATTTAATCTCATCCCTAATGTCAGTCAGCAGTCACCACAAATGTAAACCAATAGTTATTTCACTGCTCACTATACATTGTTATCACATATAACTAGACCCACTGTTATTATTTAAACGTTTGTGATCATTAATTTCAATGATTTTGGATAAAAAATGATTTTTAGATGATGTTGCTATCATTAGATAATTTACAGTTTCCCATAGACTATAAGGCTATATATAAAATGATAGAATATTAGGGCCACAGAGGGGAAAAAAACACAAGTCATAATATTGTAACCAGTTGTTTTAAAGGAGGACAGTTGTTAAAATGACAGATGTGGGGCATTTCGTGAAATTGTACTTCAGTATGGTTTCATAAACAAAGACATGCTGATGTGCCAGAATATTAAGTATCACATTGTCATAAGTATCAAAACTGTAAAAACAATATGTAGCTTTTCTGCAGAAAGAACCAGCCTCATAAATGTATGACTTTATCCTTTTTCTTCAGTGTGGCCCTAGTACTCTGTCATATAAACAAATACACATTCCATATGAATATAAAAACACAATGTGTAACATTATGTTCCTTTATTGAATAAGGACAAAACAAAGCAGGTAAACCATCAGCTCCTTTCGAAACTGAAGTCACAGTGACTCTACAAGATGGAAAGCACAGAATCCAAGCATATTATACAAAATGATACATACACATTCAAAGGTCTGTATATAACACACCCTGCATGTCTGCACACTAAAATAAATGCAGGACAAATCCATACACATCAACTGAACAGACAAATGAATGGATGCAGTAGCCTCCCTGCAGCCTTGTATTACACACAGTATACCGCACAAACATCATAAGAGGCCAAATTCGTCAAAAAACGAACCCAAAAAAACCCAAATTCCTCTGCCACCGCAGGACATATTTAACCAAAATTGAAAGCACACATACTAACTAAAATAATTCAACACATATTGGTCCCTCAGCAGCCGACCACTGTCGTCATCAGGGAAGATTGCCGGATTGTCCCAGTCCATGGCTGGTGGCACTCTGGGGGCCCTCTCCTTCCTCAGGCAGGCCACATTGTGGAGGACAGCACAAGCCACAGTAATATCACATGCCCTAACAGGGCTGACCCTTAATTTGTGAAGGCAGTGAAAGCGTGCCTTCAGGAGGCCAAAGGTCATTTCAACTCTGGCCCTGGTCCTGGCATGGGCATGGTTGTAGGCCTGCTGTGCTTCCTGGGGGTCTGTGAAAGGTGTCAGGAGAAAAGGCTGGCAGCCATACCCCCTGTCTCCCAGCAACACACCAGAGAATTCACCTGTCAACACAATCTCATCATTACTACCTCATAAACACAGTGATATTCTTGACACAGCCATGATGGTTATAAATAGGGGTTGTGTGGCTTACCTTGTGATAGGCACTGATAGATTTCAGAGGCCCGAAAGATTCTGGAGTCATGGACTGAGCCAGGCCATTTTGCCACAACATTGCTGATCACACAGTCAGCATTGCAGACCATCTGAAATCATAAGATGAGGAATATTACACCAATCAATGCACATCACTGGCAATGCAGAGTGTTCGTCAATGGACAATATCAAAAAGTTATGTTCACCTGAACATTAATGCTGTGAAAGGATTTCCTATTCACAAAATCGGCCTCATGGGCACCTGAGGGGGCTTTTATCCTTATGTGTGTGCAGTCCACTGCACCAATGACATTGGGGAAACCTGTCACACAAAGTAATGAGTATCCTACTATGTGTTAACAGTTGTCCTGTAATTTGTAGATCCTCTTACCTGCAATCCTATAGAACTCCTCTTTGATGTCACAGAGTCTTCTGTGGCCAGGGAAGGAGATGAAGACATCTGCTAATGCTTTGATAGCCAGACACACACTCCTTATTGTGCGGCAAATTGTGGCCTTGTTCAGCTGTTCTGCATCCCCCACTGAGTACAGGAAGGCTCCACTAGCAAAAAAGCGCAAGGCCACACAAACCATTTGCTCCACACTCAGTGCATGGCTCCGTGCAGTGCGGTGCTTAATCCTGGGACCCAGTAGTCTGCATAGATACCTGATGCCATCTGCAGAAAACCTGTATCTTTCATATAGATGGTCATCAGGGAAGGCCAGTGGGTCCAACCGGTCCCTGAAGACCCTTTCTCGCCTGAAGGCTCTCCTCAGCACAAGTGCTTCTTCATCCACCACATCTCGCACGAATGGGCATGCCATTGTCAGAGCAGAAAGGAACACACAATTTTGGGCCTTCATATAGGCTAGTGGCCACACCTGGTGCTGGGGGGGTGGGCAAAAGAGGGCGATGCCTTATAACGATGACTTGGTTGTACTGATTGCTGGGAAAATAAAAAAAACCTTAGAAAGATGCCACCGTCCTGTGTGCTCACAATAAGAGCTCATATGTCATGGCTCACTTGACTTTACGAGAATATACCTAATTTTTATTTTGAGCTGTGTCATCTTCTTGGAGCTGGGGGAGGAAAGAAAAATAATGATTAATACATTTGTGTTACAGTTAGCATACAGTGTACATTGAAGGCATATCTCACCTCCCTCTCAAGTTTTTTTATTTCAAGGTCCAGTTTCCTAATTGTCCTCTTTTTTATTTCGGACTCCAGTGCAAGATTTTCCATCTTTTTCTTCTTGTACTGAATGTCTATGTCTGCCAGTTCTATTTGGCGCCGGAGGTGGTTGCCATACAACTTTCTGATAGCTTGTGAGCTCTGTGAACACAATACAATTAGCGCAGCTGGAATTTGGCAGGATGTGGTGTCCTTTTATTAATACGCACTATGTTGCCAGGCTGGTTTTCCCACTGTATAGCATCTGGGTCCTGTAAAAGAAATTAGATTTTTTGATTTTGATGAGGACTCCTCACCATTGTAGAGTAAATAGTACTTTCACAGTCTTAACATGATACCTCATGCCTTCTGGAATCCAGAGAGATGGTCTCCTCCTCATCATCGTCTCCATCATGTGCTGTTGCTGCTGCACTGGGGCCTTCACCCTATCACATTTAATCGGATTCATATTGAAGCTAGTAGACAAGACATGCCAGGCCTACAGTATGCCTTTGATGGAGTACTCACTGGATCAGCATCGTCTGGTGCTTGTGCTGGTGGCTCTAACAGGAACACAGTGCTGCCAGACACTGCAAGGCAATAGGTAAACCAAAGTCAGACAGTCCAAATTGATTCAATATGAATGTGGTTGTATCCCATGTAGAGATGGAAGGACATACCTTGAATGAAGCGGGTGGCATCTTGGGAGGAACCTATGCTCGTCTCTTTCCCCCCAGGGATCCCCTCTAAGACGGGCCTGCCTTTATTTAGCTCCAAGGCCATGTCCTCTGCTGGGGTAAGGTCAGCCTTTGGTGACCCACCACCCGTGCCTTGTCTGTGGGTATTCTTTTTCACTGCTAAAACAGTACAGACAATGTGTGAGCAGGCACCTTCTGGGTACAATATATGCTTGTGCTTTGTTAAATATTAGTCAGGGACCATACCATTCTGCAGAATGTTCTTGTATTTGATTTTGACCTGCTGCCATGTCCGTTTTGGCCCGTTCATGTTTAATCTACACACACACACACACACACACACACACACACACACACACACACACACATTTAATGGAGTCACACTGCAAAAAATTACTTGGTATTTTTGTCTTGTTTTCAGTAAAAATATCAAAAAAATTATCATAGCTTTATACAGTGTGATGGAGTTACTTTACACAATTTCACTCATATCTGCAGTGCATTTCAATTAAAAATTTAACCGTTTCATAATTACAGTACAACTGCATTTTTGGAGATGTGAATTAAATATTTGAATTGTAATTGTGATGTTTCAGCGGAGCGGTGAGTGTGTAATTGTGCACTACTTACGCATTCAGGCGGTCTGCAATACTTTGCCACGCTTTTTCTCTTTGCTTTATCACTGTGGCGGTGTTGCCTTTCTTCTTAATTATATCTTTTACCTCCTCGTATGCCTCCATGAGGATTTGTGCTTCCGACGGGGAAAAGTACGCGGCTCTAGTTGCCATGGTAAATCAGTTAATCTGTGATCTGTGGCGGGGTCTATTTGAGTGAGCCGTGAGCGCGCACCTATCCAGGATTGGTTTCACCTGGCTTAATGAATCCGTGTCTGCTCATCCTGGCTTGGTCTTTGTGCAACCAATTAAGCCTGGACGCACATGTTTTGGCTTCATTGAGCTCAGCTGAGTCATTTATCCCGGATGTCTTAATTCTACTTTTGTGCAACAGGCCCCTGCCCACGTTGCTGGTAGTTCAAATGTAAACACATTTCCTCATGCAACTATGAGGTCCCATTGTTTATTATAGGGAAATGTACGTGTCTATTTTGCCAAATATCTCGCTTGGGATTTTTTGAAGTCGGACACCATTTTTTAATCAGGATAATATCTTTCGAATCAAAGTTTTGCAGCGTACTCTTGCTGTCATCGATCGCTAGACCAGAAATAGGCAAGTTGACATTTTTCCCTACCTAGATATGCAGACATAAGCACACTTGGCCCTATCAAGGTGCGGATGTTGACTTTCTGCACGAGTTGTTATTTTTCGGTTTCGTCCAAAGAACAGATTGTAGTGGTAAAATAAAAAGGTGTACATTATTTGGTGCTATTTAGGCGAAATGGAATTCTAAGCGTCATCGTTCGATTCCATCCATTTGCTATGAGCTCGCGCTAGTGTTCCAGTTTAGCCAACGTTCTTTTGCCATTTTTCATCCTTGGGCGAATTTTGACTCGGTTCTATTTTCCAGCCTATACTGGCATCACTGTTTTCTTCCAAAAGCAAAGACTTCCGGCAGCGTTTTTAAAGTGTCTCAATGCTTTTGTTTTATTTTGTTAATTAAGATATTGTAATGACCTGACTAGATCATAAAGGAACAATTGTCCAGACAGAGGGTTGAGTTTACGAATTGAAGGTTTATTAACCCAACTTTACACAGGCTACTGTTTGGCCGTAGCCCACGCCAAATAAACGAAAGATACCCCACAAGCCAACCGTGACCTTCTCTTGTGAAGCCCAGACGTAAGAGAGAGAACAATGGCTAAACCTGGTCTTAACTTCCAATGCTCCATCCCCCTCCACGCCACTCCGCCAAACACCAGGATGCCCGGCATCAGAACATTCCAGGCATCCCCGTGATTGGCAGATAGCAGGTTGATTGGCATGTCGGACCCCGCAAACACTGGTAAGTACAACACAACCCACTAATAGCCTACCACATAACACACCGCTGTCTGTGCGGGTCGCTACAATATTATATATGCCAGAAATATTAGGTGTGAACGAAGTCCATGTTATAGGCTACTATGTTACACGCTATGTCTATTGTTGTACAGTGCCGCACAAATAGGAAGTTAACACTTGAAGCCTAAATTTCGTGATAAATCCAAATTAATCAACACCTTTAAGCGAAATATCATTCTAGACCTGGTCAGACCACTAACTGTCATGATATTATTTCAACAAGAAGTGTCACTCAGGTGTTGTGCAGCATCATGTGAGAGGTGCAATCTAACCTGAGGTGCCAATTGAACAAACTGCCTGTTTGGCCCTCCTTTTCCTATAGTCCACTATCAGCTCATTTGTCTTGCTCACATTGAGGGAGAGGTTGTTGTCCTGGCACCACACTGCCAGGTCTCGGACCTCCTCCCTACCACTGTTGTGTCATCAGCAAACTTAATGATGGTGTTGGAGTTGTGCTTGGCACACGCAACACTAAGGGGCCCCAGTGTTGAGGATCAGCATGGCAGATCTGTTGTTGCCTACCCGTACCACCCGGCAGTGGCCCTTCAGGATCCAGGATCCATTTGCAGAGGGAGGTGTTTAGTCCCAGTGTCCTTAGCTTAGTGATGAGCTTTGTGGGTGCTATGGTGTTGAATGCTGAGCTGTAGTCAATGAACAGCATTCTCATAGGTGTTCCTTTTGTCCAGGTGGGAAAGAGCAGTGTGGAGTGCGATTGAGATTGCGTCATCTGTGGATATGTTGCGGCGGTATGCGAATTGGAGTGGGTCTAGGGTTTACGGTATGATGGTGTTGATGTGAGCCATGACCAGCCTTTCAAAGCACTTCATGGCTACCAACGTGAGTGCTACGGAGCGGTAATCATTTAGGTAGGTTACCTTCGCTATCTTGGGCACAGGGTGGTGGTCTGTGAAAAACATGTAGGTATTACAGACTCGGTCAGGGAAAGGTTAAAAATGTCAGAAGACACTTGCCAGTTGGTCAGCGCATGCTCGGAGTACACATCCTGGTAATCCATCTGGCCCCGCGGCTTTGTGAATGTTCACCTGTTTAAAGGTCTTGCTCACTTCGGCTACCGAGAGTTGCGGATGTTGCCTGTAATCCATGGCTTCTGGTTGGGATATGTACATACGGTCCCTGTGGGGACGACGTCATCGATGCACTTATTGACGAAGTCGATGGCTGAGGTGGTATACTCCAATGCCATTGGATGAATCCCAGAACATATTCCAGTCTGTGCTAGCAAAACATTCCTGTAGCATCCACGTCACTGGTACTTCCTGCTTTAGTTTTTGCTTGTAAGCAGGAATCAGGAGGATAGAATTATGGTGAGATTTGCCAAATGGAGGGCGAGCTTTGTATCCATCTGTGTGTGGATTAAAGGTGGTCTAGAGTTTGTTTTCCTCTAGTTGCACATGTGACATGCTGGTAGAAATTAGGTAACGGATTTAAGTTTGCATTAAATTTCCCGGTCACTAGGAGTGCCGCTTTTGGATGAGCATTTTCTTGTTTGCCTTTATACAGCTCGTTGAGTGCGGTCTCAGTGCCAGCATCGATTTGTGTTGGTAAATAGACGGCTACAAATAATATAGATGAGAACTCTTGGTAGGTAGTGTGGTCTACAGCTTATGAGGTATTCTACCTCAGGCAAGTAATACCTCGAGACTTTGTTAATGTTAGACATCACACACCAGCAGATAGACACACCCCCGCCCCTCATATTACCAGGCGTAGCTGCTCTGTCCTGGCGATGCACGGAGAAGCCAGCCAGCTTTATATTATGCGTGTCGTCATTCAGCCACGTCTCGGTGAAACTTAAGATACAGTTAATGTCCCGATGGTAGGATAGTCTTAATCATAGATCGTCCAGTTTGTTTTCAAATGATTGCACATTGGCCAATAATACGGAGGGTAGTGGTGGTTTACCTACTCTCGGCAAATTCTTACAAGACACCCCACCCTCCCCCTTTTCCTCAATCTTTTCTTCACGTGGTCGACAAGATTTAGGCCTTGTCGACAAAGCAGTTAATTCTTCGGGTCGGACACATTGAAGAAAAAATCTTTCTCCAGGTCGAGGTGAGTAAACGCTGTTCTGATGTCCAGAAGCTCTTTTCGGTCATAGACGGTAGCAGCAACATTATGTACAAAATTAGTTGCGAAAAAAACTAACAAAATAACAGTTGGTTAGGAACCCGTAAAAACAGCAGCCATCCCCTCTGGCACCATTATCACTTTTACCAGTATTTACCTGTAATAATGGATTTAATGCTTTTGACCAATTTACCATTTTGTAGTCTTCTGGATAGTTTACCTGAAGGTGTGAGAGCTGGGGGAGCAGAAGGCCAGCTGTGAGGGCCTAGTGAGGCAGGGCCGGCAGGCTGTGTAACAGTACTTCCATGGGCTGGAGCTTGTGCTTGCCAGGAATAAAGAGGCTTTCATGGGGGCCCTGGACACCGCACACGTGGAGGTGTTTCTGGCCTATGACCCACTCATTCAGAGGCTGGAGCTGCAGGTAAGTATAGCCTGGGTCAGTGTTATTGTCATGACATTACTTCCTCAGCTTTGATTGTATATGATGGTGCCACCCTTCCACACAGGAGGAGCAGCTGGACCTGTTGTCTCTGGGCTCGGCCGTGGAGGACGAAGACTCTCCCCTGGTCTTACTGGATAAGTTCTACCTGTTCTGGGAGGTGGAGGCGCTGGTAAATCCAACCCTGCCCAAATCCCTCTCCATCACCCTTGTGCTGCTGAGCACCATCGAAGGGCTGGTGGAAGAGCCGGTGCCTTGGTTCTTCTGCTGTGCCAAGCCCACCATTCTGATGACGGTTCTTAGGCCAGAGGCAGGGAGTCACCCTGGAGGCTGGGCCCATGATCTGTTGCTGCAGCTCCAGCCCACTCCCCCTGTGGTGCTCCTGCTGGCTGTGTGGGTGAATCCTGTTGGGGGAGCATCTCTGGGCTTCTCCCTGCTGTCCAAGCTCAGTCAGATGGTACACGGCCTAAGTAGCAAACTGATCGCCTCACTATGGAAGACAGCAGGCTTCCTGTATGCACAGACAGTGGAGGTGCAGCTCTTCTCCACACTGGGGGAGAACACCTACCAACAGCTGGCATCCTTCAAGCTCATGACAGAAAGACAGGTCTTCACTTCAGGAAGGACCCAAGCACCTGGTGATGTAAGGTTACACTCCTTTGGTTTGGAATTAATGCTAATTGTGCCTAGTGATTAGAGCTTTCCTGATGCAGCAGGATACAGTTGACAGAAAACACAGGCGTTAATTCTGGAACTAACCCTGACCCCAGCTAAAGCTCAAAGGAAGATACTGCCTCATGTACCACAGTGAAAACCAAACTTTTCAATCCCAAAATGCATTCAGCAGATTGGAAGCTGTTATATTTCACCATAAGCATTAAAAGTACAGCTTTTTCAAAGACATTCTATAACTCTACATGTAGTATACTGTAATAAATAATACTATAGGACTGACATTTAACTCCAGCTATTTAACAGTCACCAGAAAAGCCTTCTGTTAAATCAAGTCAACTACAATGTGTACATCAAAATATTTCTTAATAATCTCGTGATACCTCAATTAAATGGCAAGACAGGATGAGTGGTTTGTGTGTTGCTCCAGAGATATCCCAATTGTAGTGCACTTACAGTTGAAGTCAGAAGTTTACATACACCTTAGCCAAATACATTTAAACTCAGTTATTCACAATTCCTGACATTTAATCCTTGTAAACATTCCCCGTTTTAGGTCAGTTAGGATCACCACTTTATTTTAAGAATTTGAAATGTCAGAATAATAGTAAAAATAATGATTTATTTTAGCTTTCATTTCTTTCATCACATTCCCAGTGGGTCAGAAGTTTACATACACTCAATTAGTATTTGGTAGCATTGCATTTCAATTGTTTAACTTGGATCAAATATTTCGGGTAGCCTTCCACAAACTTCCCACAATAAGTTGGGTGAATTTTGGCCCATTCCTCCTGACAGAGCTGGTATAACCAAGTCAGGTTTGTAGGCCTCCTTGCTCGCACACGCTTTTTCAGTTCTGCCCACAAATATTCTTTAGGATTGAGGTCAGGGCTTTGTGATGGCCACTCCAATACCTTGACTTTGTTGTCCTTAAGCCATTTTGCCACAACTTTGGAAGTATGCTTGGGGTCTGTGACCAAGCTGTAACTTCCTGCCTGATGTCTTGAGATGTTGCTTCAATATATCCACATAATTGTCCTTCCTCATGCCATCCATTTTGTGAAGTGCACCAGTCCCTGTGCTTCATGGTTGGGATGGTGTTCTTCGGCTTGCAAGCCCCCTTTTTCCTCCAAACATAAATGGTCATTATTGCCAAAGTTCTATTTTTGTTTCATCAAGCCAGAGGACATTGCTCCAAAAGTACAATCTTCGTCCCCATGTGCAGTTGCAAACCGTAGTCTGGCTTTATGGCGGTTTTAGAGATGTGGCTTCTTCCTTGCCGAGCGGCCTTTCAGGTTATGTGGATATAGATACTTTTGTACCCGTTTCCTCCAGCATCTTCACAAGGTCCTTTGCTGTTGCACTTTTCGGACCAAAGTACATTCATCTCTTGGAGACAGAACATGTCTCCTTCCTGAGCGGTATGACGGGTGCGTGGTCCAATGGTGTTAATATTTGTGTACTATTGTTTGTACAGATGAACGTGGTACCTTCAGGCGTTTGGAAATTGCTCCCAAGGATGAACCAGACTTGGAGGTCTATACATTTTTTCCCCCCATGACGTCAAGCAAAGAGGCACTGAGTTTGGCCTTGAAATACAGGTGCACCTCCAATTGACTCAAAGGATGTCAATTAGCCTATCAGAAGCTTTTTTAGCCATGACATCATTTGTCATTTTCCAAGCCGTTTAGAGGCACAGTAAACTTCACCCACTGGAATTGCAAATAAGTGAAATAATCTAAACAATTGTTGGAAAAATTACTTGTCATGCACAAAGTAGATGTCCTAACCGACTTGCCAAAACATTTGTGGAGTGGTTGAAAAACAAGTTAATGACTTCAACTGTATCTTGTGAGCAAGTTGCTCAGTATGTTTTTTGCATAAGCAGTGCTTGCTAGAATTGTCAATTATCACTCAGCTCCTCACTGATGAACATAGCCAGTCTTCAGGGTTTTTACCTAAATGATGGAAGACCAACAGCTCATTGTGATAGTACTTCCCCACAAGTTTTCCAGTGTAACATGTCCAATTTAGGGTTATAGTATTCAAAGATCGGTGATAATATTTATTAACTTCATCAGTAAAAAAGACAGTGTGATGACATTAGAATAGGTTAAAGCCATGGTTTTATATACATGGTGTGAAAGAGACCTACATTTAATATTTCTGTCTTACTAGGAGTGGCTAAGGGGGGGGAAACAGAGTCACTGCTGTTCTAAGAATGGCTTTAGGATTGATTCCACTTGGTGGTGTTGTGGGTTTTGTAGATGCCGATCAGACGGTCAGCAATCTCAAACATGTTGTTCCTCAGGGAGATGATGAACTGAGCATTCTTGGTTTGCTCCTGTAGGGAAATAAATTAATATTCAATCATCAAATGGGAAGTCAAAGGCTGTAAATCTCAAGTATCACATTTTTTACATGCTTATGTGAGTCAAGCTCTTTTAAACAGTGGCCTGGGAAGAATTAACCACCAACCGCCGTGACAGGAGTAAACAATGGACCAACATACCGCCAACAGAGGGCTTTGCAAAACGAGTGATTTCTCACAATAGGCTGTACACCTTACCATAGCGCCTTCAATAAGCTCCCATTATACAATACTAACGATTAACACAGTGAGGGACATGGGGTCAGCTCATCTGAGTCAAGCACAGCAGCATAGAATTAGGAGTATAATGGCAAATACTATTCAAAGCTGTTTCACGTGGAATAGAGTTCCCATGAACTGCTGTGTGTGCATGTGAAACTCACATAAAATGTAACAGGCCACGATGGAGACATTCTTGAAGTCCAGGGCTGCGTTAATCTGAAGTAGAGGGGTGTGGGCTTGAAGTGGTGCAGAGCAAACACCAGGGCCAGAGAGCTCAGGGTCTTCTCTCCTCCAGACAGGTTGAAAATCTTCTTCCAGCTCTTCTTAGGGGGACGCACACTGTGGCCATGGACAGAGAGAAGAGGATGAGCCAGAGTCATAGATTTAACGAATACAGCAATAAAACAATTAAATTAGAAGGAAATACTGGGTTGGGGCTAGGTACGTTTTGGTGATAAAATTCACACGATTGAAAGACCTATCCAGAGCTGTCTTCACAAATCATAAAATATAAAAAATGTCAAACAGCCGGTTGGGCCAAAGTGTCTGCTGACCTGAACATGATGCCCTCAGAGAAGGGGTCCAGGCTGTTGACTAGCTCCAGCTCAGCGTTACCCCCTAGTGTCAGCATCTGGTAGTTCTCCTTCAGCTTGTTGGTGATGTTGAAGCCAGCCATGAACTCGTTGAGCCTCTGCTTGCGCAGGTCCTCACATCCACGCTTGAAGTTGTCTCTCTGTGATCTCAGCCACACAGTTCCTCCTATAGAGAGACATGACCCACAATGACTACCTTCTCTTAGAGGGAAATAAACTTGAGAGAGCGCAGACAAGAGTAAAAACAGGGTGTCAAGGTGCTTGATTAGACCTAGAGAGAGCTTGGTGTGTACCTTCTTGTACTCTGCAATGGCTCCCAGGTTGGGCTTCATCTGGGCACAGCGGGCCTCCGTCAGGGAGATCTGGTTGGTGATGACGTCAGGCCCCTTGATGGCCGCCAGGTCAGCACGGGCAGCGCCTCCGCTGGTTTGTCCTCAATGGCGTGAAGGGAGAGCTTAGAGGCCTGAGGAGGACGGGACTCAGATGGTCAGTCCTAGCTGACTTTGCTGGAAAATGTTCTTACTATGACAGCTAGGTGGGACAACCACATATCAATGTTAAGATGAATGGAACTACTAAGTCGCTCTGGATAAGAGTATCTGCTCAATGACTAAAATGTAAATAGCAGAGAAGAGGAAAAATATTTAAGTCAGATGATGATACTGTTCCACAGGTAATGCATAGAACACTGATGCACTGTAACTAGCTGAATGTTTGGTTGACCTCTAAGACACACCAAACCAACAGGGTAACAACAAAGCATGCATGAATCTCACATGCACACAACACCCACCTCTGCCAGTGTTTGATCTTGTTGGTGTGTTCGGTGATGGAGGTGTCCATCTGCTCCTCCCGAAGTCGGACTCTTCCTGTAGAGCGTGCTCCTGCAGGGCGTTGATCTCCCTCACCACCCCCTGGTGCCGCTCCGGCAGTGCCGCAGCCTCCTGGCAGTCCTTCATGATCTCCCCATTCTCCTCCAGCCTCTTAAGATGATCTGTCGGCTCTTCTCAGTCTCCTCCAGCTCTCCCTCCAGGCGACTCACACCGTCTTCACACTTCTTCAGGTTACTGTGGAGGAGAGCAGCAGCCATCAGCTGGGGCTTATCTGAGCTTTTCCCTAATAGCTTCACAACCAGAAGCCTTTACCAGATGGGCGCTGTGTGTGTGTGTGCGTGTGAGAGAGCACGTGTATAAACACTTACCGCACTGCGTTCTTGATGGCTACCTGGGCCTTGGTGATGGCTGAGGAGCAGTCATCCAGCTCCTTGTTGACCTTGTCCAGTTTGTCCTGCTGGGCCTTCAGCTTGTGGCTGTTGATGTCCACAATGAGGGTGTGGAGCCTCTTCACCACCTTCCCTGCCTTACTGGAAGCTGCCTCAGTCTGAGAGCGCGAGAAAAGAGAGAGGAAGTTATATGAGAAAGGAGCAGGGTTAAGCGTGTATTTGGGGTGTGCCAAATACTCGGACAAAACCACTATCGTAACGGATCTAGAGATTTTACCATCACTTAGTATGGAGAAGGGTGCAACTGCAGCCTGAAATTCGGTGCGTTCCGCCTCCACCTTTCCCCCCTAGTTAGCACACAGTGTCGCCCCAGCTGGCTGTGTCCTGGAGAAGCTAGCGGTGGGCTGTGTCCTGGAGAAGCTAGCGGTGGGCTGTGTCCTGGAGAAGCTAGCGGTGGGCTGTGTCCTGGAGAAGCTAGCGGTGGGCTGTGTCCTGGAGAAGCTAGCGGTGGGCTGTGTCCTGGAGAAGCTAGCGGTGGGCTGTGTCCTGGAGAAGCTAGCGGTGGGCTGTGTCCTGGAGAAGCTAGCGGTGGGCTGTGTCCTGGAGAAGCTAGCGGTGGGCTGTGTCCTGGAGAAGCTAGCGGTGGGCTGTGTCCTGGAGAAGCTAGCGGTGGGCTGTGTCCTGGAGAAGCTAGCGGTGGGCTGTGTCCTGGAGAAGCTAGCGGTGGGCTGTGTCCTGGAGAAGCTAGCGGTGGGCTGTGTCCTGGAGAAGCTAGCGGTGGGCTGTGTCCTGGAGAAGCTAGCGGTGGGCTGTGTCCTGGAGAGGCTAGCGGTGGGCTGTGTCCTGGAGAGGCTAGCGGTGGGCTGTGTCCTGGAGAAGCTAGCGGTGGGCTGTGTCCTGGAGAAGCTAGCGGTGGGCTGTGTCCTTCGCCCCCGTCTGTCGGCATGGTTCTCTCTGGTACACAGCAGGTGTCGCTCCCGCCTGCGGTGCTAGCTGGAGGCGGGGGCGACCGGTAGGCAGTGTCCTTTGCAGACGCAGGAATGTCCACATGCAGGAACACCCGAAATTGCAGGCTGCAGTTGCACATTATTGAAAGTGTGAAGCGCTGGGCGCTCTAAATAACTAAATTGGCGGGGTGTAGGTTGAGCCGTAAGTGTCAGGAGAGAAGTTTTGCTCTTCTCGTAAGTGAAACAATATATGGGGCAAGCAATTTACCTAAATCCGTGTCTGGAATAAACACAGGCAGCAGTAGCCAGCCATGCATTATTTATTTTTCATTTAATAGGACTAAAGTAAGTAAATCAATCATGTGCATTTTCAGCTGTTGGGCTCATTTCTTTGATTTGAACAATATGTGAGTGAGCATAGCGATGCGCTCTGTGATAGCGCACTTGAGGTATAGGCTTTACTGGCATTTAAAGCGATTACGAGTATCAAGTGTGACAAAACAGATACAATTACAAGTAGGACGAGATCGGCACACCCCTAGTTGTATGTACCAGTTGTCGCCGCAGCAAGCCTGAGGGAGAATGCCTAGTGGAGTCAAACTGGGGTTCACGGTAGCAAAGCTCAAATTGAGCCAGATCATTGTCCTGAAGACTAGAACTGACAGTGTAGCCTGCAATTTCTAAGTGACTTCACGTTACATTTGGGGTTCAAAGTTCTCACCTTTCTGGAAGTCCTTCAGGGTCTTCTCCAACTGTTACTGTTTGTTCTTGTCGGGGGTAGCAGCCAGGACATTGGCCTCTAGCTCTTTAATTTGAGGCTTCAGGTGAGCCTCCTGCTCTGCCAAGCTCTGAGAAGAAACACACAGTCAAGCACAACCTCACTCGCAATCACCAGCCTCAAGTGTTGTAGTACTCTAGTCCTAATTTTCATTACGCGTGGCTCGACCATTGACTTGTACTCGATAAGCTATATGATAAGCAGAATATTAGCAGCGAGGGTTTGGTTTTCTAGCAGTGGGAAGGACGCACGACACGGGCACACAACCTACATCAGCTGGTGAACTGCGGTGGAGCAAACAAGGAGTGTGGGCGACAGGCAGGCTCCACCTCCAATCTTAGGCTACACATTGCGCAAGTGACTCTTGCTTCCCCGTAATCACCAGTCACCATTTAGCTTTGCCTGTTTAACAAACTGCTTTACAAAAATGAAAACAGTAGTATTGAGTTTAAAAGTTAAAACAGTCTTTCCCCCCTCCATCCCAAGACCAGGTTCTGACAAGTCTCCCTTTACTTTTCACTCTGCAATTAAAAAAAACAAAACACGTCAATTACAAAAAAGCGTACCTGAGAGCCTGTTACAATGATTGCAAATAATAATCTGGTCGATCTGACAGGAGCAATAGCCAATTCAGTCTAGAGACCATTTATCCCATCAAATCATTACTGATGACAAAACTATTGAACATTAGGCCTATATTAAAATAAAATGTGTGAGCCTGTGTATGAAGAACTTGTGCTTCATAGGCTATTGCATATTGCAGGTAATTATGACTGTTGGGCAATAGTTGTTGCTGTGTAGATGGTAGACATAATACAAACCAAATCAATAGAGGGGCGAATCTAGAAAGACGAACATCGAGACAGCAAGCCGGCATTACGAGCAAGCCAAAAAAAAACATACATTCAGCTTTACCTAAACAAGTCTGATGAACAAGAATTACACCAACATCAAATACATTTCATATCTGTATACTGTGTGTTACCTGCATGCTATTGGTGTGTTCATGTCTCTGAGCTGCTGTCAGAGTCTCTGGACTTTCTCCTCCAGCTGCAGCTTCCTCTCCTGGCAGCCCTGCAGCTGCACCACCTTCTCAATCAGCTTGCTCTCCATACAGTCCAGCTGAAACACAAAAATAAGACAGTAGGTCATTAACCACAGCAGAGCTTAAAGTGAGCTATAACAGTGATTGGAGGCCAGAGAAAGCTCTAGAAGAGTGTCCAGAAGATCTCTCACCTCCTGCTGGGTGACCTCAGTGCCGATGGAGCCCATCCTGCCCCGCATCACTCTCGCTCCACCTTCAGTCATGGTACCTGAGACGGGACAGAGCATAGTGTCAGACATGTCATCCATATCGACCATCTATAGAGACACTGAGAAGAGATGAGCTCCCGCTCGGTCTACCCACCAGCCATCTCTATGATCTGTCCCTGCATGGTGACCACTCTCCAGTGTTTGTCCTTCTGGAAGGCGAGTAGTGTTGCCTACTCCAGGTCCTTGGCCACCAGGGTGTCCCTCAGGGCAAAGTAGAAGGCTGGCTTCATACTCTCATCCTGCACCCGCACCATGTCAAACAGGCAAGGGATGTTCTCTGGGATGGAGATGGGCCCCATCTTATTCTCCCACACCTTCATCTGAGACAGGAAAAGAGTGGATGTCAGAGTGTTAGAGGTTAAATTTGAGGTTAAAGGCTTTGTACAAGTTGTCTATGCAGCAAACCCATAAGAGAGAAAGGCTAGTAAAGTGAGACTGGGGTATACTGTAACAAAGTTGAAATTGAACCAGATCGATGTCCTGATGACTCGAACTGACAGTGTAAAACCTGCAACATAGTAATTTCTGCAAGAGAGGTCAATTTTTTAAAATGTATTTGTAATAATGACAATACTGAATGAACACTTATTTTAACTTAATAAAATCAATTTAGCCTCAAATAAATAATGCAAAAACAAAGTGTTGGAGAAGTAAAAGTGCAATATGTGCCATGTAAGAAAGCTAACGTTTAAGTTCCTTGTTCAGAACATGAGAAAGCTGGTGGTTCCTTTTAACATGAGTTTTCAATATTCCCAGGTAAGAAGTTATAGGTTGTAGTTATATGAATTATAGGACTATTTCTCTCTATATGATTTGTATTTCATATACCTTTGACTATTGGATGTTCTTATAGGCACTTTAGTATTGCCAGTGTAACAGTATAGCTTCCATCCCTCTCCTCGCCGCTACCTGGGCTTGAACCAGGAACACATCGACAACAGCCACCCTCGAAGCAGCGTTACTCATGCAGAGCAAGGGGAACAACTACTCCAAGTCTCAGAGCGAGTGACGTTTGAAACGCTATTAGCGCGCACCCCGCTAACTAGCTAGCCATTTCACATCGGTTACACCAGCCTAATCTCGGGAGTTGGCTTAAAGTTTGAAGCTGCTGGCAAAACGCACAAAAGTGCTGTTTGAATGAATGCTTACGAGCCTACTGGTGTCTACCATCGCTCAGTCAGACTGCTCTATCAAATCAGACTTAATTATAACATAACACACAGAAATACGAGCCTTAGGTCATTAATATGGTCGAATCCAGAAACTATCATCTCGAAAACAAAACGTTTATTCTTTCAGTGAAATACATAACCGTTCCATATTTTATCTAACGGGTGGCATCCATCAGTCTAAATATTCCTGTTACATTGCACAACCTTCAATGTTATGTCATAATTACGTAAAATTCTGGCAAATTAGTTCGCAATGAGCCAGGCGACCCAAACTGTTGCATATACTCTGACTGCGTGCAATGAACGTAAGAGAAGTGACACAATTTCACCTGGTTAATATTGCCTGCTAACTTGGATTTCTTTTAGCTAAATATGCATGTTTAAAAATATAAACTTCTGTGTATTGCTTTTAAGAAAGGCATTGATGTTTATGGTTAGGTACACGTTGGAGCAACGACAGTCCTTTAACACAAATGCACACTGCATCGATTATATGCAACGCAGGACACGCTAGATAAACTATTAATATCATCAACCATGTGTAGTTATAACTAGTGATTATGATTGATTGTTTTTTATAAGATGCGTTTAATGCTAGCTAGCAACTTACCTTGGCTTCTTACTGCATTCGCGTAACAGGCGGGCTCCTCGTAAGGCAGGTGGTTAGAGCGTTGGACTAGTTAACCATAAGGTTGCAAGATTGAATCGCTGAGCTGACAAGGTAAAAATCTGTCTTTCTGCCCCTGAACAAGGCAGTTAATCCACCGTTCCTAGGCCGTCATTGAAAATAAGAATGTGTTCTTAACTGACTTGCCTAGTTAAATAAAAGGTGTTAAAAAAAATAAAAAACGGCGTCCAAAATTACCGATTTGCAATTGTTATGAAAACTTGAAAATCGGCCCTAATTAAATCGGCCATTCCGATTAATCGGTCGACCTCTAGTACAAATTTGTGGGTTAACCAGCGTGGGATCATTTCCACGCAAAGTGTGAGATTTATAGGGCCTCCCGAGTGGCGCAGCATTCTAAGGTACTGCATTAACACAGCTCCGGGTCTGATCCCAGGCTGTATCACAGCTGGCCGGCCGTGACCGGGAGACCCATAAGGTGGCGCACAATTGGCTCAGCGTCGTCCGGGTTAGGGGAGGATTTGGCCGGCCGGGATGTCCTAGTTCCATCGCGCTCTAGAGACTCCTTGTGGCTGGCCTGGCACCTGCAAGCTGACTTCAGTCATACGGCGTTTCCTCTGACACATTGGTGCGGCGGGCTTCCGGGTTAAGCGTGCAGTGTGTCAAGAAGCATTGCAGCTTGACAGGGTTGTGTTTTGAAGGACGCATGGCTCTCGACCTTCGCCACTACCAAGTCCGTACGGGAGTTGTAGCGATGGGACAAGACTAACTACCAATTGAGTACCACGAAATTGGGGAGAAAAAGTCAAACAAAAATAATCCAAATGTAATTGTGAGATTTAGCAATATGAACATTTGTGGTGGAATAAGGGAATGGGGAAAATGTGAGCAATAATTAAATGTCATTGTATTTCCATTGTGAATTCATGCAACATATCTTGACAGGGTAGCTATATCATAAAATGACCACATCAGTGCATTTGTTATGATGATAATGATGATAATCCATATAACGTACAGTAACTTTTTTAATTAGAGGCAGGTGTGAAACCATTGTTGAAATACTATAAGACAATGGGAAATCGAATGAGAGATGGCTGATGTTGCTCTGCTGGAAAATTAGGCACACACCGCATTCCTCAAGAGAGCACGTTAAGAGACAGGTGGGACTTCTACAGATTGGGTCATCAGATGTCGTTTCCCAAAAACAATTTATAGGATTTTTGCAAGGACCTGCTTTAAAAAGACCAACGCATGCCATTCCGGTGCACATCTAAGTACTATCTACCCTTAGGGTTTTAGCAACAGGCACTTTTCAACGGGATCTTGCCAAATCGGCATCTCACAGCCCTCTATAAGCCAATGTTTCCATACACCATCGCACAAGAGGTTGAAGTCAAGAGGGGTTTCTTTGCCATGATGCCATCAATAGGTTCCCAAATACGAACGGTGCAATAGACAGCACCCACCGCCATTAAATAACTACCCCAAAATGATTTGAACTATGAACAGACAGTTTTCACTCTTAATGTGCAGGTGTGAGACGCAAGAGACACTGCTGAATGTGTTGGCTATTAGCCAGGTGGAACGCACAAAATCATTCATTCTGCAGAACAGCAATGCTGGCCTAAAAACCTACAGGAGGGAGCTGTTGAGGATGGATGGTTAGCTAACTGGTGAGTGTTGCCTATATTTGCCATCGGTCCTCTCTTTGTAGCCATGTTTTTATTTTACACTGGTCAAGCCACAACTGAACGAGCCAAATAAAACCTTTTGGTTATGCCCAATCTCTGACACTAGCACCTCCATTTCAGTCCGATTCTTTTCCTACATTTTTTTTTGGTTGCACCGTTGTATTTTAAGGTACGGCATTGAATATTCCCCACGGGCTTTAAATGGATGATTGACCATATATGGTTAATTAGGGGCTTTTCGAAATGCAAATGGCCAAAGTCGTGCATGAGCACTGAGGCTGAGAACATGGTATTTATCAATGGTTCTCTCTTACCAGTGTGCGTATGAAGCGTGTAGGACTGTTTTGTAAATCACTCTTTCTATGCGTACAACCATTCTAAACTCCGTTCGTAAGTAGTATTTTTATAATATTTTCTACACAATATTGATAAGAGGCCACAGGTGTTTGAGAATTGTTCTCACCTTGGCCACTCTGATATTCTGGGCCTTGAGGAAGTTGATACATTTCTGGGCTGTCGATGCTGTCCACCAGGATGTTGTCCAGAGAGCCACAGCTGGATGAGATGGCGATGTCATACTTCTCATCGATGGCCCCAAGATCACCCTGTCGGGACAAGAACACAGTCTCACTGAGTGTGTGTGCATCTCTCAGCTGCCACATGTCATCTGTGTAGCCCACGTGTCAAACTCATTCCACAGAGGGCCAAGTGTCCTCAGGTTTTTGCTCCTCCCTTGTACTTGATTGATGAATTAAGGTCACTGATTAGTAGGGAACTCCCCTCACCTGGTTCTCTATGTCAGGGGTTCCCAAACTTTTTCACTCAGGCCTCCCTTCCAGCATTGGGGAAAATCCTGCACCCACTCAGCGCGCCATGTCTATCTCTATGAGCAGAAGCACTGTTAATATCAAACTGTTCACACCCCTCTTGTTGGCGAAGAGAACATCTTGCAGGTTCAAAGCTTATTTCCTGCAATTCTACACATTTTGTCATGCGGTGCAGAGAACATTTGGCAGTTTTAAAGCAAATTTTCTTCCAATTTTCTATAAATGTTGCCATGTCTAATGTTTAGTTGTGATATTTGAGTGACAAACATTACAACTAAATCTATGGGCTAAAAAACCTAGCTAAAACACGTTAACTGACATGGGCTAGTTGATCTGGACATTTCTAACCAGTTATAAATAGCTCTAACATGACAAGAGGAAAACTGATGCCGCACCACCCAATTTTGAAATAGCACCTTGTGCATGCTACCATTACAACTTTCAATAGTAGGTTGAAAGCCGGATCCCCTCACCAACCCTTCGCACCTCCCCTAGGCGCCCCACAGTTTGGGAACCACTGGTCTAGGTCTTCATTGAAAAGCAAAAACAAAGCCAGCAGACACTAGGCCCTCCATGGAATGAGGTTGACACCCCTGGTGTAGTCTATTCATGGACATGGTTCTCACTAGTCGTCCCAGGATGCCGGGGATCTTGCCGCTCCTCTTCTGCTGCATGAGGGCGTCCAGCACCTTCCCCCTGCTGCGGTTAGAGGACAGGGAGCTCTTGGCCTCCTCCGCCTCATGTCCCTCACCAGCTCCCTGGTCTGACCATCTGCTTGCAGCAGCAGCTCCAGCTCCGCCTCATCCTGGAGCAGACAGAGATACATGGTCAGCACACAGTCATCCAGAAACCTGAAATACTTCCATCTTACTGCCACAAGTCACAGTCCACCCCTAACCTTAAGAACAGCTCGACGCTTGAGACCCTCCCACACACACACACACTAACGTACCTTCTTGAGCTCCTGCTCACACTGGGGTATTTTGACCTGCAGCTCTTTGATGGTGTCAGAGGCGATCTGCAGGGACTGCGTGGCCATGTTCAGCTGGGTCAGAGCGGTGTTGTGGCGACTCAGGTAGATGTCCAGCTCAGACTGGGCCACGTCCTGATGGGAGCGTGTCACGTTCACAGCCTTACTCAGCTCCATCAGCTCCTTCTCCATAGTCTGGGGACAGAGCCATGGGAATAACAGCCACACGATTATGTGATCAGAAAACATGGAATACCAGGGGGAAAAGGATACTGGTCAAATTCAATTAAATCAGGAATAGTGTTTCCTACTTCAAACGAATCAGCAATTCCTGATAATGAAAGACACCCACCTCCTTCTCCTGCTGCAGGCCATTGGTCTCCTCCTTCAGACTTTCCATCACGTCCTTCAGTCTCTCCTTCTCCTTCCAATTCTGTTTCTCCAACACCTCCCTGTGAGCGGACGCCTCAGAAATGATCTTCTCACTGCTGGCCGGCACGTTACGCACCTCCTCCAGCTGACAGAGGGTAAAGGGGGGAGAGAAAATATGAGACTCTAGGGGAGGTACCTTAGAAAACCAGGAAAGACCAAAATATACTCTTTTAAAATCAACTAGCAGACAGAGTTCGCAGCAGCACCGCCATCAGACTGGCAGGCAGTCTGTGTGAACTGCACCTCTCTCCAGTGTGCTGGGTGGTGAGAGGGAGTAGCAGAGGGAGTGGAGGAAGCCATGCTAGCAGGGTTAACTGTGGGTGAAGAGTGAATGTGGCTGCTGGTAGTGTTACACAAGGCCATACTTCACTACCACACTGCAGAACACGGCTCCCCAGAGGACTGCTCTGCTCTACCCGGCCTCCACAACACAACACTGCCAAATCACAGCCACTGGTGCTGTATCATACAGGCTGCAGAACAGGGGCAGAGAAAGGAAGGGAGACTTGGAGCATATTGAGTGTGGAGAGAAAAAGGGAGCCCATGGAGGAGAGAAAAGAGCATGGGAGAAAGTGAGTGAGAGGCACCAGAGCCAAGCAGTCATGCTTTGGAGGGTTTGCGTTTAAGTTTTACCCCCTAGTGGCCAACTGGAGGAGTTTCTCTTATTAAATAAATTGGGTATACCAGCCACTTTATCAACTCATTTTAGTCTCAGCAATGTAACAATATAATTTTAAAACGTGGGCTACACACCCTTTCCCACCTAGAGCCAATCCCACGCAAGTTAACGTAATAAAAATGAACACGCTTGTTTATTTGTGACATTGATGCTAGTAATTATAAAATGGGTAATTAAGCAATATGGCAATTACTAATAAGGTCATCTGTAAACCCCTGGGCAATGCCTTCTCCAGGGCCTCAGCACAACAGGCCTTGTGTTTGTATAGAGGGAAACTGTATTACGAGTGGCCGTGTTTCACTTTGGCCAGGGGACAAAATCAACAGAATAAAAGTGAAGTGTCAGGCCATTGGTGCTGGCCTGTCTTGAGAGGACAGAGCACCATTGTGTTTGTTTATGAGTATGACCTGTAAGTTATGTAGCACATTCGCAGCCTCCTAACGTATAGATTTGGAGAGCCACCATGAGCTACCCATGTACACAGAGATTGGCCAATATAATAAATGGTCAAAGTTACAAAACCCCCCTGAAATGGAATCACTGAAGCATCGATTCTAGAGACCTGAATTAGGTTCACAGGAAAAGGGACACATGCACACCTAAACACACCTTGTCCTTCTCCAGTTGTTTCTGTAGTTTCTTGGTCTTTACTCTTGGTGTGCTTCAGTTTCTCTCAGACCTCCACATCCTGCAGGTCCAGCTGGGTAAACTTCTCCTTCTGGAACTCAATGTACTTGGTCAGCTTTCCTTGTTTCCTGGGAGAAAAATCACAACATGGACATTATGAATGGCAATCAAACAAATTACTGCTAATTTTGCTTTTCTGTATCACTGGTTGCCAGCAGGTCCATGAACATTTTCCATAACATTATTGCACCGAAGACTGACATTCATTTTACATTAGGACTATATTTTGCTCATACATGTGTCCCTTTGGTGTCAATTTCCATGTAAGCAACAAAACCCATGAATAACAAATAAAAAAAATAGAAAGGCCTACTTCACATTTTTCAGATCTTGGTTCTTCAGCGATGTTGTTCTTCTCTGTGAGTTCCTTGGTGTCGTCCTGGATCCTCTGCTTCTCCTCCTCTTTGTTTGCCACTCTCTTCTGGAAGTCATGGCTAACAAAGAAACAATCGCACTCTGGTCAACATGGATATATAAACTCTAAAAAGTGACCACCTGTAGTAATTACACCCAACTGCATCATCACTTCCTCCCAGATTCTTTCAAACCTGATTTCCTGTTAGTAAAAGACACTACATTTAGCAACACCCTGTGTGGTTGTAATACTCACACACAGTACTGGCAGAGCTGTCTCTTTTGTTTGAAAATATCATTCTCCAGAGTGAGGAACTCCACGACTGTGTTCGTCTCTCCCGCCAGAGCAGTCTTCTCCTTCTCCACCATTTTGACCCTGTTTAGCTGTAACACATGGTCCACAAAATGATGAAACAGGAAGACAAAAGCTACAGCACCTCTGACTTAAACATTCATGCTGAATTGTCATAAGATCAATCCCTGAATCAAATCTCTGAATTTACTTTTGTTCCTTCTCAGGTATGCTCAGAATTTTTTTTTCGCACTGTGATTGACCATGCCGGACATTTATTGATAAACTCTGAGCTTTCCCAAAAAATAACATTTTACTCCACAAGCTAGGGTTAATTTGGCTTCAATACCAAAATTGCCATTTTTAGTCAGTCAAAAGGCATACGTGACTTAATCAAATATAGACAAATGCAGAGTAAAGGGAAACGATAGAACTCGGATAAAGGCAGAAGTGTGATAGGATGCTACACTGCACAATGCCATAAGATCAACCTATAATCTTATAAAATGAGGCTAGTCAAAACCAGTCATGACTCAAATAAAGCATTTGACCCTGTGTATGTGGTATTGCCATTTTTTTACTGCTATATCTACTGCAGGCATTACGTTAACACAGATAAAATAACATACCGCGTTTACAAACACAGATCTAAAATGCTTCTTATTGTAAATTCTGCTCTGCTTCAGTCAGGCTTTGTTCCAAATCATGAATGTAAAAGGACTAATTTTGTGCTTCGGTTACACTTCTCCACTTGGATGAAATAGCTTTGCTCTCATCTTGCCCAATCAAATTCCACCACTCAAACGTCTGCTAGCTTTGCACTTCTCATCTGATGAAAACAAAGCTATTGTCTGCCTATTGCGTTGCACTAATGTATTTTGTGTAAAGAAATTATAGTTGCATGCCCCTGATCACTATTGAAGCAAAAAAACACTTGACTTTCAATATAAAACAGGTGAAATGGTTTAAAATGCAGATTTGTTCTGCGTTATGAAAATGCAGATTTCTGAATACTAAATCTATTGACTAGTGTAAAGCTGCATGAACCAAAAAGTGTAAATCATGTCACCCATATGAAAAATCATAGATATGTTAAAGTAATAAAAACAATCACAAGACAGACCAATTAGTTAATACATTACAGGGAGAAACTTTTTCTTCTTCTAAACAGGCCTAATTAGTGATGTGATATTAGTGTAGCCTGCAAGAGATTTACTGAACCGGCTGGCTTCACCAGACATCCAGTATTTCACTTCAAATGAAACCCTACTCTGTCAACCTGGCTGGTACACTGTAACTCCAACACCATGCCCAAACAACAATGTCACTAGTACTGCAATACAAAGAAATATATTAACAAATATCAGGTAATTATCAGCCAAACTTCACCCCCTGCTCACATAATTACTAACACATTTCTAATAAAAACCTGATCTATGGCTGGTTATTAAATGCCTTCGATTACCAAAAAATATGACTTGCGCATCCCGTTCTTATTCCTTCTCTCAACCGCGCTTTAAAAATAATAATTAAATGACTGACTGCAAAGCAATTGTTTTTGGCACAACAATAAATTTTAAAAAGTAACTAACAAGCAAGGGGATTAGCCTAGATACAGCAATCTCTGAGGTGTGTGAATGGAGATAATTTGCTGCCTTGAAAGAAGAGGCAGGTGTCAGGGCAGGGGCAGTCATTCTGGCCAAGACACAGCATACCTCACAGATTTCACAGTGAAACAAGCCTCCCTAACACACCCCCACAGGGGAAACCATCATCATTTGAAAAAGGAAAAAAACATTTGAAAAAGGAAAAGTGTGTATATATATATATATATATATATATATTTTTTTTTAAATACAACAAATGGACCAATGTCTTGTTACTGGGGTTGTTGCTCACCTTCTCTCCCCGTTGAGGAGCTCCACACGGCGCCTCAGGGTGTGGATGGGCTGCTTCAGGCGGCAGGAGCCAATGATGTCCTCCAGGTATTCCTGCATGCCCTCATCATGCTCCGTCTGCCCCTTGGGCTTCATCATGGCTATCTGCTCCACCTCACCCTGACCAATGCACAGGGAGGGAGAGACGCAAGCAAGGACACACACGGTTATAGCTTCTTCTCACCATAAACTCTACAAACACACACCTTGGATACATTTTGTGTTTGAGACCACCTGATTACCATCCCAGAATTGACATTGAGTGGGTTTATACTTTTTTTCAACTTTCTAACGTCTGAAAAGCAACGAGGGGGAAAATACCTGAAATATATTTTTTAATTCCCCCCTTCGGAAGCAAGTTAAAATGCAATTCAAACTAACCTGGGCTAAAACCAGAAAGAGAGCAACTTCTGTGTGAATCTCAAACAGCAATTTAATTATTGATTTTAAATAAATTGGTTGCTCTGCTCACTAAAGTATTGAGGAAACTTTGCTGATGTTATGATAACCCCTCATTAAAACACATTAACCTCTCCTTTATGATATAACCCTACAGTTTATGGGCAGCCAGTCAAATGGGCTATTTGCAGTACATTTGGGCATTTTAATGTAATGTACTTCTTACACAACGTCTCAGCCCACACACACCTGAGCCTCAAATAATAACTTTTACTGCACCCACAACACAGAGAACATTTGTCCATATCCATGACAAAACAATGAAAGGCAAAACTATAATAATCACTTAAACATAGAACCAAACATCTCATCAATTGGAACCGCTACAATAAAGGTTTTATATTTTATGAGGTCAAGAAATAAATACATAAACTAAAAGGGGCATCTGGCAAATGTAACTGGTGCCTGTGTTTTAATAAAATTATGAATTTCCTTTCTATGTCATAGACATAGGGTAATAGTCCTTGACTGAACCGTCCTTGAAACATGTATTAAACACAAGCCTGAATGATGACCTATATAATTTTCAGAATGGTCAATCTTGTTTTAATCCTCTCTCTCTGTGTGTGTGTGTGTGTGTGTGTGTGTGTGTGTGTGTAAAAAGCATTTTCCTGCTCTGCCTGACCAGTGCACTAAATAGGAACCTTCCCCTGAGCCGTAGGCCTGTGACTTTGGAGAACAAACTGAAGCTTCTTGCCTCAGTCAGAACAACCCTGTCATATTTAGTGAGCTCAAAAAAATAAAAATAAAACACTGAAAATTCCAGAAGAGAGGAGATGAAGAACATTTTACAAATCAGGACAGAACCTGCATCTTCTCCCAAAATAAATATTATAAAATGCAGCACAACATCTAATATTCACTAAAAACTAGTCATCTCATTCATCCAAGAGTTGATAGGTACTAGAAAACCCCCAAAACTGTATTGTGCAACAAGTGGACTGGCTTGTTCTTCAAACAACCCCTGGAGGAGTCTACAAACCAAGCTGAACACCACAGGGATGTTCCAAAACTGTATTGATAAAAATATCTCAAATGTATTCATTTGGACCGTGACTGTCAAAAAGCAGCAAATATGACCCAACGCAAACAAAAATATGTCTTTGAACAACTACACATGTTGACATTGGCATTACATTCCATGAAAGATAATTGCAACAAAATCCAAACTGAAGACATAATCATGCACTCAAATGATAGAAATGAAGAGTGGATGCTTGATCCTGCCACACTGAAGCAGCACAGCTAATATTGGGGTCGGGGTCTGTATTCTCACGCCAATATTTACGTGCTGCTATAGCGTGGCAGGTAAAGGGGGGCCAAACTGACCTGTGTCTCCATTCACCCACTAGACAATTCCAGGAATGTTAGATTTTCCTTAAAATACTAAAGCAGCAAATGATGGTTCGCACCTTTCCAACATTGTTTCAAACCATGATGCGCTGCTATAGCAGTTCAAGTCCGTTTCACACTTAACAGGTGACTCACACAGGCATAATACCGGTTTTCCTCATAGTGAAAGGGGTCAAGTCTGAGCAGCAAAGCTTTTACAGGATGGGATGTGTGACACAGGAGGGATCAAAGACAAACTGAAAGGAAAACTAAAAATGAATAACTATTTAATTACCTGTAAAATCAGAAATCTGTTGTGGTCCAGGTCAATGCCATGGCTACGCAGCAGAGTCCCCACATCTTTGAAAGTGGCCTTCTTGCCATTGATGTGGTAGGACGAGGAATTGTCTTTGCTGGCAGTTCTGGAAACATAGAACTTGCTGTTGGGGATGACTTCGTAGTCATCTCCTTCCTGACTCAGAGGGGGAGGGGCACAAGAAACACACCAGCTTAGATCCATTCTTCAGAACACACAAGACAAAAAATAAAAATGCTTAGCAATACAACCCTCCCAAATATAGGCAAGTAACCAGCTAAACACACACCTACATACGAAAGTGAAGCCTCAACCACAGAAATGTTGCTGCAAACAGATATTGGTGTGATACAAGTAATCATTTAAAATGTATTTAACTTGCACATTTATTAAAAAGTAAGATTCATATGGTTTATTAAATTCAACTAATTTTGAGACAACAGGAAATAAATGATGTTGTCAACACATTGTCAAGAAATGAAGGGGGGGGGGCAAAAACAGAATAGCTATAACATGTTCAACTTTTTAAATAGAGAAATATATATTGTGTGTAGGCTTAAAACTGCAGTGTTAGGAGATGGTTGTATCGAATTGACAAAAAACAGCTTGGCTGCAAAGAGATTATTTTACATTAAATGTCAATTATGTCGATAATTACCGTACTACACCCCCAGTGGTTTTACAATTTTGGAAAAATATTTCTTACTCTGCATAGAATTAATATATACAGTATTCTAGGTTTGCACAGAAAAGGAGAAACTGTATTGTCCACTAACATTCATTTAACCACCACTAAACTGAAGAAAACAAACTTGAGGTCCTAATCAATATAAAATCACAAAAATAAAGGAACAATGGCAAGGTTTGTAATTTACTTGATTGTCAGTTAACTTCAAATGTCTATTCTGAGTGTTGCAGTCATTGTATATAAAAAATTAAAATAAAATAAAAATACTAAACCAAATGCATACAAGACAATTAAAGCTACACCCTAAAATAACACATATACAAAAAAATAATAATAATACGATTCTGCCACTTTACCGAAATCTCTTATAAAATGTTAAATTGTTTTGTTACAGCTGAGCAAGTAAGTGTGTGTTACCTTGTCAGTAATGTTCTGAAAATGCACTTCCACAGTGCAGCTCTGCACATCCTTGTGCTGGTCAGAGCTGTGAATCAGCACAGAGTTTTTTGGATCTGATTTTTTGAGCCCTATAGCCAAACACAAAGAGCATTGAATCTATCACGTTGGACTTCCCACTGCCATTTGGACCAATGATACAAGAAAAACGCTAGGGAAGGGAGAGAAAAAAAGAGAAATGAAGTGGGTGGAAAATAAAAATGTACTTACAATCTGTACTTACAATCTGTTCAAATCAAACTTAATTAAATAGAAACCGTATTCACAATACAATTTTAGACCGCTTTGAATAACTAGAAAATTCTGCTGGATTAAAATGGTGGGCCTCTAACCTCAGTGGGTGTATTTAAGATATTTTATTGCACCTGTGTCCATGATACAATAAAGAGAACAACTAAGAAAATGTGATAGGATTTCCCACTAACTGTCCCACTAACTATGTTGTATCTTTTTGAGGACAAGACACAGCTAGATCACCACTAGTGTGAAAAACACACACACACACACACAAAGCCAAAATGGAGGAGTATGATATGCTGCAAACTATGGAGACAACTTTATCCAGTAAAATAATCAACAATTAAATTACAACTATCCAAATGCTGCTGTCACTGAAGATACAAATATATATAAATAAATGTTAAGGAAATGGACAACACCCCATACTGAGGCAATGATTAAAACACAAAACCACAATTCCCAGTGTCACAAGAGCCATAACGGGGAGTTAGTATGCTTTTTCGTACCTTATGGAAAGGGCCCAGAATCTGCTCGCCAGCATAGGATTTGACGTTCTAATTAACTATATGTGTAATCATCAAGCAAGGAGCGCCTGGTTCATTGGTCATTGCTGGGGGCGGGGGTGGAGGGATGCTACCAAGAATCTCCTCCAAACTTCGATTATCAACAGCCTCGGCACCCTCCCCGGGAGCTAGGGCAAAGAGTTTAACTTTTATTCCCCAGTGCGATTCATTTCAGGTGGGGACACTGGTGTATGGGGGAGGGGTGGCGAAACAAAAAAAACAAACAAACATAAGCATTATAGAGCAAGTCACAGTGGAGGAACAAAGACTCAGAGGAAGATCGAATGTTATCCCTTTGTTAACTAAACTAAATTATAACTAGATTAACGTAATCATAAACGAACGCTTGAAGTAACCCCTTTCACAAACACTCACATTGCAAAGCAAATACACAATATCCACTCACCAACGACAACAATTTATTATATTTCGGACATCTGATTCCACGTTGTTTCCCCCACACCAAAACCTACTTTCCAATCAAAACAAATTAATAAAAATCGAGCCTTGCTGCAAATACATACCGATTATGGTACCATATCACAATGACAAAACGTTTGGTCTCAAGTCTATTGTTGTGCTCAGTAAAAAAAAAAAAAAATGTAATGACCCTGACAATAGTTCGCGGCCAACAAACGCTGCAACCATAATACTTTCTAAATCAAGAGTAGACAACATGTCAAATACGGTTATTGTTTTCAGACGAAGTTTTGTTGACAAACCGCTGCTCAACGTTAAATAAGTCGAAAGATAGAAAATCATAACCATCCTTCTAGAAGATCGAATCGTTTAAAACGCATTCATATCCAAACATAAATTACCTTGCAAGTTGCGCAGGCTGGAGACAAACGCGCACACGCCACCATTATAAATCATCTCAAAAATCACAAGAGACATTTATTAATGCCATGCTCACGTTTGAAAAACTAGCCAACAAGCTACGTGTTATGAATCAAGACAACAACTACCACAACTGTGCCAGTTGGACTCAACCATCACGCACTTAACGTTACATTCAACAAAACACGTTGCCATTGAGTAGACGCGCAACTTATTTAGATGCAGACACCAAAACACCCTTTGTTACTTACCATTTGTCGGCGGAGCCTCTTGGCCATTGGAGTTCGCTTCTTTATGGGGTACGTCCAACTCGTCTTCGGAGTCATCCCGAGGCTGCGAACCTTTCCCTCTTGGCTTGGAAGTAGTTATACTTTTCGACGTTTTGAATGTCATGATTTAGAATCTAAAATATATAATTCAAATCACAGGAGTAAAAGTAAAATCCATTAGGTGTTTTCGCTTGTCAATCACTTCTCCACAATTGATAGTCAACGTGAAGCACCGTTACCCCCCTCCGTCATCTCCTATCACCATCGGGCATTTTATCCAAAGTATATTGATTGCTACACTGAGTTAACTTAACCTCGGGTCATAAATCGGTTACCCAGTCAATTATAAAGCTGCAAATAAATTGCCAGTCTGTGCTGTCTGATAAGACCACAGATCTAAAAGTGTTCTGTTTTAGTTTCTTCGCTAAATATGTTTCGTTTTAACTGTAGCATAGGTGTATATAAGCGATATTCAGAGATGTACCCATAACCCAAAATAATAGAAAATACTTGACACGAAATTGCAATTTAACAAAACTGAATTAGCTGTCTAACTTGAATCTCCCCTTGTCAAATAGCGTGATTTTGTCTAACATAAGCTGACAACATGCATCGATTTTCACTCAATTATCGAGAAATGAACTGTTACGTTTTCCGTAAAGTGCGTGTAACTAAAAGACGGACAAAAATTGTGACGTTACAGGCTGTCAGTATTGTCAAACTGAGCTCAAAAGTAAATCAACTGTTACCGAGAACTAGAAAAAGATGGAGGTAAATGTGCAAAATAAAGTCATAGCACTGAAGTAGCCAATCAGAGCCACGTTATCATTAGTGCCATGTAGGCTACACTCAGTAGTCCAAATTGACCAGCAACAGTTGAAAGTGTAATGTTTATTTTACAAATCGAGTTATAATCAATTGAATAATCTATGATTATGTAGCTAAAATATGGCTAACTAAATAGCTATATCACTAAAGTTAACGAGTGAATAAAAATGTCACCTGTGTATAGAAGATTTCACTGACTTGGTCTTGTTTTTTTTAGGTAGAGTAACGTTAGTGTTATGCTTCAGTTGTCCACTTGTAATCTAGTTAAGCTAACGTTAATAATTTGCCTAAACTAAGACGTGGAAATAGCCAATTACACTAGCTAGCTGCTGTATAGAGTAGACTAATGTCTGGTAATTAGCTAGCTAACGTTTGTCAGGTAGGCCACATTGGGCTTTGTTAGGCATGATTTTCACGTCAACTGTTAGCCACGAACAAATTTAGATAACATTAGCTAAAGTACGCTACCTGGATAGCGAACAGAACTAGAGCACAGATGAATAGGGGAAACCGGTACTTTGCTTACAAGTTAGGTTAATTTAGCTAACGTTACTTTGCACTGGTTCGCCAAGGTAGATAACTATCTAATATTACTAGGCAATTTTAGTTAGTTTTTGATGTGTTGCCGATAGACAAATGGGATATAGCTAAATGTTAGCTGTCGTCTGATCATTTTACGTTAACGTTACTCAGTTAACGTTAGCTAGCTTACTTTACCTAGCTCAACAACCACATAGAATCGACGAGAGGTGCTCACAAACTTGCTTTCTAGATAGCTATGGTTTGATAGTTAGCTAGCGAGCTTACTAGTTTTCTTTTAGCTAAAGTTAACTAGCTCTTTCGTGTTCAGATAAAATGACAGTTTTACCTTGCGGACGAAGTTATTTTGTTGTAAGAATTCCCTGTGTATCACTCTCTTTTCAAAGCCAATTGAAAACTGTTTCTCGATATCCCGAAGCTTAATAAAAATAAAAAAATAAAAAAATGAAGTGCGTAAAAGTCAACCCTGTGTCATCTCAAATCGTTAGCTCGCTGCAAACTCACTCGTAATTGGCGCCTAAACTCTGTTGTCGAACCAAAATTCGTTACAAACTGATGCAAGGCACCATGGAACCTCGACATTGGTAAAAAAAAAATATATATATATATATTCAAAAAGAAGGCCGATGCCAGGCAACCATGAACATAAACTTTTTTTTTTGCATTCAAGTTAACATTATACTGAATATAAGTAATATTTTGGTCATGATTTTGGATATTTTCATAACATTTTTTTAAACAGAACGCGCCCCGTGACGTATGGGCACTGTTACCTAGAGACGACGGAAGGGTGTTGTTAACAGTACGGGTCAATTTATTATTTTGTATTTTGATTGTATTGGTTGAATAGTCGATAATATGTAAGGGATAATCAACTACGGGCTATGTGTTCTATGGAAAATAATGCTCTAGGTGGATAGTGTGTGCCACGACGCACTAGTGGAGTGGCACTAGCCTTCCAAAGAGTTACATTATTTTCTAGAGAGAATGCATAAGAGAGTTAAAGTCTCAAATTGATTATATCCAATGGTGGAAAAAGTACCCAATTTTCATATTTGAGTAAAAGTAAACATACCTTAGTAGAAAATGACTCAAGTAAATGTCATCCAGTAAAATACTAATTGAGTAAAAGTCTAAAAGTATTTGCTTTTAAATATACTTAAGTATCGAAAGTACATGTAAAAGTATAAATAATGTCAAATTCCTTATATTAAGCAAACCAGACAGCACCATTTTCTAGTTTATCTATTTATTGATAGCCAGGGGGACACTCCAACACCTAGACATAATTTACAAACGAAGCATTTGTGTTTAGTGAGTCTGCCAGATCAGAGGCAGTAGGGATGACCAGGGTTGTTCTCTTGATAAGTGCGTGAATTGGACCATTTCCTGTCCTAATAAACATTCAAAATGTTGTCTCTACTTTCTTGCCCTTTGTGCTGTTGTCTGTGCCCAATAATGTTTGTACCCTGTTTTGTGCTGCAGCCATGTTGTGCTCCTACCATGCTGTGTTGTCATGTGTTGCTGCCACGCTATGTTGTTGTCTTAGGTCACTTTATGTAGTGTTGTCTCTCTAGTCATGATGTGTGTTTTGTCCTATATTTTTATTTAAAAAAGCAGGTTCCCTTTCCAAGTTTGTTGACAAGGAACTCTCGCGACAGTTATTCACAAAGTCGAGATACGTCAGCGATATTGGAAAATGAGTATCTCTGGGTACGTTCCAGAACAGAGCTAGTTTGTATAGCGATCAGTCTATTTGTCTGGTTTTGTCGATAAGTATAATTGTTGAGGAATATATATCACCTTATATGCATGAACTATTAACGGTGGAACTACTATGGCAACTGGACATGCTTAGTTGTCTGCTAGCAAGTGTGACAACAGTGAAGAAGACTCACCACGCGTTAGCTACAATGCATGTTCCGTAGCAACGACTAACGCTTGTTTGACTAGATATGTACTGTAGCTAGCGTAGCAGCTACGGTTAGTCAGTAACTATCCGCTACTTATTATTTGCTATACACTAATGTTATTGCTAGTTATATACAGGCTTAACTTAGCTAGCTAGACAACGGAGTTTTATTTTTGACCAGACCAATATCAGCAAGTGATACTTGCAAACTAAGTATCGTTAGCTATGAATAGCTAGCTATTTTGCAACTCTATTTGCTAATTGTATAACAAGCTAATAGTCTGTTTTGTAGCTACATTCACTATTATGTCCAATTTGAATGATCTTTGGAACTCACTGTAAACAGAAGGCTTTTCAAGTACCTATTTTCTGAATTACCTCTTTCACATTAGCCACCACAATGAGATTAAAGACATCATTACTCAAGGAACCAGAACATATCCTTTTCAATTGTGTGAATGATAGAAAGATACTACAACAGTGCTTTGACTTGATTGTTGGTCTTTTCCGTTTAAAAAATATGGACAGTCAGCAATCATGAATTAAAAATCTATTATGAAGTTGTGCCTCTAATAACATACTAGGCCTCCTTAGCTCTGGTCCAGGGGGTTAGTACCCGTTGCTCTAACACCATGGACCAAAGCTTGGGCCTCCTGAGACATATTATATTCAGTACACCTTGCACCACCAGACCTGGGTTCAAATACTATTTGAAAGCGTTCAAATATTTTTTTGTGTTTGCTCTACCCTGCCCGGAGTGCCAGATGGGCAGGTTTGCAGTTTTGGGACTATTCTAATGGTTCATTAAGCCCACTAAGCTCAATCAAGCACAGATAATGTATAGATTTCAAATAGTGTTTGAACCCAAGTCTGACTGGAACCTTTTTACTAAAGGCATGCTTTTTGCAACCTATATGGAGGTGAAAAGATTTTCTTTGTGCTATTTGTGATCACATCTGTGTGGATCTCACCTACCTCAATACAAAGAAAGGTGAATACAGGATCTGTGTTCATTAATTTGGCTGAAAGCAACCACTGTGTTTGAGTCTACTGCGGCCACCAACCCTGGACCCGAAGAGTTAGTCTACAGGGTGTGAAAACGTTTGTACCAGTTTAAGGCAAACACACCTGATTCAAGTAATCAAGATGAGATATTTTGCAGCAACCACTGATCTATTTCCACCTTACCATTGTCCTCCTTAACACCTGGACACACAAAGAGCTTGTGAGCTGTGTGGGCAGGACCACTGCAGACGAGTTGTACTCCTGCAGTGAGGACCACCAGATCCAAAGATAGAACCTGCTGACCAGTGAGATCAGCCTGGTGGTGAATGTGCAGGAGGACCTCTTCCCCATTGACCTGCACTGGTTCCCCAAGACGGTGGGAGGCAAGAAGCAGGCCCAGGCCGAGATCTTTGTGCTCACCAGTACTGACGGCAAGTCACAGAAGGGCCCAATAATGATTTTCTCGTAAGAGACTTTGATAACCAAAAAGTGCTATCTGAAACATGTTTACGACACCGTTAACATAGAAAATGTTGAATTTTAAAACAATGATACTTTCTCACATTATTCAACAAGACAGATTGATATTGAATTAGGTAGGTGAAAGAGGATATGAGTCCCAAGGTACATAACTGCATAGTTTGTGTGAAATGTCTCTGGTTGACAAGCTCACAAGCTCTTTGTGTGTCCAGGTGTTAAGTGGTATACTACGAAGCAAGTTGGATCTACTCAGGCTTTTATAAAGCTAGCCATCTTCAGTTAGCTGCACATTCCAGGTCAGGCTTCAGCCGTACTACGACGGTGGATATTGCTCATCCGCCTGCCGCTGACTCAAACAGGTATGTCGCACGTGGTTACTCGAACGTCGAGCTCTTTGAGACAATGCTGAAACATTAATCCATGGGCGAGTCAGTCATTTAAATTTGTGCCGAAATCAAAATGAAAGAAAATATATCTTGCAAATTCAGCAGGCTATGGTGTGAAATAGCTTTTTAGTAGTGCCATCTTTATTTTATTACTTATCGTTAATGTCGGCTTTGGTGTTTGCTAATTTATTACATTTAAAACTGAAATATTATATTTACAATCGTGGCCAAAAGTTTTGAGAATGACACAAATATTAATTTTCACAAAGTCTGCTGCCTCAGTTTGTATGATGGCAATTTGTATATACTCCAGAATGTTATGAAGAGTGATCAGATGAATTGCAATTAATTGCAAAGTCCCTCTTTCCCATGCAAATGAACTGAATCCCCAAAAAACATTTCCACTGCATTTCAGCTCTGCCACAAAAGGACCAGCTGATATCATGGTGTGAGGTGTGAGTGTTGACGAGGACAAGGCTGGAGATCACTCTGTCATGCTGATTGAGTTCGAATAACAGACTGGAAGCTTCAAAAGGAGGGTGGTGCTTGGAATCATTGTTCTTCCTCTGTCAACCATGGTTACCTGCAAGGAAACATGTGCCGTCATCATTGCTTTGCACAAAAAGGGCTTCACAGGCAAGGTTATTGCTGCCAGTAAGATTGCACCTAAATCAACCATTTATCGTGTCATCAAGAACTTCAGGGAGAGCGGTTCAATTGTTGTGAAGAAGGCTTCAGGGCACCCAAGAAAGTCCAGCAAGCGCCAGGATCGTCTTCTAAATTTGATTCAGCTGCGGGATCGGGACACCACCAATACAGAGCTTGCTCAGGAAAGGCAGCAGGCAGGTGTGAGTGCATCTGCATGCACAGTGATGCAAAGACTTTTGGAGGATAGCCTGGTGTCAAGAAGGGCAGCAAAAAAGCCTCTTCTCTCCAGGAAAAACATCAGGGACAGACTGATATTCTGCAAAAGGTACAGGAATTGGACTGCTGAGGACTGGGGTAAAGTCATTTTCTCTGATGAATCCCCTTTCCGATTGTTTGGGGCATCCGGAAAAAAGCTTGTCCGGAGAAGACAAGGTGAGCGCTACCATCAGTCCTGTGTCATGCCAACAGTAAAGCATCCTGAGACCATTCATGTGTGGGGTTGCTTCTCAGCCAAGGGAGTGGGCTCACTCACATTTTTGCTTAAGAACACAGCCATGAATAAAGAATGGTACCAACACATCCTCCGAGAGCAACTTTTTCCAACCATCCAGGAACAGTTTGGTGATGAACAATGCCTTTTCCAGCATGATGGAGCACCTTGCCATAAGGCAAAAGTGATAACTAAGTGGCTCGGGGAACTATTGATTGATTGATATTTTGGGTCCATGGCCAGGAAACTCCCCAAACCTAAATCCCATTGAGAACTTGTGGTCAATCCTCAAGAGGCGGGTGGACAAACAAAAACCCACAAATTCTGACTAACTCCAAGCATTGATTATGCAAGAATGGGCTGCCATCAGTCAGGATGTGGCCCAGAAGTTAATTGACAGCATGCCAGGGCGGATTGCAGATGTCTTGAAAAGAAGGGTCAACACTGCAAATATTGACTCTTTGCATCAACTTCATGTAATTGTCAATAAAAGCCATTGACACTTATGAAATGCTTGTAATTATACTTCAGTATTCCATAGTAACAACTGACAAAAATATCTAAAGACACTGAAGCAACAAACTTTGTGAAAATTAATATTTGTGTCATTCTCAAAACTTTTGGCCACGACTGTACATAAGTATTCAGACCCTTTACTCAGTACTTTGTTGAAGCACCTTTGGCAGCGATTACAGCCTTGAGTCTTATTGGGTATGATGCTATAAGCTTGGCACACCTGTATTCAGGGAGTTTCTCCCATTCTTCTCTGCATATCCTCTCAAGCTCTGTCAGGTTGGATGGGGAGCGTTGCTGCACAGCTATTTTCAGGTCTCTCTAGAGATGTTCAATCGGGTTCAAGTCCAGGCTCTGGCTGGGCCACTCAAGGACATTCAGAGACTTGTATCGAAGCCACTCCTGCATTGTCTTGGCTGTGTGCCTAGGGTCGTTTGTAGGTGAACCTTCACCCTAATCTGAGGTCCTGAGCGCTCTGGAGCAGGTTTTCATCAAGGGTCTCTCTGTACTTTGCTCCGTTCATCTTTGCCTCGATCCTGACTAGTCTTCCAGTCCCTGCCGCTGAAAAACATCCCCACAGCATGATGCTGCCACCAACATGCTTCACCGTAAGGATGGTGCCAGTGACGCTTGGCATTCAGGCCAAAGAGTTGTCTTGGTTTTATCAGACCAGAGAATCTTGTTTCTCATGGTCAGAGTCTTTAGGTGCCTTTTGGCAAACTACAAGTGGGCTGTCATGTGCCTTTTACTGAGGAGCAGGTTCCGTCTGGCCACTCTAGCATAAAGTCCTGATTGGTGGAGTGCTGCAGAGATGGTTGACCTTCTGGAAGGTTCTCCCATCTCCACAGAGGAACTCTAGAGCTCTGTCAGAGTGACCATCGGCTTCTTGGTCATCTCACTGACAAGGCCCTTCTCCCCCGATTTCTCAGTTTGGCGTGGCGGCCAGCTCTAGGAAGAGTCCCCAGATCTGTGCCTCGACACAATCCTGTCTCGGAGCTCTACGGACAATTCCTTCGACCTCATTGCTCGGTTTTTGCTCTGACATGCACTGTCAACTGTGGGACCTTATATAGACAGATGTGTGCCTTTCCAAATCATATCCAATCAATTGAATTTACCACAGGTGGACTAAATCAAGTTGTAGAAACATCTCAAGGATGATCACTGGAAACAGGATGCACCTGAGCTCAGTTTCGAGTCTCATAGCAAAGGGTCTGAATACTTATGTATGTAAGGTATTTCTGGTTTTTGTTTTTAATAAATTTGCAAACATTTCTAAAAACGTGTTTTCGCTTTGTCATTATTGGGTATTGTGTATAATAGATTGATGAGGAAATAGTTTTATTTAATCAATTTCAGAATAAGGCTGTAACGTAACAAAACGTGGAAAAAGTAAAGGGGTCTGAATACTTTCTGAAGGCACTGTATTTATAATCCATACAAGGGTTTGGGAGTCTCTAACCCTGGCAATTTGACTGTTAAACTCATGGGTACACTAACAATGGCTTCCTGTCTTGACTTGAATGGGAACTGCCATCTATGGATTATACTGTATGTCTATGGTTGGTTGCGGCTGTCGGTTTGCCTTCTTTCAATCACGTGAAAAACGTACAGTTTGGAAAGCAAATGCTGTCTACTAAATATGTAATGCAATATATATTTTAACATTACTGTTTTTTTACACGCAAAAAAAACATTTGAATAAAATATTTGATCTGCCGTCTTCCTCAGATGAAGAGGATGATGACACAATCTTTGCGAGAGGGATGGTATCTGATTTATGGGCCTCAACTCATGACTCAGACACTTCATTCAGGATAAATGGAGTTAGCCCTGAGTTAGCCTGCCCGGATCAGGTTAGTTCTGAAGGATTCATTGTCATAGAAATGTACCTGGCTAAATGGTTAGCCACCTTCGTGGTTCCGGTTATCCCAAGTTGAACTCAGAGATGACAAAAGTTACCTCGCTAAGTCCTCAAACCTGATTCATAGCAGAGGGCTCTGTCTATATCAGCTCTAAACACACAGAGTGGAGATGTGCGGAGATGGCAGGCGACGTGTGGTCACAATGTTAATGGCAGTGTAGGGTTGCATAAACACACCCACAAACTGAAGCAACAATTTTCCCTGGCAGACCATGTAGTCATGAAAATGTTTGCATCTGTCTTTCTGGTACAGAATGATTATAGTCATCATATAGGTAATATTGTCACAATCGACTACTTTTTAGAGCAAGTCATTGGTCTACTCTATGGAGAGGCAGTGTATATGTTTTTAGTGTACTAGTCCTATATCCTAATGCACAGCAACCTCAAAATGTTGGGGTGGATTGCAAAATAGTCCACTGCAGCTTGTAACGGCATATTTTTCTGTTTTCTGTTTTTAATGTCAGTGAAACTTCACATTGCTATGAAATGGTTAAATAGAAACCACAGATGTATAGCTTTGGTGGGTGGGGAAAATCTATAGTAACTTTTGTGGCTTTCTCCAACCTCATTTGGTGCGTGGGCCTCTGTCTGAGGCGATATGTCAAAAATGGTTTTGGTTCATAGTACTGACAGACATAGAGCAAATGCTGGTAGCAGTTTGAATGTGGTGTTTAACAGTCGGGTCTTTAATAGAATTGACATTTTTAAAAGGCTATTTTAATTCTAAGCGTCCTTTTAATACAGCATGGTCGTATACACACTACCTGTTTTTCTGCGTCGGCGACATTCACATTTGTTAGGACATCCAAATATAGAAACGGGAGAGAGCAGCATCATGCTGATTTGCAGTTTTAGGCAACCAGAAATTACATAGAACACTCTGTATTTTTTAATACGCACCGCCACAAAGTATATGGTAGGCTAGTGTCTTTGATAACTGTCTCCATGCCTGATCGCTCCCCGTCTCTAGCAGATAGGAAACTGTTTAATTTAAGCAGCAGAGAGACTTTGCTTTCATTATTCCGTTTTGTGTAAGAAACGTGTCTTCGGGAGGTAGCTACCAACCAGGACAGTGGAGCAAAAGGCATTATGTATTGGAACCTGACTCCATGGGTTACAATTCTGTATGTTTATCTCAGTTTGTTTGTTTATGTGTGAGGCCGAGTGCCTATATTCTTGGTCTTTTGTATTTATTAACTCTCCTCACATCATGCCGTATGCTTTTATCGTGCCTTTTGACTGTTTGTTGCCCCTTAAGTGAGATTTATAAATGGAGAGACAGTTTAGACAGTATATTTCCTTCATATCTAATGTCTTCTACCTGTCGGTTCTGTTGTCCGTCTGTAGGTAAGTTCCACCTGGCCTGTAAGATGGGCCGTATTGAGAAGTGTGCGGAGGCCCACAAAGGAGCTGTATTAGCCGGGAGATGGAACTACGACGGGACCGCTCTCATCACAGGTGAGGGATACACAGGGTAATAAACACACACAACACACACAACAAGAACACTAAAATGTAATGCGCTGCTCAGTAACAAGTTTGTTATAACTGCCGCAGGTTGTAACTCAGATTGTTGATGTTGTTTCTTCAGCTGGGGAGGATGGGCACGTCAAGATCTGGTCTAAGAGTGGCATGCTGAGGTCCACCTTGGCCAGGTAAGATTACTAGGGAAAAAAGTTTCAAACTATCCTTTCAAACACTCAGCTCAGAAATGACTGTATTTCGAAACAAATTTGGAGTGCAGCAGACTCGTAGTGCATAGCCACACTTTGTTTTGAAACAAATGCAGCCACCAATATTGTCCCTTTTAACAATTTCCTGTTTTGTCAGAATGGGGCCCTTTTGTGGTGCAGTTGCTCCACAGTGTAGAGCCAGCATTGCACTCTCTCTGTGTGAAGAGGTGTATGTGAGTGTGTGTGTGTATGCTAATCTTCCAGCCCAGTGTAGTCAGCATGGTTCGGCTGGCGCCTAGCCAAACTGAACAACTGTGCTCGCATACTCCCTTAAAAGACCTTTGCGGCAATAGTTCTGTTTGTCTTTCTTCATATGCCATAGCCAGTATACGCTTCCTCAAAATAGTCAGAATTACTCCCACGATAACTCAAGAAATCTGTAATTATTTTGACGTATATTCCAAGGACATTTTAGTCGCGCAATTTTACATCTAACTAAGATGTTTGGTGCAGTATTTCTCAAATGAAAAAATGTGCATGAAAACGAATGACAACAAATACTCAATTGAAGAATCCCTACTGTTGACAAATCAACGAGGCATAGACTTCGTCTACTGACTTCGGCTTGCCTCAAGGAAAAAATGTTGTGTGCACGAACAGTCGAAAAAACCCTTGCTGAAGACCAAATCGAACTTAAACGTCCCAAAATGTCATCCTAATATATGCACAAACTCTTTTGGATGGGAAGCATGTGGACGCCTGTTGGTGCTGTGCGGTTAGCACTAACATGTCAGGTCATGTACTGTACCATTGCTGAACTCAGATCAGCCATGTCCCTGTCTGTAAAGTCACCTACAGGTGGTTCTGTTACTCTCTAACAGAACCAGTCCATGTACTGAATGTGCTTTTACACACAACATGTATATTGATATTGGCTTTCACTGAATTAATCACTGTACTTATTGAATTAATCACTGAACTAATTTTGAAACCTCAATTTGGAACTAGGATGTTATTTCACTATCCATGTGTGAATGAGGATGCACGGTATTAATCATAGGGGCTGAGTGTGTCACCCTGGTGCTTTCTCAAGCCGTCGGTAGTTCTCTCACACTCTGGTGTGCCCAGTCAGAGGACCTGCTGCTGCTGTGGCTTGGGCCGGGCCTTGGACAGTTGTAATGAGGTCAAACCCATGAACACAGCCACGTGAGTTACAGAGAGAGACTGCACTGGTGGACATTTTGTAAACATAAGGCAACACACAGCCTCCAATTATATTCTCACACACAGACCGCAGTGTTCATTAAGGCCTCTTCTGCTTTTGAGGGCACCTCACTGGATGAAAGAGAGAGAAAGGGATCTGATGAAAAGGGAAAAGACTTGTCACAGAGGGGGACAATACTGTTAATGTGTATTCAGGGAGCCCTTCCCTCTGTGCCATGACACGAAAGTTTCTCTGCTTAAACTGAGCTTTTGGTTGACGCCAAGTGGAGCATGATGCGCTGCCATTAGACAGCTCTGGGAACAGAGGTTATATAGTAACCTAGATAATGTCGTCACCGTACATATCGATAGACTCATACAGTTTGAAGCACTACAGGATATGCCTCATGTTCTTACAATTTTTTGACTTTCACATTTACTTCCACAGTCGGGATTTGTGTTTGTGCGTACAGTGTGTGTCTGTGTGTATTTGAAACTGCTGTAAACTATGCCGGTGCGATGATCTGAAAGATGGCCTTTGTGTTAACAGTGATTTAGTCCAGCCAGATGATTTAAGATGACAATCTGGCAGAGAGAGAGAGAAGTGTGTGTGTGTGTGTGTGTGTGTGTGTGTGTGTGTGTGTGTGTGTGTGTGTGTGTGTGTGTGTGTGTGTGTGTGTGTGTGTGTGTGTGTGTGTGTGTGTGTGTGTGTGTGTGTGTGTGTGTGTGTGTGTGTGTGTGTGTGTGTGTGTTGGACTATTAGGGTATAATGCTCCTGGATACATTTGAAAATGCAGCCAATCCTCCAGTTCCATTTTTATTAAAAGCATCATAAAGTTTTAAAGGTTTATTGGAGTGGAGTTTTATTAAAATCTATAAAAAAGACTCTTAATGATAAATCTCTCTATCCAGTACTCACATACAGATGGGTCTCTTATTAATTGATTCATTGTGCCATTTGAAATATCTTCAGTGTTCTCAACATTTCGGCGTTGATGTGGATGCATTCTGCCAAATGAACGGGCTCTATTTCTCCCTCAGTCCTCTGTTTAATGTGTCCGTCTGTGCTGTTGTTGTGAACCATGGCATTGACTGGACAGGCTTGAGAGGGAGTGAGCTGCACAGCCGCTGTTGCACGTACAGATTTGTAGAGCGCATGGAGGAACTGGTGGTGTCACCTAACAGGTGTAGACACCTCATCCACACTGCAGATGCATCTGTGCAGGTGCTGCTCCCCCTTATGCAGACACACATACACACAGACACATACATACACACAGACACATACACACACTAAAGGAGACACAGGTACAGCTGGGGGCCGTTGTTGTGAGTCTTGAGTGCGATGATGTAACCGCGTCCCATTTGTGTGGGAGAGGGGGAGAAAGAGAGAGGGAGGAGAGGAGGGGGTGGATAGGGGGAGGAGGGGGGGCAGAGAGAACTCGTCTCAGCCGTCTCTCATTGTCAGCCCGCAATCATGTGACCTCTTGACATTTGTGAGAAACCGCAAGCACCTGGAGCAGGGTTAAATGTCAGCCTGCCTCACTCACACACACAGACACACAGACACACAGACACACACACACCACATGGTTTAGGCAGGTTTCTCTTAACGCTCAGCTGTCTTGCTGTGACACACAGCCAGGTCTGCAGGATTGAAGCAAGCTTTGCATGCTAAATCCCATCCCTACAGGCTGTACGAAGTGAACACTCAGAGTAAATATGACACTGCTGTGGTGTAGAAATTAGAAATGCAATCTCCTCCAGCTACTGCAGTGTCTCCGTCTCTGTGTTTGTAAGGCATACCAAGCACTTATCCCTATTTGATAAGGACTGCCTTCGAGGCAAACGCTATGTGATAGCTAGTCAATGCTCTGATGAAACCAGAGTCAACTAACTAGTGGATCTTCTACTGACAGAATGACTTTATTATATGTAACGCTGTTTGAGGAGGAGATGCAACTGTGAAATGGCCTTAAACAAGTTTCAGTTTTCATAATTTTCATAATTTTTTATGGTTGCGTTATGAAAATACTATTATAAAAGTTATTGTTTAATCACATGAACATTGTTCAGCAGTGTGATTCCTCACCTCTCCTGGTGTGTGTGTGTGTGTGTGTGTGTGTGTGTGTGTGTGTGTGTGTGTGTGTGTGTGTGTGTGTGTGTGTGTGTGTGTGTGTGTGTGTGTGTGTGTGTGTGTGTGTGTGTGTGTGTGTGTGTGTGTGTGTGTGTGTGTGTGTGTGTGTGCGTCTCTCTCTCTCAGGGTCTCTTGTATACTCGGTGGCCTGGAGCCCGTACTCTGATAGGATCCTGTACACATCAGGCAGACTGCTGATAATTAGGCCCCTGCAACCCAGCGCCAAGGTCCTACAGGTACTGTGTGTGTGTGTGGGGATTGAAGACCTTGCACTACAGTGAGTATTTTCCTTGTTCATGTGCATTTGTTTATTGTTCTTTTTGGCACTGAATTGTGCCTGGGACCCTGAGTAAACACCAGAGGGTTTAGTGTTCCCCCCCTTCACCCCTCTCACCTCACCACCCCTTCGCTCCCCCCTCCCCCTGAGCAGAGCAACAGCTGGCTGTGTATGGAGAAGCCCCCTGCACAACTCTGTGACCCCTGCAATCCCCCCATCCCCCAACTCCTATAACCCCCTCACCTCATCCCCCTGCTCCCTCTGGGAGAGACAGACCCGTGGGAGGGAGAGGGGTTTGGGGGGGGGGGGGGGGGGGATCAGGAGTTGTAGTGATAACCTTCACATGGCAGGAGGAGAAAGGAGATAATGACTGAGTTGACTCCTCTTGTCCTCCTTTTATGGCACGTGCCTCTGGTTATCTGTTGGTCGATACATCTCATGAGCATTGACGTGTGTGACTGTCCAACCTTTCCTGACTTTTTTGAAGGGGAAACTATTCTGAAGATTTTTCCCAGTCCCATTCAGTATGCTGAACAATAAGCAGCACATCAGGATGTGTCAGTAAGTCACTTGGCGAACGCTGGGGTGTGTGAGTTAGTTAGTGTGTGTGTATACCAGAGATGTAATGGGGTCTCTGACGGGGTCGTGTGTGTGATCTCGTCCCCGTGGCGACCTGTGAAGGCTCTGCCCTGTTTCCAATTAGAGCCAAGTCCACACTATTACATTAACACAGAGCAGACTGGGAGGCTGTCAGAGAGAGCACCTCGCTCGACCTTCAGCTCTAGCTCTCTCTCTTCTTGTCCTCTATGCTCTTTCTGATAAGAACTCTCTCCTCTCCCCTGTATTTGCTTTATCATGTCTCCTGTGTGTGAACTCTCCCTGCAGTCTTCTCCTGCTTGTCCTTGACAACAAAAAAACTCAGAGTCATATTAGCCTGCAGCCCAGCGGGTAGTATATTGATATGGACCTGGGCCCCCCTCTCTCATTCAACCACTCTCCCCTTCTCCCCATCTACCCCCCCTTCTCCTCTCTCTCTCTCTTTCCCTCCCTCTGTCTCTCAGGTGTGGGACAGAGCCTGGGACTGGTTAACTGAGGTGCGATCCTGATTGTATTGGTTGTGTTTGGAGAATATCCCTGCTCTTGCATAAACATCTGCTCTCTCTCTGCTCTCTCCCTTGTTCCTCCCTCCCTCCCTCCCTTCCTCTCCCCAGTGGGAGTCCCATGATGGGATCATTCTGAAGGTGGACTGGAACTCTGGGAATGACCTGATACTGTCAAGTGGAGAGGACTGTAAATACAAGGTCAAGTGTGTCCCGTGATCCAAAAATGATTATCTATGTTATAACGTGTGCATCACACAGTCGCAACACTGTGTAATTGACCCTGTTCCTTCTCCCACCCCTCTCTCGCTCGCTCCCCCTCATTCCGTCATCTCCCTCCTTCTCTCTCTCTCAGGTGTGGGACAGCTATGGTCGTCTGCTCTACACGTCCTCGTTACATGACTACCCTGTGACCTCCATGTCCTGGTCTCCGGATGGGGAGGTGTTCGCAGTGGACTCCTTCAACAGCCTGCATCTCTGTGACATGCCCGGGGTAAGGGCTCCCCTCACACCCCACCCCCCTGTCCTCTGCCAATCCCTCACACACCTCTAGGTACTGTCACTGTTTGTGCTTTTCAGTGTGACAAACCAGGTTTTGTAAGAGGTCCTCCGTCTCTTCCCTAGTGTGTGGAAATAGATGGTGAATGCATGGTGTGAGTCTCTCTGTATACCTCCCTCACTAGTCCCTGTCACATGTTCGTATTAATACCTGGTGCTGATAGTGCTGTTGATAGTAAGTGGACTTGTAATGAGAGTGGCCCGAGGGGGTGTGGTATATGGTCAATATACCATGGCTAAGGGCTGTTCTTAGGCACGACACAACGCAGAGGTATATTAGCCGTGGTATATTGACCATATATCACAAACCCCCGATGTTCCTTATTGCTATTATAAACTGGTTACCAACCTAATTAGAGCAGTAAAAATACATGTTTTGTTATACCCGTGGTATACGGTCTAATATACCATGGCTGTCAGCCAATCAGTATTCAGGGCTCAAATCGGCCAGTTTGTAATTGTTGTTTTGTTATTCTTCAGCGTATGGCCAGAAACAACATGTGGAGTCTCAGCTGGGTTTATTGTTTAGTTAGAATAGAAATGTCAGTGTATTGTTCTATGAGACGTGGCCTAATGAAAACAAACAGCACAGGGCTCTGGTCCTCTGTACTGATCACCACGTATTTCATGCTACAGTGTACATTTTGATCTAATTAGGATCAAATTGCGTTTTTTTTTGTTGCACCGAACAAATGGTCTGGAGAGAGACTCTGAGCCAACGCAGATGTCTACACAACACCGAGGTTATGAAAGAGTTTGTGTGTGTGTGTGCGTGCGTGCGTGCGTGCGTGCGTGCGTGCGTGCGTGCGTGCAAACACTGTGTGTTTGAGTTTGTGTGTGTATTCAAGGGTATTCTCTTTCACTTGTCTAGTTGTTACAGATCAGTGTGGATGAAGGAAAGTAGATGTGAAGAGGACAGAAGCCATCTTGGTCTTCTGAATTGAACCCTCAGTAGGACGCTATCCAGTCAAAGCCTGTTGCTAGCTTTTGGGGATTACGAGTCAGAAACAAGATTGCAGCAAGAGTACAGTAATAAGCACTATCTTCGTTTCACACTGTAAATATTGCTTGTTTTTTTGAGTACACAAATCCAAGAAGATTATTTGGACTACTGAGACCACAGAAACTCTGTGAGCGGGTGTAATTGTGTCGAATAAGGAACCTAAATCACCTTTCTTCACAATGACAATTGTGTCTCTGTGTTATGAGTTTGTTGACGTTGCTAGTCTGTCTGTCATTGCGCCACTCTGTGTCTTGTGGTGGGGTTGACTGAGGCTCTCTCTCTCTCTCTCTCTGATGATGATGATGCGTACAGTAACTCTAACTAACTGGGGTAAGGGTCTGTTTACCTTCAGCACCTCCTCAGCTCCTCCCAGGCCACAGAGAGAGAGTGTAGTGTATACTGTAGCCCGGCCCTGGCCCGCCGTGGGAGGGTTGCTCAACACCATGGAGAAGAAGACTGAGGAAGAAGAGAAACAAAGAGAAAAGGCCACTCAGAAGTCACTTCGTGACTCCTCCTTGATGAGCTGATGAATCTGATCCCGTGTTCCATCGGCCCAGCGGGCCTTGCTTTCAGTCTCATGCACATTTGGTGTGTATGTTGAGTTACAGTACATGCATGGTAACTGTTGCATCCTTGCCTGTATCTGGCTGTAGTTGGGCTGCGGTGCAGAAGGAGTTAAGCATAGTGAGGAATCTTTGCTGTTACTACCGTGACTAATGTGCAGGAGTTTCATTCTGTATCTGGTACAATGAAACCTTGCACTTTACAGAGCGCTGCCTCAGCAGGAACGGCCCAGCGCGTTTAACCCCTAACCTCCAGCAAGACCCCCCCCCCCCCCCGGGACAGATGAAGCACATTACCCCCCTCATTATCACAGGGCTGGGAGAAGGGGGAATACCCCATTACAAACACGCGCGCACTACACGCACAGATACTGAGCCACACAGATGAACCGATACAGACACACGTGTTGGGGCTAGTCTCAATGTCAGCCCTGGGCTGAACTTGATCATTTTTTCTCATGGGCTTTTTTTATGGATTGTTGATTATTTGGAAATATGGTGTTCTATTGGCTTGAATAAGGATCTTGTAAGTCCCCACCCCCTCTCCTCTTTAGGCATGGCTGACGTTGGATTCTGGCACTTTAACTGGATTTGAGCACAAGAAGTGAGTCTGTCTGTGGATATGTGTGTGTGTGTGTGCTTGCGTGCGTGCGTGCGTGCACCCGTACATGCACTCCAATGTGCCTGCGAGACAGCAGTCTATTTACAAGGCACTGCAGCTGGTGTCTAGCGTCTGGACTCTGTCACGATCCCTGACACTGTGACACTCACTAACAAGTGTGACTCATTGTGCCCTCTCTCCTTCCCTCCCCCTCTCTCTTTCTTTTGCCTTCCCTCTCTCTCCCCCTTTCTCCCCTCTCTCCCTCCCCTTTCTCCCTCACTTCTCTCTTATTTTTCTCTGTCTTTCCTTCTCATCTGCAGATCGGTACACAGACACTATCATAGACCCTATTAGTGTATGTGTGTGACTGTGCTAGTATGTGTGACTGTGCTTGTATGTGTGTGTGTTCGACTAATTTGTCAGAATAGCAAATACAGACTGATGATGACGTTCCTGTGGATGCTATGACATGACGGTAAGACGGTAGACGGTAGACTCTTCCAAACCATCCATTCAGAAACCCCCACTCGAGCTTACTAAAAAACCGAACACACACACATCAGACTCCGTGTTCTGTCCCATGTTGGGTCTTGTTTCAGGCCTTAATTGAAATGGCCAGAACAATCGTTGGGCTATTAATACCTGCTGTTCCCGCGATGTGGTCGGGACTGAAAACGTGGCCCAGCTCTGGCCCAGTCCAACAACCAGGAACACTTCACTCCACTAATTAGCCAAAACCAATGGCTGGCCTGCTATAGAAAGCCTATACTTAATCAGGAGCGGCTGATGGCTTCTTAAAGCTGCTATTTGCCCATCTATTTGACCTCATCTGAAACAGCGCTGTTACATGTAATGACATGAAGTCAGAATGTATCCTAAATCTGTTTCCTACCACCTGACACACACGCAACGCACGCACACACTGGAAAAAGGAAAGTCTGAGGCTCCCTCTCCACACCCATAACATCTGCCTGCCCCACTCACACAGCCATAGGAGATAAGTCGTCAAATGTATAGCTCACGATTGCAGTGTTGTTCTGAAGAGGAGGGGGTCATGATTTGGAGTGTAAAACCACTGGTATCTGGTGTAATGCAGATTTATATTTTGTGCAACACGCAAAAGGTCCCAAATCAATGTGATCAATGATTTATTGATTTAATGTCTCCAGCTGTGATTTTTCTGCCTGATAAGATTTCAGTGTGTTGGCTCACATAACTACACAGAAAACACTCCATACAATGGGTTCTGATAGCGTTTGGAAACGTTGTAGGAGGGTTTTTAGTGTAACATGGTGTGATGTGGAGAATCCTATGAGGTCAGGGTCAGTCTAGTCTCATTCCTCTCCTCAGTTTCACAGTGTTTAATAGTCACATGTACAGGGTTGCAGGTGTGATTGCAGGGTACAGTGAATATTTTAGTCGCCGAGCTCCAACATGCAGGATTAAGTTAAATAAAATAATGAAAATGGTAATAAATAAATAAAAAACTAATAGAAATAACACTATATACATCATAACTGTAGCATTGATGAAAAAAATAAATGTCCATTAGGGTGAAAAGAGTGTTTAGGGGGTGGGGGAGGGGTGACCATAGGGGGAACAGCATGACCATTGAGAGTGTGTGGGGACCAAGTGAAATAAAAACAATACCAATTATTATAATCAAATCTAGAATATACAGTACATATTAACAACTGCAACAGTGATGAGTGTCGTTGGGGTGGGGGCAGAGTAAAAGTCAGTTGGGGGGGGTGGGGGTATGCATAGGGAGAGCAGCATTTAAGGTAAGTGACCGTTGATGGGGTGTGGGGGGGAAATGTCAATAGGGGGTGTAGCAGGGGGGAGGGGGGAGCAGGTAGCTGACTAGTGGTGGATATTCAGCAGCCTGATGGTCTGGGGGTAGAAACTATTGAGGACAGGGCGTGGCTTGGGTCCCTGATGACCTTATTGGCCTTCCTGCGACACCAGGTGTTGTAGGTGTCCTGTAGGGCAGGCAATGTGCACCCAATGGTGCTTTTGGCTGCACGTATCACCCTCTGAAGTGCCTTGCGGTCTGTGGTGGTGAAGTTTCCGTACCAGGCTGTGAGTCACCCCGACAGTATGCTCTCGATGGTGCTCCTGTAGAACACTGTGAGGGCCCTTGGGGACAGGCCGAATTTCTTCAGCATCCTGAGGTTGAAGATTCGCTGTCATGCCTTCTTCACCACGGTGTCCATGTGGTTAGAGCATTTCAGCTTCTCTGAGATATGTACGCCGGGGAATTTGGCCGTCTCCACGGTGGCGCTGTCGATGAGGATGTCCAACCTGGTTCCTCCTGAAGTCCACAATCAGCTCTTTTTGTTTTGCTAATGTTGAGGGAGAGGTTGTTTACCTGGCACCATGCCATCAGAGTGCCTACCTCCTCCCTGTTATTGGTAATCAGGCCTACTACTATTGTGTCGTCAGCAAACTTGATGATGAAGTTGGAACTGTGTGAAGCCACTCAGTCGTGGGTATACAGGGAATACAGGAGGGGACTGAAGACGCACCCTTGTGGGACCCCCATGTTGAGAATCAGTGTCGAGGAGGTAATGTTGCCTACCTTCACCACCTGGGGGCGGCCCGTCAGGAAGTCTAGTTGCATCGGGAGTTGCATCGGGAGGAGTTAGTTGCATCGGGAGGAGTTCTAGTTGCATCGGGAGGAGTTCAGATCCAGGGCCTAGTTGCATCGGGAGGAGTTCAGATCCAGGGCCGTGAGCTTTGTAATGAGCTTATAGGGCGCTATGGTATTGAAGGCCAAGCTGTAGTCGATGAACAGCATCCTCACATACAGTTGAAGTTGGAAGTTTACATACACCTTAGCCAAATACATTTAAACTCAGTTTTTCACAATTCCTGACATTTAATCCAAGTAAAAATTCCCTGTTTTAGTTAGGATCACCACTTTATTTTAAGAATGTGAAATGTCAGAATAATAGTAGAGAGAATGCTTTATTTCGGCTTATATTTCTTCCATCACATTCCCAGTGGGTCAGAAGTTTACATACAATCAATTAATATTTGGTAAGCCTCCCGGGTGGCGCAGTGGTCTAAGGCAGTGCTAGCAGTGCTAGCTGTGCCACCAGAGATTCTGGGTTCGAGCCCAGGCTCTGTCGCAGCCGGCCGCGACCGGGAGATCCATGGGGCGACGCACAATTGGCCCAGCGTTGTCCGGCTTAGGGAGGGTTTGGCCGGCAGGGATATCCTTGTCTCATCGCGCACTAGCGACTCCTGTGACGGGCCGGGCGCAGTGCACGCTGACCAGGTCGCCAGGTGTACGGTGTTTCCTCCGTCACATTGGTGCCGCTGGCTTCCGGGTTGGATGTGCGTTGTGTCAAGAAGCAGTGCGGCTAGGTTGGGTTGTGTTTCGGAGGATGCATGGCTCTCGACCTTCGCCTCTCCCGAGTCCGTACGGGAGTTGCAGCGATGAGACAAGACTGTAACTTCTACCAATTGGATACCACAAAATTGAGGAGAAAAAAAAGTGGTAATAATAATTTTTTTAAATAATATTTGGTAGCATTGCCTTTAAATTCTTTAACTTGGGTAACTTTCCACAAGTTGGGTGAATTTTGGCCCATTCCTCCTGACAGAGCTGGTGTAACTGTGCCAGGTTTGTAGGCCTCCTTGCTCGCACACACTTTTTCAGTTCTGTCCACAAATTTTCTATAGGATTGATGTCAGGGCTTTGTGATGGCCACTCCAATACCTTGACTTTGTTGTCCATAAGCCATTTTGCCACAACTTTGGAAGTATGCTTGGGGTCATTGTCCATTTGGAAGACCCATTTGCGACCAAGCTTGAACTTCCTGACTGATGTCTTGAGATGTTGCTTCAATATATACACAATTGTCCCCCCTCATGATGCCATCTATTTTGTGAAGTGCACCAGCCCCTCCTGCAGCAAAGCACCCCCACAACATGATGCTGACACCCCCGTGCTTCACGGTTGGGATGGTGTTCTTCGGTTTGCAAGCCTCCCCCTTTTTCCTCCAAACATAACGATGGTCATTATGGCCAAACAGTTCTATTTTTGTTTCGTCAGACCAGAGCACATTTCTCCAAAAAGTACGATCTTTGTCCCCATGTGCAGTTGCAACCGTAGTCTGGCTTTTTTATGGTGGTTTTAGAGCAGTGGCTTCTTCCTTGCTGAGCGGCCTTTCAGGTTATATCGATATAGGACTCGTTTTACTGTGGATATAGATACTTTTGTACCTGTTTCCTCCAGCATCTTCACAGGGTCCTTTGCTGTTGTTCTGGGATTGATTTGCACTTTTCGCACTTAAGTACGTTCATCTCTAGGAGACAGAAGGCATCTCCTTCCTGAGCGGTATGACGGCTGCGTGGTCCCATGGTGTTTATACTTGCATACTATTGTTTGTACAGATGAACGTGGTACCTTCAGGCGTCTGGAAATTGCACCCAAGGATGAACCAGACTTGTGGAGGTCTACAAAAAAAATTCTGATGTCTTGGCTGATTTCTTTTGATTTTCCCATTATGTCAAAGAAAGAGGCACTGCGTTTGATGTTAGGCCTTGAAATACATCCACAGGTACACCTTCAATTGACTCAAATGATGTCAATTAGCCTATCAGAAGCTTCTAAAGCCATGACATAATTTTCTGGAATTTTCCAAGCTGTTTAAAGGCACAGTCAACTTAGTGTATGTAAACTTCTGACCCACTGGAATTGTGATACAGTGAATTATAAGTGAAATAATCTGTCTGTAAACAATTGTTGGAAAAATGACTTGTCATGCACAAAGTAGATGTCCTACCCGACTTGCCAAAACTATAGTTTGTTAACAAGAAATTTGTTTAGTGGTTGACAAACATCTCCAACCTAAGTGTATGTAAACTTCCGACTTCAACTGTACGCATTCCTTTTGTCCAGGTGAGTAAGGGCAGTGTGCAGTGCAATGGTGATTGCGTCTTCCGTGAATCTGTCAGGGCGGTAGGCAAATTGAAGAGGGTCGAGTGTGTCAGGGAGGGAGGTGATATGCTCTTTGATCAGCCTCTCAAAGCACTTCATGATGACGGAAGAGAGTGCTACTGGTCGGTTGTCATTCAGTTCAGTTACTTTCCCTTTCTTGGGCACAGGGATGAGAGTGGACATCTTGAAGCAGGTGGTATAGCGGCCTGAGCTAGATAGAGAACACAACAGCCAACTGGTCTGCACATGCTCTGAGAGCATGGCTAGGGATGCCGTCTGGCCCGGCAGCCTAGCGAGGGTTAACACGTTTGAATGACTTTCATACGTCCTCAGTAGAGACTGCGAGTGTGTAGCCCACATTGTCATCATGGGCTTTCGGCAGCTCAGGGTCATATTGCTCGAATCATGAGAAAAAGGTGTTTAGCTCCTCCGGTAGGGTGGCGTTGGTGACTGCGATGTGGCTGGCTTTCTTCTTTTAATCGGTGATCACTAGGAGCCTCTGCCACACACGCCTTGTATCCAACCTGCTGAATGTCTCATCCACTTTGTCCCTATACTTGTGTTTCGCCATCTTGATCAATCTGCGTAGGTTGTATTTGTACGGTTTAACCAAACTATTGTTCCCGGTCACCTTGCCCTATTTATAGGCAGCATCTCTCTCTTTCAGTTTTTCTACAAGAGCTATCAATTCACATTTTTTTATTCCTCATCCCCACCCCTTGGTCGCTCTCTTTTCTCTCATCCATTTGCCCTGGCTTTGGTCTTTCTCCTAACTCACTACTTATCCCACCACTCATATTCCCTCAGTTTTATCTTTCTCTCTGGGGAAGGTATGCGACTTTAGGTTCCCTGTGAGGCCCTGTCAGCTTAGACCCTGTAAGGCTGGCATCTGTGTTTCTCCCTCCCTCCCTATAAAGTATCAGTCTCTATTCTCCAGGCTGTGCCACTCCAGTGTGCCCTGCATGGCTGCTAAATGCTGGCCTGGAAACTCTCCCTGCTGCTGGAGCAATATAAAAAGCCTCTAAACTTAACGCTGGTTCGAGTCCTGAAGTGCTCTTAGTGGAGCATGAAAAGGGCAGAGAACTATTGTAGATGTATTAGTATTTTCTGCTTTATCTGTTTTCATCACATGAGCTATGATGGTTAGCGGAATGCAGATGGCAAAAATGTCACTGTAAAAGTGAGAGGGCAGGCTGCACGAGTGGGACAGGGGGAAAGAAAGAGAGAGAGGAGAGCTGCAGGGAAAAACAGCAGATGTGGGGGGGTTACACACCAGAGGGAGAGAGTGGGAGAGAGAGCGCAGTGAAACAAAGAGAGTCCTGAGTCAGCAACTGCAGAGCAGTTTTCTCCCCAGGCAACTGGGCTGGGCTCCTCCACTCTCTCTCTCTCTCTTTCTCTCGCTCTGCCTGACATACTCCACATGCTCCTACTTTGTCTCCTCGATCTACTTCTTCTCTCGCTCTCTCTCAAAAAGGTAAAATATGCTTTATTGCCATGCAGTTTACAGGTACAACAATCTTGTCATAGCAGTTAAAGACAGTTCATTAGATCAAAAGTATGAAGATAACTATCAAATGAACTCGGTGGAGAGTTCATTTGAAAAAAGGTGGAGACTTTCTCTCACTCCACTCATTCTCCCTTTTCTCCACCTTTCTCCTCCCCTTATGAGCCAAACTCTCTACATGTTCTCTTTCTCTCTCGCTCGCTCTCTGCCCCCAGCTCCAGTTTAGAGCGGTAGAGAGTTTAAGCAGTGAAAAGGGCACTTTGGGGTCTATCTTACCACTTAAGTCAAGCCTCTCTTCCTTCACACATTTTCTCTGTTTTCTTTTAAATAATTTTTACTTCTCCTTTTAACACGTCTGGGTGAGGCTGCCTATGAAATGTTTTTGAAAAAGTGGGCACATTCTGGTTTTAACAGCCTCTACTTCTCAGCCAGTTAAAACAGCCATCAAATGTATGTCTCTCCAGTTTGCATGGTAATAACACAGGCTGGCACTGCAGGCAGGTTCAAGTCCTGGTCTTAAATGATCGTTGCAGGACAGTGGAATGCTACATCAACCTGCATCAAATAAAAAATAATGTCCCTGTTAAAGCAGCCTCCTATTTTCTCTATTTTATAATAGTGTGTCTTCAGGTAAGGATGTGGAGGGACAGTCATTACCAGGTGTTGGTTTGCTGTGCTTGGACTTTTGTTGGCACGGCTGGTGGAAAAGTGTATGTGTTTCACGGTCTTTTTTCAGATGATTGACTGCACTTCCGTTGTGTGTGTGTGTGTGTGTGTGTGTGTGTGTGTGTGTGTGTGTGTGTGTGTGTGTGTGTGTGTGTGTGTGTGTGTGTGTGTGTGTGTGTGTGTGTGTGTGTGTGTGTGTGTCTGTGTCTGTGTCTGTGTGTTGGACTATTAGGTGTGTGTGTAATATCGGTCAGAGTGAGAGGCACTTGTTGACATGGTATTACTTTTACACCTCTCTGGAGCTGGGCTTCAGGCTTGCCATGTTGGAAAGTGAATGGAGAGAGCGTGAAAAAGAGTAAAAATAAAAGGGGGAACGGTTGATGGAGAAATGTAGTGTGGATCTGTCCAATATATCCTGTGAAGTTGGCTGGAGAGTGGGGCTGGGAGAATTGGTCTCCATAAAAGATGGTGGTTACCCCCCCTTCTGTGCTCTCTCCAAACTCCTCACCCCTTCCCCTCACTCCCCCTCTCTGGTCTGGTGTAGGGTAAGATGTATGACAGCCTGAGACAGTGCCATGCCAGGCCCTCTGACAGTCATCACTCCCCACACCACTAAATCACTACCTCCACACACAAGGAAAGAGAGAGAGGATGTAATGGGAGGCAAGATGCGGGTAATTCTAAGGAGTGAAATGTTTTAAAAGAGAAATGAGGAGGTATAAAAAATAAGGATCAGAGATGCAAAGAGAAAGTGAGTGAGGTACTGTATATAGAGTTTGTTAAGAAATGTTATTAATATCAATGTCAGTAAAAGGTTCTACATTCAGCTAAATTATTAATTTGACCCTGAAAGCACACAAAGCAGCCTCCACATTTCTCCCAAAGTTTGTTGTGCACGGCTGTGAGAGATGTTGTATTTATGTATTTGGTGTGTGTTATTGCATTTGTGTGCATGCTTCCGTGTGTGTGTGGGGGGGGGGGGGGCTGAAGACGACTGTTTATTGGTGTTTCACTTAATTCTCACCGCTTATTTACATGGCCCAAGCTCAGTGGCGTAACAAGCAGGGCTGCCAAGTTCATTATGCTATTACTGGGGACCAGGGGAGAGGCCAGGGCGAGAGGGGAGAATGGGGGATGGACGGGTGAGGAAAGGGGTAGGGGGTAGGAGCAGGGGTCTAAGATTTTGGCTGGTCCCCAGAGTTTCTCTCTCCCCTCTTTGTTCCACATAGACAAGCTCTACTTCTTGACATTGACAAATTTATTGACTGCCTCCACAAATGGCATAATTTGATGGATCTGTTTGCGTCCACAAATAAGTAATGGTCTTGCCATAATTTTTGTGCGTTCATGTGTGTGTCTGCAGTGGTGTAAAGTACTTAAGTAAAAATACTTGAAAGTACTACTTAACTTCTTGACGCTAGGAGGCAGACTTTTATGTTTGGAAAAATAACGTTCCCAATGTAAAGGGCCTATTTCTCAGGCCCAGATGCTAGAATATGCATATAATTGGAATGGAATGCATTTTAATTAACAGGTGTGCCTTGTTAAAAGTTAATTAGTGGAATTTCTTTCATTATTAATGCGTTTGAGCCAATCAGTTGTGTTGTAACAAGGTAGGGGTGGTATACAGAAGATAGCCCTGTTTGGTAAAAGACTAAGTCCATATTATGGCAAGAACAGCTCAAATAAGCAAAGAGAAATGACAGTCCATTGCTGCCCAAATAAATGCTTCACAGATTTCAAGTAACAGACGCATCTCAACATCAACTGTTCAGAGGAGACTGCATGAATCAGGCCTTCATGGTTGATTTGCTGCAAAGAAACCACTACTAAAGGACACCAATAAGAAGAGAATTGCTTGTGCCAAGAAACACGAGCAATGGACATTTGACCGGTGGAAAGCTGTCCTTTGGTCTGATGAGTCCAAATTTGAGATTTTTGGTTCCAACTGCCGTGTCTTTGTGAGACGCAGAGTAGGTGAACGGATGATCTTCGCATATGTGGTTCCTACCGTGAAGCATGGAGGAGGAGGTGTGATGGTGTGTGGGTGCTTAGCTGGTGACACGGTCTGTGATTTATTTAGATTTCAAGGCACACTTAACCAGCATGGCTATCACAGCATTCTGCAGTGATACGCCATCCATCTGGTTTGCGCTTAGTAGGACTATCATTTGTTTTTCAACAGGACGATGACCAAAAACACACACCTCCAGGCTGTGTAAGGGCTATTTGACCAAGAAGGAGAGTGATGGAGTGCTGTATCAGATGACCTGGCCTCCACAATCACCCATCCTCAACCCAATTGAGATGGTTTGGGATGAGTTGGACCACAGTGAAGGAAAAGCAGCCTACAAGTGCTCGGCATATGTGTCACTGTCACTATACTTTTGTAGCTCGGTGTACATAATCTGTATATAATTTGTCCCATACCAACATACTGACTGTCTACGCCACTCCCTTGGACCTCTGTGTAGTCTTGCTTTGTATGATTTTGTTTTTGCTTTCTCATTTGCCTAGTTGACACACACTACCTTTTCATATGTGTTCCCTGTTGGAAAAGCATTCCAGGTGAAGCTGGTTGAGAGAATGCCAAGAATGTGGAAAGCTGTCATCAAAGCAAAGGATGGCTACTTTGAAGAATCTAAAATATATTTTGATTTATTTAACACTTTTTTGGTTACTACTTGATTCCATATGTGTTAATTCATAGTTTTGATGTCTTCACTATTATCCTACAATGTAGAAAATAGTCAAACTAAAGCAAACCCTTGAATGAGTAGTTGTGCCTAAACATTTGACTGGTAGTGTATGTAAATGCAATATTTTGTATTATTTTATATACATTTGCAAAAATGTCTGCTTTTGATTTGTCTTTATTGGGTATTGTGTTTAGATTGATGATGAAAAAAACAATTTAGACATTTTTGAATAAGGCTGTAACATAACAAAGTGTGGTAAAGTCAACGGGTGTCACGGCCGAAGTCGAAGCCTCTCCTTGTTCGGGCGGTGCTCGGCGGTCGACGTCACCGGTCTTCTAGCCATCATCGATCCATTTTTCCTTTTCCATTGGTTTGTCTTGTCTTCCTACACACCTTGTTTTAATCCCATTCATTACCTGTTGTGTATTTAACCTTCTGTTTCCCCTCATGTCTTTGTCAGAGATTGTTTTATGTTCAGTATACGTGTTTTTGTATTTGGTGCGCGACGGGTCCTCGTACCCATTTTGTTTCATTTGTATTACATGGTTTTGGAGTTATGTGTTTTAAGTTATTAAACTACTCCATTTCACCAAGTTTTGATTCTCCTGCGCCTGACTTCCCTGCCACCTATACACACGACTGTGACAACGGGTCTGAATACTTTCCGAACGCACTGTAAATTAAGAAAAAGATCCTTATCAAATGAAACCATTCCAAGTTGGATTGGATTGGCACATTGTCCATTTGACACAACATTAGTGCATTATAGACCTCAGGGCCAGAAACAACCTTATTGACTGCTGTTTTTTTTTAAAGGAGACCGACTCATTTATTTACCAGCAAGCAATGAAAATGTGCATTGTATAAAAGAAAGTCCACACACCAAAGATTCTTTATTTTTATTTTTACTGAAGTGCCATAGCCTATACCGCTCTATACCCCAAGCATCTAGCTTAGCTGCTTAAGCACCAAAGCAAGGTTGGAAAGATGAAAGTTTAACAGACTAAGTTAGCAAAATAATTACTTATAATCATTTGTAATCACTCCCTGCTATTAGGTAACGTGTATCTACATGAAATTAAAGTTAATACAACAACAAAAAATCCTAAAATGAATGTATATTCTTTTTATTCAATTACGTCACAGCCCTATTTATTAGTGTGGATGCCTGTTTGTGTGTGCAGGAGAACTAAGGTATTATGTAAAAAAGTAAGAGCCAGACATTTTACCCTTTGACAGCAGTAAATATATGTGTTGTTAGTGCTTCTCCAGTCAGTCCTCTCCTGCCATGCTTTCCAATAAACAGTGTGTGTACTACACCAGGGTCAATTTGGGACAGTCCTATAGAGGGCTGCTATTAGCTTCTTTCTACACACACACACCTCAGTGTTACGGGGGGTAACCTGGCACGGCTTGTTTGCTCACATCTCTACCCTGAGATGGGTAATCTAATTAGAATCTGCCACGAGTGCCGCTGCTCAGGAGAATTAATAACCTCTCTCGCTCTCTCTCAACCCTCCCCCCAACACACACACACATACACAAACAAACACACACTTTTCACACACTCATAGATGGAGTACTACACACACACTATCTTTCACACAAAAAAATAATACACACACTTCACACTTATGGGAGATGTGTCACCACCTCACCCCCTGATCTTTGACCCCCCCAGTCCTCCGGTGGCTGGCCCTAACTCATTCTGCTGCTGTTACTGTTGGCCGCAGGAGACTCAGCTGAGTGCTGCTAAAGGTATAGTCGGTACTGCTGCCCCCAACTGAGTAGTGCCCCCAACTGAGTAGTGCCCCCAGCTGAGTAGTGCCCCCAACTGAGTAGTGCCCCCAACTGAGTAGTGCCCCCAGCTGAGTAGTGCCCCTAACTGAGTAGTGCCCCTAACTGAGTAGTGCCCCCAACTGAGTAGTGCCCCCAACTGAGTAGTGCCCCCAGCTGAGTAGCGCCCCCAGCTGAGTAGCGCCCCCAGCTGAGTAGCGCCCCCAGCTGAGTAGCGCCCCCAGCTGAGTAGCGCCCCCAACTGAGTAGCGCCCCTAACTGAGTAGCGCCCCCGGCTGAGTAGCGCCCCCAGCTGAGTAGCGCCCCCAACTGAGTAGCGCCCCCAGCTGAGTAGCGCCCCCAGCTGAGTAGCGCCCCCAGCTGAGTAGCGCCCCCAGCTGAGTAGCGCCCCCAACTGAGTAGTGCCCCCAACTGAGTAGTGCCCCTAACTGAGTAGTGCCCCTAACTGAGTAGTGCCCCTAACTGAGTAGTGCCCCTAACTGAGTAGTGCCCCTAACTGAGTAGTGCCCCCAACTGAGTAGTGCCCCAGCTGAGTAGTGCCCCTAACTGAGTAGTGCCCCAACTGAGTAGTGCCCCTAACTGAGTAGTGCCCCTAACTGAGTAGTGCCCCTAACTGAGTAGTGCCCCTAACTGAGTAGTGCCCCTAACTGAGTAGTGCCCCTAACTGAGTAGTGCCCCTAACTGAGTAGTGCCCCTAACTGAGTAGTGCCCCTAACTGAGTAGCGCCCCTAACTGAGTAGCGCCCCTAGCTGAGTAGTTTCCTCAGCTGAGTAGTGCCCCTAACTGAGTAGTGCCCCCAACTGAGTAGTGCCCCTAACTGAGTAGTGCCCCCAGCTGAGTAGTGCCCCTAGCTGAGTAGTGCCCCTTTGGCTGAGTGGCCCCCTTGGCTGAGTAGCGCCCCCAGCTGAGTAGTGCCCCTAGCTGAGTAGTGCCCCCTTGGCTGAGTGGCCCCCTTGGCTGAGTAGCGCCCCCAACTGAGTAGTGCCCCAACTGAGTAGTGCCCCTAACTGAGTAGTGCCCCTAACTGAGTAGTGCCCCTAACTGAGTAGTGCCCCTAACTGAGTAGTGCCCCTAACTGAGTAGCGCCCCTAACTGAGTAGCGCCCCTAGCTGAGTAGTGCCCTCAGCTGAGTAGTGCCCCTAACTGAGTAGTGCCCCCAACTGAGTAGTGCCCCTAACTGAGTAGTGCCCCCAGCTGAGTAGTGCCCCTAGCTGAGTAGTGCCCCTTTGGCTGAGTGGCCCCCTTGGCTGAGTAGCGCCCCCAGCTGAGTAGTGCCCCTAGCTGAGTAGTGCCCCCTTGGCTGAGTGGCCCCCTTGGCTGAGTAGCGCCCCTAACTGAGTAGCGCCCCCGGCTGAGTAGCGCCCCCAGCTGAGTAGCGCCCCCAACTGAGTAGCGCCCCCAGCTGAGTAGTGCCCTCAGCTGAGTAGCGCCCCTAACTGAGTAGTGCCCCTAACGGAGTAGTGCCCTCAGCTGAGTAGTGCCCCTAACTGAGTAGTGCCCCTAACTGAGTAGTGCCCCCAACTGAGTAGTGCCCCCAACTGAGTAGTGCCCCCAACTGAGTAGTGCCCCCAACTGAGTAGTGCCCCTAACTGAGTAGTGCCCCCAACTGAGTAGTGCCCCTAACTGAGTAGTGCCCCTAACTGAGTAGTGCCCCTAACTGAGTAGTGCCCCCAACTGAGTAGTGCCCCCAACTGAGTAGTGCCCCCAACTGAGTAGTGCCCCCAACTGAGTAGTACCCCCAACTGAGTAGTGCCCCCAACTGAGTAGTGCCCCCAACTGAGTAGTGCCCCCAACTGAGTAGTGCCCCCAACTGAGTAGTGCCCCTAACTGAGTAGTGCCCCCAACTGAGTAGTGCCCCCAACTGAGTAGTGCCCCCAACTGAGTAGTGCCCCCAACTGAGTAGTGCCCCCAACTGAGTAGTGCCCCAACTGAGTAGTGCCCTTAGCTGAGTAGCGCCCCTGGCTGAGTAGCGCCCCTAGCTGAGTAGCGCCCCTAACTGAGTAGTGCCCCTAACTGAGTAGTGCCCCCAACTGAGTAGTGCCCCCAACTGAGTAGTGCCCCTAACTGAGTAGTGCCCCTAACTGAGTAGTGCCCCCAACTGAGTAGTGCCCCTAACTGAGTAGTGCCCCTAACTGAGTAGTGCCCCTAACTGAGTAGTGCCCCCAACTGAGTAGTGCCCCCAACTGAGTAGTCCCCCCAACTGAGTAGTGCCCCCAACTGAGTAGTGCCCCCAACTGAGTAGTGCCCCCAACTGAGTAGTGCCCCCAACTGAGTAGTGCCCCCAACTGAGTAGTGCCCTTAGCTGAGTAGTGCCCTTAGCTGAGTGGTGCCCCTGGCTGAGTGGTGCCCCTAGCTGAGTGGTGCCCCTAGCTGAGTAGTGCCCCTAACTGAGTAGTGCCCCTAGCTGAGTAGTGCCCCTAGCTGAGTAGTGCCCTCAGCTGAGTAGTGCCCTTAGCTGAGTAGTGCCCCTAGCTGAGTAGTGCCCCTGGCTGAGTAGTGCCCCTAGCTGAGTAGTGCCCCTGGCTGAGTAGTGCCCCTGGCTGAGTGGTGCCCCTAACTGAGTAGTGCCCCTGGCTGAGTAGTGCCCCTAGCTGAGTAGTGCCCCTAGCTGAGTAGTGCCCCTAGCTGAGTAGTGCCCCTAGCTGAGTAGTGCCCCTAGCTGAGTAGTGCCCCTGGCTGAGTAGTGCCCCTAGCTGAGTAGTGCCCCTAGCTGAGTAGTGCCCCTGACTGAGTAGTGCCCCTGGCTGAGTAGTGCCCCTGGCTGAGTAGTGCCCCTGGCTGAGTAGTGCCCCTGGCTGAGTAGTGCCCCTGGCTGAGTAGTGCCCCTGGCTGAGTAGTGCCCTTAGCTGAGTAGTGCCTCCGGCTGAGTGGTGCCCTTAGCTGAGTGGTGCCCTTAGCTGAGTAGTGCCCTTAACTGAGTGGTGCCCCTAGCTGAGTGGTGCCCTTAGCTGAGTGGTGCCCCTGAGTGGTGCCCCTAGCTGAGTAGTGCCCCCAACTGAGTGGTGCCCCCAGCTGAGTAGTGCCCCCAACTGAGTGGTGCCCCTAGCTGAGTAGTGCCCCCAACTGAGTAGTGCCCCCAACTGAGTAGTGCCCCCAACTGAGTAGTGCCCCCAACTGAGTAGTGCCCTTAGCTGAGTAGTGCCCTTAGCTGAGTGGTGCCCCTGGCTGAGTGGTGCCCCTAGCTGAGTGGTGCCCATAGCTGAGTAGTGCCCCTAACTGAGTAGTGCCCCTAGCTGAGTAGTGCCCCTAGCTGAGTAGTGCCCTCAGCTGAGTAGTGTCCTTAGCTGAGTAGTGCCCCTAGCTGAGTAGTGCCCCTGGCTGAGTAGTGCCCCTAGCTGAGTAGTGCCCCTGGCTGAGTAGTGCCCCTGGCTGAGTGGTGCCCCTAACTGAGTAGTGCCCCTGGCTGAGTAGTGCCCCTAGCTGAGTAGTGCCCCTAGCTGAGTAGTGCCCCTAGCTGAGTAGTGCCCCTAGCTGAGTAGTGCCCCTGGCTGAGTAGTGCCCCTAGCTGAGTAGTGCCCCTAGCTGAGTAGTGCCCCTGACTGAGTAGTGCCCCTGGCTGAGTAGTGCCCCTGGCTGAGTAGTGCCCCTGGCTGAGTAGTGCCCCTGGCTGAGTAGTGCCCCTGGCTGAGTAGTGCCCTTAGCTGAGTAGTGCCTCCGGCTGAGTGGTGCCCTTAGCTGAGTGGTGCCCTTAGCTGAGTAGTGCCCTTAACTGAGTGGTGCCCCTAGCTGAGTGGTGCCCTTAGCTGAGTGGTGCCCTTAGCTGAGTGGTGCCCCTAGCTGAGTAGTGCCCCCAACTGAGTGGTGCCCCCAGCTGAGTAGTGCCCCCAACTGAGTGGTGCCCCTAGCTGAGTAGTGCCCTTAGCTGAGTGGTGCCCCTAGCTGAGTGGTGCCCTTAGCTGAGTGGTGCCCTTAGCTGAGTGGTGCCCCTAGCTGAGTGGTGCCCTTAGCTGAGTGGTGCCCTTAGCTGAGTAGTGCCCCCAGCTGAGTGGTGCCCCTAGCTGAGTAGTGCCCCCAGCTGAGTGGTGCCCCTAGCTGAGTGGTGCCCTTAGCTGAGTGGTGCCCTTAGCTGAGTGGTGCCCCTAGCTGAGTGGTGCCCTTAGCTGAGTGGTGCCCTTAGCTGAGTGGTGCCCTTAGCTGAGTGGTGCCCCTAGCTGAGTGGTGCCCTTAGCTGAGTGGTGCCCTTAGCTGAGTAGTGCCCCCAGCTGAGTGGTGCCCCTAGCTGAGTGGTGCCCTTAGCTGAGTGGTGCCCTTAGCTGAGTGGTGCCCCTAGCTGAGTGGTGCCCTTAGCTGAGTGGTGCCCTTAGCTGAGTAGTGCCCCTAACTGAGTAGTGCCCCCAACTGAGTAGTGCCCCCAACTGAGTAGTGCCCCCAACTGAGTAGTGCCCCCAACTGAGTAGTGCCCCAACTGAGTAGTGCCCTTAGCTGAGTAGCGCCCCTGGCTGAGTAGTGCCCCTAGCTGAGTAGTGCCCCTAACTGAGTAGTGCCCCTAACTGAGTAGTGCCCCCAACTGAGTAGTGCCCCCAACTGAGTAGTGCCCCCAACTGAGTAGTGCCCCTAACTGAGTAGTGCCCCTAACTGAGTAGTGCCCCTAACTGAGTAGTGCCCCCAACTGAGTAGTGCCCCTAACTGAGTAGTGCCCCTAACTGAGTAGTGCCCCCAACTGAGTAGTGCCCCAACTGAGTAGTGCCCTTAGCTGAGTAGCGCCCCTGGCTGAGTAGTGCCCCTAGCTGAGTAGTGCCCCTAACTGAGTAGTGCCCCTAACTGAGTAGTGCCCCCAACTGAGTAGTGCCCCCAACTGAGTAGTGCCCCTAACTGAGTAGTGCCCCTAACTGAGTAGTGCCCCCAACTGAGTAGTGCCCCTAACTGAGTAGTGCCCCTAACTGAGTAGTGCCCCTAACTGAGTAGTGCCCCCAACTGAGTAGTGCCCCCAACTGAGTAGTGCCCCCAACTGAGTAGTGCCCCCAACTGAGTAGTGCCCCCAACTGAGTAGTGCCCCCAACTGAGTAGTGCCCTTAGCTGAGTAGTGCCCTTAGCTGAGTAGTGCCCCTGGCTGAGTGGTGCCCCTAGCTGAGTGGTGCCCCTAGCTGAGTAGTGCCCCTAACTGAGTAGTGCCCCTAGCTGAGTAGTGCCCCTAGCTGAGTAGTGCCCTCAGCTGAGTAGTGCCCTTAGCTGAGTAGTGCCCCTAGCTGAGTAGTGCCCCTGGCTGAGTAGTGCCCCTAGCTGAGTAGTGCCCCTGGCTGAGTAGTGCCCCTGGCTGAGTGGTGCCCCTAACTGAGTAGTGCCCCTGGCTGAGTAGTGCCCCTAGCTGAGTAGTGCCCCTAGCTCCCCTGGCTGAGTAGTGCCCCTGGCTGAGTAGTGCCCCTGGCTGAGTAGTGCCCCTGGCTGAGTAGTGCCCCTGGCTGAGTAGTGCCCCTGGCTGAGTAGTGCCCCTGGCTGAGTAGTGCCCTTAGCTGAGTAGTGCCTCCGGCTGAGTGGTGCCCTTAGCTGAGTGGTGCCCTTAGCTGAGTAGTGCCCTTAACTGAGTGGTGCCCCTAGCTGAGTGGTGCCCTTAGCTGAGTGGTGCCCTTAGCTGAGTGGTGCCCCTAGCTGAGTAGTGCCCCCAACTGAGTGGTGCCCCTAGCTGAGTAGTGCCCCCAACTGAGTGGTGCCCATAGCTGAGTAGTGCCCTTAGCTGAGTGGTGCCCCTAGCTGAGTGGTGCCCTTAGCTGAGTGGTGCCCCTAGCTGAGTGGTGCCCCTAGCTGAGTGGTGCCCTTAGCTGAGTGGTGCCCTTAGCTGAGTGGTGCCCCCAGCTGAGTGGTGCCCCTAGCTGAGTAGTGCCCCCAGCTGAGTGGTGCCCCTAGCTGAGTGGTGCCCTTAGCTGAGTGGTGCCCCTAGCTGAGTGGTGCCCTTAGCTGAGTGGTGCCCTTAGCTGAGTGGTGCCCCTAGCTGAGTGGTGCCCTTAGCTGAGTGGTGCCCTTAGCTGAGTAGTGCCCCCAGCTGAGTGGTGCCCCTAGCTGAGTAGTGCCCCCAGCTGAGTGGTGCCCCTAGCTGAGTATTGCCCCTGGCTGAGTGGTGCCCCTGGCTGAGTGGTGCCCCTGGCTGAGTAGTGCCCCTAGCTGAGTGGTTCCCCTGGCTGAGTGGTGCCCTTAGCTGAGTGGTGCCCTTAGCTGAGTGGTGCCCCCAGCTGAGTAGTGCCCCCGGCTGAGTAGTGCCCCCAGCTGAGTGGTGCCCCCGGCTGAGTAGTGCCCCCAGCTGAGTGGTGCTCGTAGCTGAGTGGTGCCCTTAGCTGAGTGGTGCCCTTAGCTGAGTAGTGCCCCTAGCTGAGTAGTGCCCCTAGCTGAGTGGTGCCCCCGGCTGAGTGGTGCCCCCGGCTGAGTGGTGCCCCCGGCTGAGTAGTGCCCCTAGCTGAGTAGCGCCCCCAGCTGAGTGGTGCCCTTAGCTGAGTAGTGCCCCTAGCTGAGTGGTGCCCCCAGCTGAGTGGTGCCCCCGGCTGAGTAGTGCCCCCAGCTGAGTGGTGCTCGTAGCTGAGTGGTGCCCTTAGCTGAGTGGTGCCCTTAGCTGAGTAGTGCCCCTAGCTGAGGAGTGCCCCTAGCTGAGTGGTGCCCTTAGCTGAGTAGTGCCCCTAGCTGAGTAGTGCCCCTAGCTGAGTAGTGCCCCTAGCTGAGTAGTGCCCCTAGCTGAGTGGTGCCCTTAGCTGAGTGGTGCCCTTAGCTGAGTAGTGCCCCTGGCTGAGTAGTGCCCCTAGCTGAGTGGTGCCCCTAGCTGAGTAGTGCCCCTAGCTGAGTAGTGCCCCTAGCTGAGTGGTGCCCCTAGCTGAGTGGTGCCCATAGCTGAGTGGTGCCCCCAGCTGAGTGGTGCCCTTAGCTGAATGGTGCCCCTAGCTGAGTAGTGCCCCCAACTGAGTGGTGCCCCTAGCTGAGTAGTGCCCCCAACTGAGTGGTGCCCCTAGCTGAGTAGTGCCCTTAGCTGAGTGGTGCCCCTAGCTGAGTGGTGCCCTTAGCTGAGTGGTGCCCTTAGCTGAGTGGTGCCCCTAGCTGAGTGGTGCCCTTAGCTGAGTGGTGCCCTTAGCTGAGTAGTGCCCCCAGCTGAGTGGTGCCCCTAGCTGAGTAGAGCCCCCAACTGAGTGGTGCCCCTACCTGAGTGGTGCCCTTAGCTGAGTGGTGCCCCTAGCTGAGTGGTGCCCTTAGCTGAGTGGTGCCCTTAGCTGAGTGGTGCCCTTAGCTGAGTGGTGCCCCTTGCTGAGTGGTGCCCTTAGCTGAGTGGTGCCCCTAGCTGAGTAGTGCCCCCAGCTGAGTGGTGCCCCTAGGTGAGTATTGCCCTTAGCTGAGTGGTGCCCCTAGCTGATTGGTGCCCTTAGCTGAGTGGTGCCCTTAGCTGAGTGGTGCCCCTAGCTGAGTAGTGCCCCCAACTGAGTGGTGCCCCTAGCTGAGTAGCGCCCCTAGCTGAGTAGTGCCCTCAGCTGAGTAGTGCCCCTAACTGAGTAGTGCCCCCAACTGAGTAGTGCCCCTAACTGAGTAGTGCCCCCAGCTGAGTAGTGCCCCTAGCTGAGTAGTGCCCCTTTGGCTGAGTGGCCCCCTTGGCTGAGTAGCGCCCCCAGCTGAGTAGTGCCCCTAGCTGAGTAGTGCCCCCTTGGCTGAGTGGCCCCCTTGGCTGAGTAGCGCCCCTAACTGAGTAGCGCCCCCGGCTGAGTAGCGCCCCCAGCTGAGTAGCGCCCCCAACTGAGTAGCGCCCCCAGCTGAGTAGTGCCCTCAGCTGAGTAGCGCCCCTAACTGAGTAGTGCCCCTAACGGAGTAGTGCCCTCAGCTGAGTAGTGCCCCTAACTGAGTAGTGCCCCTAACTGAGTAGTGCCCCCAACTGAGTAGTGCCCCCAACTGAGTAGTGCCCCCAACTGAGTAGTGCCCCCAACTGAGTAGTGCCCCCAACTGAGTAGTGCCCCTAACTGAGTAGTGCCCCCAACTGAGTAGTGCCCCTAACTGAGTAGTGCCCCCAACTGAGTAGTGCCCCCAACTGAGTAGTACCCCCAACTGAGTAGTGCCCCCAACTGAGTAGTGCCCCCAACTGAGTAGTGCCCCCAACTGAGTAGTGCCCCCAACTGAGTAGTGCCCCCAACTGAGTAGTGCCCCTAACTGAGTAGTGCCCCTAACTGAGTAGTGCCCCTAACTGAGTAGCGCCCCTAACTGAGTAGCGCCCCTAGCTGAGTAGTGCCCTCAGCTGAGTAGTGCCCCTAACTGAGTAGTGCCCCCAACTGAGTAGTGCCCCTAACTGAGTAGTGCCCCCAGCTGAGTAGTGCCCCTAGCTGAGTAGTGCCCCTTTGGCTGAGTGGCCCCCTTGGCTGAGTAGCGCCCCCAGCTGAGTAGTGCCCCTAGCTGAGTAGTGCCCCCTTGGCTGAGTGGCCCCCTTGGCTGAGTAGCGCCCCTAACTGAGTAGCGCCCCCGGCTGAGTAGCGCCCCCAGCTGAGTAGCGCCCCCAACTGAGTAGCGCCCCCAGCTGAGTAGTGCCCTCAGCTGAGTAGCGCCCCTAACTGAGTAGTGCCCCTAACGGAGTAGTGCCCTCAGCTGAGTAGTGCCCCTAACTGAGTAGTGCCCCTAACTGAGTAGTGCCCCCAACTGAGTAGTGCCCCCAACTGAGTAGTGCCCCCAACTGAGTAGTGCCCCCAACTGAGTAGTGCCCCCAACTGAGTAGTGCCCCTAACTGAGTAGTGCCCCCAACTGAGTAGTGCCCCCAACTGAGTAGTACCCCCAACTGAGTAGTGCCCCCAACTGAGTAGTGCCCCCAACTGAGTAGTGCCCCCAACTGAGTAGTGCCCCTAACTGAGTAGCGCCCCTGGCTGAGTAGCGCCCCTAGCTGAGTAGTGCCCCTAACTGAGTAGTGCCCCTAACTGAGTAGTGCCCCCAACTGAGTAGTGCCCCCAACTGAGTAGTGCCCCTAACTGAGTAGTGCCCCTAACTGAGTAGTGCCCCCAACTGAGTAGTGCCCCTAACTGAGTAGTGCCCCTAACTGAGTAGTGCCCCTAACTGAGTAGTGCCCCCAACTGAGTAGTGCCCCTAACTGAGTAGTGCCCCCAACTGAGTAGTGCCCCTAACTGAGTAGTGCCCCTAACTGAGTAGTGCCCCTAACTGAGTAGTGCCCCCAACTGAGTAGTGCCCCCAACTGAGTAGTCCCCCCAACTGAGTAGTGCCCCCAACTGAGTAGTGCCCCCAACTGAGTAGTGCCCCCAACTGAGTAGTGCCCCCAACTGAGTAGTGCCCCCAACTGAGTAGTGCCCCCAACTGAGTAGTGCCCTTAGCTGAGTAGTGCCCTTAGCTGAGTAGTGCCCCTGGCTGAGTGGTGCCCCTAGCTGAGTGGTGCCCCTAGCTGAGTAGTGCCCCTAACTGAGTAGTGCCCCTAGCTGAGTAGTGCCCCTAGCTGAGTAGTGCCCTCAGCTGAGTAGTGCCCTTAGCTGAGTAGTGCCCCTAGCTGAGTAGTGCCCCTGGCTGAGTAGTGCCCCTAGCTGAGTAGTGCCCCTGGCTGAGTAGTGCCCCTGGCTGAGTGGTGCCCCTAACTGAGTAGTGCCCCTGGCTGAGTAGTGCCCCTAGCTGAGTAGTGCCCCTAGCTGAGTAGTGCCCCTAGCTGAGTAGTGCCCCTAGCTGAGTAGTGCCCCTGGCTGAGTAGTGCCCCTGGCTGAGTAGTGCCCCTAGCTGAGTAGTGCCCCTGACTGAGTAGTGCCCCTGGCTGAGTAGTGCCCCTGGCTGAGTAGTGCCCCTGGCTGAGTAGTGCCCCTGGCTGAGTAGTGCCCCTGGCTGAGTAGTGCCCTTAGCTGAGTAGTGCCTCCGGCTGAGTGGTGCCCTTAGCTGAGTGGTGCCCTTAGCTGAGTAGTGCCCTTAACTGAGTGGTGCCCCTAGCTGAGTGGTGCCCTTAGCTGAGTGGTGCCCTTAGCTGAGTGGTGCCCCTAGCTGAGTAGTGCCCCCAACTGAGTGGTGCCCCTAGCTGAGTAGTGCCCCCAACTGAGTGGTGCCCCTAGCTGAGTAGTGCCCTTAGCTGAGTGGTGCCCCTAGCTGAGTGGTGCCCCTAGCTGAGTGGTGCCCTTAGCTGAGTGGTGCCCTTAGCTGAGTGGTGCCCTTAGCTGAGTAGTGCCCCCAGCTGAGTGGTGCCCCTAGCTGAGTAGTGCCCCCAGCTGAGTGGTGCCCCTAGCTGAGTGGTGCCCTTAGCTGAGTGGTGCCCTTAGCTGAGTGGTGCCCCTAGCTGAGTGGTGCCCTTAGCTGAGTGGTGCCCTTAGCTGAGTGGTGCCCTTAGCTGAGTGGTGCCCCTAGCTGAGTGGTGCCCTTAGCTGAGTGGTGCCCTTAGCTGAGTAGTGCCCCCAGCTGAGTGGTGCCCCTAGCTGAGTGGTGCCCTTAGCTGAGTGGTGCCCTTAGCTGAGTGGTGCCCCTAGCTGAGTGGTGCCCTTAGCTGAGTGGTGCCCTTAGCTGAGTAGTGCCCCTAACTGAGTAGTGCCCCCAACTGAGTAGTGCCCCCAACTGAGTAGTGCCCCCAACTGAGTAGTGCCCCCAACTGAGTAGTGCCCCAACTGAGTAGTGCCCTTAGCTGAGTAGCGCCCCTGGCTGAGTAGTGCCCCTAGCTGAGTAGTGCCCCTAACTGAGTAGTGCCCCTAACTGAGTAGTGCCCCCAACTGAGTAGTGCCCCCAACTGAGTAGTGCCCCCAACTGAGTAGTGCCCCCAACTGAGTAGTGCCCCTAACTGAGTAGTGCCCCTAACTGAGTAGTGCCCCTAACTGAGTAGTGCCCCCAACTGAGTAGTGCCCCTAACTGAGTAGTGCCCCTAACTGAGTAGTGCCCCCAACTGAGTAGTGCCCCAACTGAGTAGTGCCCTTAGCTGAGTAGCGCCCCTGGCTGAGTAGTGCCCCTAGCTGAGTAGTGCCCCTAACTGAGTAGTGCCCCTAACTGAGTAGTGCCCCCAACTGAGTAGTGCCCCCAACTGAGTAGTGCCCCTAACTGAGTAGTGCCCCTAACTGAGTAGTGCCCCCAACTGAGTAGTGCCCCTAACTGAGTAGTGCCCCTAACTGAGTAGTGCCCCTAACTGAGTAGTGCCCCCAACTGAGTAGTGCCCCCAACTGAGTAGTGCCCCCAACTGAGTAGTGCCCCCAACTGAGTAGTGCCCCCAACTGAGTAGTGCCCCCAACTGAGTAGTGCCCCCAACTGAGTAGTGCCCCCAACTGAGTAGTGCCCTTAGCTGAGTAGTGCCCTTAGCTGAGTAGTGCCCCTGGCTGAGTGGTGCCCCTAGCTGAGTGGTGCCCCTAGCTGAGTAGTGCCCCTAACTGAGTAGTGCCCCTAGCTGAGTAGTGCCCCTAGCTGAGTAGTGCCCTCAGCTGAGTAGTGCCCTTAGCTGAGTAGTGCCCCTAGCTGAGTAGTGCCCCTGGCTGAGTAGTGCCCCTAGCTGAGTAGTGCCCCTGGCTGAGTAGTGCCCCTGGCTGAGTGGTGCCCCTAACTGAGTAGTGCCCCTGGCTGAGTAGTGCCCCTAGCTGAGTAGTGCCCCTAGCTGAGTAGTGCCCCTAGCTGAGTAGTGCCCCTGGCTGAGTAGTGCCCCTGGCTGAGTAGTGCCCCTAGCTGAGTAGTGCCCCTAGCTGAGTAGTGCCCCTGGCTGAGTAGTGCCCCTGGCTGAGTAGTGCCCCTGGCTGAGTAGTGCCCCTGGCTGAGTAGTGCCCCTGGCTGAGTAGTGCCCTTAGCTGAGTAGTGCCTCCGGCTGAGTGGTGCCCTTAGCTGAGTGGTGCCCTTAGCTGAGTAGTGCCCTTAACTGAGTGGTGCCCCTAGCTGAGTGGTGCCCTTAGCTGAGTGGTGCCCTTAGCTGAGTGGTGCCCCTAGCTGAGTAGTGCCCCCAACTGAGTGGTGCCCCTAGCTGAGTAGTGCCCCCAACTGAGTGGTGCCCATAGCTGAGTAGTGCCCTTAGCTGAGTGGTGCCCCTAGCTGAGTGGTGCCCTTAGCTGAGTGGTGCCCTTAGCTGAGTGGTGCCCCTAGCTGAGTGGTGCCCTTAGCTGAGTGGTGCCCTTAGCTGAGTAGTGCCCCCAGCTGAGTGGTGCCCCTAGCTGAGTAGTGCCCCCAGCTGAGTGGTGCCCCTAGCTGAGTGGTGCCCTTAGCTGAGTGGTGCCCTTAGCTGAGTGGTGCCCTTAGCTGAGTGGTGCCCCTAGCTGAGTGGTGCCCTTAGCTGAGTGGTGCCCTTAGCTGAGTAGTGCCCCCAGCTGAGTGGTGCCCCTAGCTGAGTAGTGCCCCTAGCTGAGTATTGCCCCTGGCTGAGTGGTGCCCCTGGCTGAGTGGTGCCCCTGGCTGAGTAGTGCCCCTAGCTGAGTGGTTCCCCTGGCTGAGTGGTGCCCTTAGCTGAGTGGTGCCCTTAGCTGAGTGGTGCCCCCGGCTGAGTAGTGCCCCCAGCTGAGTGGTGCCCCCGGCTGAGTAGTGCCCCCAGCTGAGTGGTGCTCGTAGCTGAGTGGTGCCCTTAGCTGAGTGGTGCCCTTAGCTGAGTAGTGCCCCTAGCTGAGTAGTGCCCCTAGCTGAGTGGTGCCCCCGGCTGAGTAGTGCCCCCAGCTGAGTGGTGCTCGTAGCTGAGTGGTGCCCTTAGCTGAGTGGTGCCCTTAGCTGAGTAGTGCCCCTAGCTGAGTAGTGCCCCTAGCTGAGTGGTGCCCTTAGCTGAGTAGTGCCCCTAGCTGAGTAGTGCCCCTAGCTGAGTAGTGCCCCTAGCTGAGTAGTGCCCCTAGCCCCGGCTGAGTGGTGCCCCCGGCTGAGTGGTGCCCCCGGCTGAGTAGTGCCCCTAGCTGAGTAGCGCCCCCAGCTGAGTGGTGCCCTTAGCTGAGTAGTGCCCCTAGCTGAGTGGTGCCCCCAGCTGAGTGGTGCCCCCGGCTGAGTAGTGCCCCCAGCTGAGTGGTGCCCTTAGCTGAGTGGTGCCCTTAGCTGAGTGGTGCCCTTAGCTGAATAGTGCCCCTAGCTGAGTAGTGCCCCTAGCTGAGTGGTGCCCTTAGCTGAGTAGTGCCCCTAGCTGAGTAGTGCCCCTAGCTGAGTAGTGCCCCTAGCTGAGTGGTGCCCTTAGCTGAGTGGTGCCCTTAGCTGAGTAGTGCCCCTGGCTGAGTAGTGCCCCTATCTGAGTAGTGCCCCCGGCTGAGTAGTGCCCCCAACTGAGTAGTGCCCCCAACTGAGTAGTACCCCCAACTGAGTAGTGCCCCCAACTGAGTAGTTCCCTTAGCTGAGTAGTGCCCTTAGCTGAGTAGTGCCCCTGGCTGAGTGGTGCCCCTAGCTGAGTGGTGCCCCTAGCTGAGTAGTGCCCCTAACTGAGTAGTGCCCCTAGCTGAGTAGTGCCCCTAGCTGAGTAGTGCCCTCAGCTGAGTAGTGCCCTTAGCTGAGTAGTGCCCCTAGCTGAGTAGTGCCCCTGGCTGAGTAGTGCCCCTAGCTGAGTAGTGCCCCTGGCTGAGTAGTGCCCCTGGCTGAGTGGTGCCCCTAACTGAGTAGTGCCCCTGGCTGAGTAGTGCCCCTAGCTGAGTAGTGCCCCTAGCTGAGTAGTGCCCCTAGCTGAGTAGTGCCCCTAGCTGAGTAGTGCCCCTGGCTGAGTAGTGCCCCTAGCTGAGTAGTGCCCCTAGCTGAGTAGTGCCCCTGGCTGAGTAGTGCCCCTGGCTGAGTAGTGCCCCTGGCTGAGTAGTGCCCCTGGCTGAGTAGTGCCCCTGGCTGAGTAGTGCCCCTGGCTGAGTAGTGCCCTTAGCTGAGTAGTGCCTCCGGCTGAGTGGTGCCCTTAGCTGAGTGGTGCCCTTAGCTGAGTGGTGCCCTTAGCTGAGTGGTGCCCCTAGCTGAGTGGTGCCCTTAGCTGAGTGGTGCCCTTAGCTGAGTGGTGCCCCTAGCTGAGTAGTGCCCCCAACTGAGTGGTGCCCCTAGCTGAGTAGTGCCCCCAACTGAGTGGTGCCCCTAGCTGAGTAGTGCCCTTAGCTGAGTGGTGCCCCTAGCTGAGTGGTGCCCTTAGCTGAGTGGTGCCCTTAGCTGAGTGGTGCCCCTAGCTGAGTGGTGCCCTTAGCTGAGTGGTGCCCTTAGCTGAGTAGTGCCCCCAGCTGAGTGGTGCCCCTAGCTGAGTAGTGCCCCCAGCTGAGTGGTGCCCCTAGCTGAGTGGTGCCCTTAGCTGAGTGGTGCCCCTAGCTGTGTGGTGCCCTTAGCTGAGTGGTGCCCTTAGCTGAGTGGTGCCCCTAGCTGAGTGGTGCCCTTAGCTGAGTGGTGCCCTTAGCTGAGTAGTGCCCCCAGCTGAGTGGTGCCCCTAGCTGAGTAGTGCCCCTAGCTGAGTAGTGCCCCTAGCTGAGTAGTGCCCTCAGCTGAGTAGTGCCCTTAGCTGAGTAGTGCCCCTAGCTGAGTAGTGCCCCTGGCTGAGTAGTGCCCCTAGCTGAGTAGTGCCCCTGGCTGAGTAGTGCCCCTGGCTGAGTGGTGCCCCTAACTGAGTAGTGCCCCTGGCTGAGTAGTGCCCCTAGCTGAGTAGTGCCCCTAGCTGAGTAGTGCCCCTAGCTGAGTAGTGCCCCTAGCTGAGTAGTGCCCCTGGCTGAGTAGTGCCCCTAGCTGAGTAGTGCCCCTAGCTGAGTAGTGCCCCTGGCTGAGTAGTGCCCCTGGCTGAGTAGTGCCCCTGGCTGAGTAGTGCCCCTGGCTGAGTAGTGCCCCTGGCTGAGTAGTGCCCCTGGCTGAGTAGTGCCCCTGGCTGAGTAGTGCCCCTGGCTGAGTAGTGCCCTTAGCTGAGTAGTGCCTCCGGCTGAGTGGTGCCCTTAGCTGAGTGGTGCCCTTAGCTGAGTAGTGCCCTTAACTGAGTGGTGCCCCTAGCTGAGTGGTGCCCTTAGCTGAGTGGTGCCCTTAGCTGAGTGGTGCCCTTAGCTGAGTGGTGCCCCTAGCTGAGTAGTGCCCCCAACTGAGTGGTGCCCCTAGCTGAGTAGTGCCCCCAACTGAGTGGTGCCCCTAGCTGAGTAGTGCCCTTAGCTGAGTGGTGCCCCTAGCTGAGTGGTGCCCTTAGCTGAGTGGTGCCCTTAGCTGAGTGGTGCCCCTAGCTGAGTGGTGCCCTTAGCTGAGTGGTGCCCTTAGCTGAGTAGTGCCCCCAGCTGAGTGGTGCCCCTAGCTGAGTAGTGCCCCCAGCTGAGTGGTGCCCCTAGCTGAGTGGTGCCCTTAGCTGAGTGGTGCCCCTAGCTGAGTGGTGCCCTTAGCTGAGTGGTGCCCTTAGCTGAGTGGTGCCCCTAGCTGAGTGGTGCCCTTAGCTGAGTGGTGCCCTTAGCTGAGTAGTGCCCCCAGCTGAGTGGTGCCCCTAGCTGAGTAGTGCCCCTAGCTGAGTATTGCCCCTGGCTGAGTGGTGCCCCTGGCTGAGTAGTGCCCCTAGCTGAGTGGTGCCCCTGGCTGAGTGGTGCCCTTAGCTGAGTGGTGCCCTTAGCTGAGTGGTGCCCTCAGCTGAGTGGTGCCCCCAGCTGAGTGGTGCCCCCGGCTGAGTAGTGCCCCCGGCTGAGTGGTGCCCCCGGCTGAGTAGTGCCCCCAGCTGAGTGGTGCTCGTAGCTGAGTGGTGCCCTCAGCTGAGTGGTGCCCTTAGCTGAGTAGTGCCCCTAGCTGAGTAGTGCCCCTAGCTGAGTGGTGCCCCCGGCTGAGTGGTGCCCCCGGCTGAGTGGTGCCCCCGGCTGAGTAGTGCCCCTAGCTGAGTAGTGCCCCTAGCTGAGTGGTGCCCTTAGCTGAGTAGTGCCCCTAGCTGAGTGGTGCCCCCAGCTGAGTGGTGCCCCCGGCTGAGTAGTGCCCCCAGCTGAGTGGTGCTCGTAGCTGAGTGGTGCCCTTAGCTGAGTGGTGCCCTTAGCTGAGTAGTGCCCCTAGCTGAGGAGTGCCCCTAGCTGAGTGGTGCCCTTAGCTGAGTAGTGCCCCTAGCTGAGTAGTGCCCCTAGCTGAGTAGTGCCCCTAGCTGAGTTGTGCCCTTAGCTGAGTGGTGCCCTTAGCTGAGTAGTGCCCCTGGCTGAGTAGTGCCCCTAGCTGAGTGGTGCCCCTAGCTGAGTAGTGCCCCTAGCTGAGTAGTGCCCCTAGCTGAGTGGTGCCCCTAGCTGAGTGGTGCCCATAGCTGAGTGGTGCCCCCAGCTGAGTGGTGCCCCCAGCTGAGTGGTGCCCTTAGCTGAATGGTGCCCCTAGCTGAGTAGTGCCCCCAACTGAGTGGTGCCCCTAGCTGAGTAGTGCCCCCAACTGAGTGGTGCCCCTAGCTGAGTAGTGCCCTTAGCTGAGTGGTGCCCCTAGCTGAGTGGTGCCCTTAGCTGAGTGGTGCCCTTAGCTGAGTGGTGCCCCTAGCTGAGTGGTGCCCTTAGCTGAGTGGTGCCCTTAGCTGAGTAGTGCCCCCAGCTGAGTGGTGCCCCTAGCTGAGTAGTGCCCCCAACTGAGTGGTGCCCCTACCTGAGTGGTGCCCTTAGCTGAGTGGTGCCCCTAGCTGAGTGGTGCCCTTAGCTGAGTGGTGCCCTTAGCTGAGTGGTGCCCCTTGCTGAGTGGTGCCCTTAGCTGAGTGGTGCCCCTAGCTGAGTAGTGCCCCCAGCTGAGTGGTGCCCCTAGCTGAGTGGTGCCCTTAGCTGAGTGGTGCCCTTAGCTGAGTGGTGCCCCCAGCTGAGTGGTGCACCCGGCTGAGTAGTGCCCCCAGCTGAGTGGTGCTCGTAGCTGAGTGGTGCCCTTAGCTGAGTGGTGCCCTTAGCTGAGTGGTGCCCCTAGCTGAGTGGTGCCCTTAGCTGAGTGGTGCCCTTAGCTGAGTAGTGCCCCCAGCTGAGTGGTGCCCCTAGCTGAGTAGTGCCCCCAACTGAGTGGTGCCCCTACCTGAGTGGTGCCCTTAGCTGAGTGGTGCCCCTAGCTGAGTGGTGCCCTTAGCTGAGTGGTGCCCTTAGCTGAGTGGTGCCCCTTGCTGAGTGGTGCCCTTAGCTGAGTGGTGCCCCTAGCTGAGTAGTGCCCCCAGCTGAGTGGTGCCCCTAGGTGAGTATTGCCCTTAGCTGAGTGGTGCCCCTAGCTGAGTGGTGCCCTTAGCTGAGTGGTGCCCCCAGCTGAGTGGTGCACCCGGCTGAGTAGTGCCCCCAGCTGAGTGGTGCTCGTAGCTGAGTGGTGCCCTTAGCTGAGTGGTGCCCTTAGCTGAGTAGTGCCCCTAGCTGAGTAGTGCCCCTAGCTGAGTAGTGCCCCTAGCTGAGTGGTGCCCCTGGCTGAGTGGTGCCCTTAGCTGAGTGGTGCCCTTAGCTGAGTGGTGCCCTTAGCTGAGTAGTGCCCTCAGCTGAGTGGTGCCCCCGGCTGAGTAGTGCCCCCGGCTGAGTGGTGCCCCCGGCTGAGTAGTGCCCCCAGCTGAGTGGTGCTCGTAGCTGAGTGGTGCCCTTGGCTGAGTGGTGCCCTTAGCTGAGTAGTGCCCCTAGCTGAGTAGTGCCCCTAGCTGAGTGGTGCCCCCAGCTGAGTAGTGCCCCCGGCTGAGTGGTGCCCCCGGCTGAGTAGTGCCCCTAGCTGAGTAGCGCCCCCAGCTGAGTGGTGCCCTTAGCTGAGTAGTGCCCCTAGCTGAGTGGTGCCCCCAGCTGAGTGGTGCCCCCGGCTGAGTAGTGCCCCCAGCTGAGTGGTGCTCGTAGCTGAGTGGTGCCCTTAGCTGAGTGGTGCCTTTAGCTGAATAGTGCCCCTAGCTGAGTAGTGCCCCTAGCTGAGTGGTGCCCTTAGCTGAGTAGTGCCCCTAGCTGAGTAGTGCCCCTAGCTGAGTAGTGCCCCTAGCTGAGTGGTGCCCTTAGCTGAGTGGTGCCCTTAGCTGAGTAGTGCCCCTGGCTGAGTAGTGCCCCTAGCTGAGTAGTGCCCCTGGCTGAGTAGTGCCCCCAACTGAGTAGTGCCCCCAACTGAGTAGTGCCCCCAACTGAGTAGTGCCCCCAACTGAGTAGTGCCCCCAACTGAGTAGTGCCCCCAACTGAGTAGTGCCCCCAACTGAGTAGTGCCCCCAACTGAGTAGTGCCCCCAACTGAGTAGTGCCCTTAGCTGAGTAGTGCCCTTAGCTGAGTAGTGCCCCTGGCTGAGTGGTGCCCCTAGCTGAGTGGTGCCCCTAGCTGAGTAGTGCCCCTAACTGAGTAGTGCCCCTAGCTGAGTAGTGCCCCTAGCTGAGTAGTGCCCTCAGCTGAGTAGTGCCCTTAGCTGAGTAGTGCCCCTAGCTGAGTAGTGCCCCTGGCTGAGTAGTGCCCCTAGCTGAGTAGTGCCCCTGGCTGAGTAGTGCCCCTGGCTGAGTGGTGCCCCTAACTGAGTAGTGCCCCTGGCTGAGTAGTGCCCCTAGCTGAGTAGTGCCCCTAGCTGAGTAGTGCCCCTAGCTGAGTAGTGCCCCTGGCTGAGTAGTGCCCCTGGCTGAGTAGTGCCCCTAGCTGAGTAGTGCCCCTAGCTGAGTAGTGCCCCTGGCTGAGTAGTGCCCCTGGCTGAGTAGTGCCCCTGGCTGAGTAGTGCCCCTGGCTGAGTAGTGCCCCTGGCTGAGTAGTGCCCTTAGCTGAGTAGTGCCTCCGGCTGAGTGGTGCCCTTAGCTGAGTGGTGCCCTTAGCTGAGTGGTGCCCCTAGCTGAGTGGTGCCCTTAGCTGAGTGGTGCCCTTAGCTGAGTGGTGCCCCTAGCTGAGTAGTGCCCCCAACTGAGTGGTGCCCCTAGCTGAGTAGTGCCCCCAACTGAGTGGTGCCCCTAGCTGAGTAGTGCCCTTAGCTGAGTGGTGCCCCTAGCTGAGTGGTGCCCTTAGCTGAGTAGTGCCCTTAGCTGAGTGGTGCCCTTAGCTGAGTGGTGCCCCTAGCTGAGTGGTGCCCTTAGCTGAGTGGTGCCCTTAGCTGAGTAGTGCCCCCAGCTGAGTGGTGCCCCTAGCTGAGTGGTGCCCTTAGCTGAGTAGTGCCCCTAGCTGAGTAGTGCCCCTAGCTGAGTAGTGCCCCTAGCTGAGTGGTGCCCTTAGCTGAGTGGTGCCCTTAGCTGAGTAGTGCCCCTGGCTGAGTAGTGCCCCTGGCTGAGTAGTGCCCCTGGCTGAGTAGTGCCCCCAACTGAGTAGTGCCCCCAACTGAGTAGTGCCCCCAACTGAGTAGTGCCCCCAACTGAGTAGTGCCCCCAACTGAGTAGTGCCCCCAACTGAGTAGTGCCCCCAACTGAGTAGTGCCCCCAACTGAGTAGTGCCCCCAACTGAGTAGTGCCCCCAACTGAGTAGTGCCCCCAACTGAGTAGTGCCCTTAGCTGAGTAGTGCCCTTAGCTGAGTAGTGCCCCTGGCTGAGTGGTGCCCTTAGCTGAGTGGTGCCCTTAGCTGAGTAGTGCCCCCAGCTGAGTGGTGCCCCTAGCTGAGTGGTGCCCCTAGCTGAGTAGTGCCCCTAGCTGAGTAGTGCCCCTAGCTGAGTAGTGCCCTCAGCTGAGTAGTGCCCCTAGCTGAGTAGTGCCCCTAGCTGAGTAGTGCCCCTGGCTGAGTAGTGCCCCTAGCTGAGTAGTGCCCCTGGCTGAGTAGTGCCCCTGGCTGAGTGGTGCCCCTAACTGAGTAGTGCCCCTGGCTGAGTAGTGCCCCTAGCTGAGTAGTGCCCCTAGCTGAGTAGTGCCCCTAGCTGAGTAGTGCCCCTGGCTGAGTAGTGCCCCTGGCTGAGTAGTGCCCCTAGCTGAGTAGTGCCCCTAGCTGAGTAGTGCCCCTGGCTGAGTAGTGCCCCTGGCTGAGTAGTGCCCCTGGCTGAGTAGTGCCCCTGGCTGAGTAGTGCCCCTGGCTGAGTAGTGCCCTTAGCTGAGTAGTGCCTCCGGCTGAGTGGTGCCCTTAGCTGAGTTGTGCCCTTAGCTGAGTAGTGCCCTTAACTGAGTGGTGCCCCTAGCTGAGTGGTGCCCTTAGCTGAGTGGTGCCCTTAGCTGAGTGGTGCCCCTAGCTGAGTAGTGCCCCCAACTGAGTGGTGCCCCTAGCTGAGTAGTGCCCCCAACTGAGTGGTGCCCCTAGCTGAGTAGTGCCCTTAGCTGAGTGGTGCCCCTAGCTGAGTGGTGCCCTTAGCTGAGTGGTGCCCTTAGCTGAGTGGTGCCCTTAGCTGAGTGGTGCCCCTAGCTGAGTGGTGCCCTTAGCTGAGTGGTGCCCTTAGCTGAGTAGTGCCCCCAGCTGAGTGGTGCCCCTAGCTGAGTAGTGCCCCCAGCTGAGTGGTGCCCCTAGCTGAGTGGTGCCCTTAGCTGAGTGGTGCCCCTAGCTGAGTGGTGCCCTTAGCTGAGTGGTGCCCTTAGCTGAGTGGTGCCCCTAGCTGAGTGGTGCCCTTAGCTGAGTGGTGCCCTTAGCTGAGTAGTGCCCCCAGCTGAGTGGTGCCCCTAGCTGAGTAGTGCCCCCAGCTGAGTGGTGCCCCTAGCTGAGTATTGCCCCTGGCTGAGTGGTGCCCCTGGCTGAGTGGTGCCCCTGGCTGAGTAGTGCCCCTAGCTGAGTGGTGCCCCTGGCTGAGTGGTGCCCTTAGCTGAGTGGTGCCCTTAGCTGAGTGGTGCCCTTAGCTGAGTAGTGCCCTCAGCTGAGTGGTGCCCCCAGCTGAGTGGTGCCCCCGGCTGAGTGGTGCCCCCAGCTGAGTGGTGCCCCCGGCTGAGTAGTGCCCCCAGCTGAGTGGTGCTCGTAGCTGAGTGGTGCCCTTAGCTGAGTGGTGCCCTTAGCTGAGTAGTGCCCCTAGCTGAGTAGTGCCCCTAGCTGAGTGGTGCCCCCAGCTGAGTGGTGCCCCCGGCTGAGTGGTGCCCCCGGCTGAGTAGTGCCCCTAGCTGAGTAGCGCCCCCAGCTGAGTGGTGCCCTTAGCTGAGTAGTGCCCCTAGCTGAGTGGTGCCCCCAGCTGAGTGGTGCCCCCGGCTGAGTAGTGCCCCCAGCTGAGTGGTGCTCGTAGCTGAGTGGTGCCCTTAGCTGAGTGGTGCCCTTAGCTGAGTAGTGCCCCTAGCTGAGGAGTGCCCCTAGCTGAGTGGTGCCCTTAGCTGAGTAGTGCCCCTAGCTGAGTAGTGCCCCTAGCTGAGTAGTGCCCCTAGCTGAGTAGTGCCCCTAGCTGAGTGGTGCCCTTAGCTGAGTGGTGCCCTTAGCTGAGTAGTGCCCCTGGCTGAGTAGTGCCCCTAGCTGAGTGGTGCCCCTAGCTGAGTAGTGCCCCTAGCTGAGTAGTGCCCCTAGCTGAGTAGTGCCCCTAGCTGAGTGGTGCCCCTAGCTGAGTGGTGCCCCTAGCTGAGTGGTGCCCCCAGCTGAGTGGTGCCCCTAGCTGAGTGGTGCCCTTAGCTGAGTAGTGCCCCCAACTGAGTGGTGCCCCTAGCTGAGTAGTGCCCCCAACTGAGTGGTGCCCCTAGCTGAGTAGTGCCCTTAGCTGAGTGGTGCCCCTAGCTGAGTGGTGCCCTTAGCTGAGTGGTGCCCTTAGCTGAGTGGTGCCCCTAGCTGAGTGGTGCCCTTAGCTGAGTGGTGCCCTTAGCTGAGTAGTGCCCCCAGCTGAGTGGTGCCCCTAGCTGAGTAGTGCCCCCAACTGAGTGGTGCCCCTACCTGAGTGGTGCCCTTAGCTGAGTGGTGCCCTTAGCTGAGTGGTGCCCCTAGCTGAGTGGTGCCCTTAGCTGAGTGGTGCCCTTAGCTGAGTGGTGCCCCTTGCTGAGTGGTGCCCTTAGCTGAGTGGTGCCCCTAGCTGAGTAGTGCCCCCAGCTGAGTGGTGCCCCTAGGTGAGTATTGCCCTTAGCTGAGTGGTGCCCTTAGCTGAGTGGTGCCCTTAGCTGAGTGGTGCCCCCAGCTGAGTGGTGCACCCTGGCTGAGTAGTGCCCCTAGCTGAGTGGTGCCCCTGGCTGAGTGGTGCCCTTAGCTGAGTGGTGCCCTTAGCTGAGTGGTGCCCTTAGCTGAGTAGTGCCCTCAGCTGAGTGGTGCCCCCGGCTGAGTAGTGCCCCCGGCTGAGTGGTGCCCCCGGCTGAGTAGTGCCCCCAGCTGAGTGGTGCTCGTAGCTGAGTGGTGCCCTTGGCTGAGTGGTGCCCTTAGCTGAGTGGTGCCCCTAGCTGAGTAGTGCCCCTCAGCTGAGTGGTGCCCCCAGCTGAGTAGTGCCCCCGGCTGAGTGGTGCCCCCGGCTGAGTAGTGCCCCCAGCTGAGTGGCGCCCGCAGCTGAGTGGTGCCCTTGGCTGAGTGGTGCCCCCAGCTGAGTGGTGCCCCCGGCTGAGTGGTGCCCCCGGCTGAGTAGTGCCCCCAGCTGAGTGGCGCTCGCAGCTGAGTGGTGCCCTTAGCTGAGTGGTGCCCTTAGCTGAGTAGTGCCCCTAGCTGAGTGGTGCCCCCAGCTGAGTGGTGCCCCCAGCTGAGTAGTGCCCCCAGCTGAGTGGTGCCCCTAGCTGAGTAGTGCCCCTAGCTGAGTGGTGCCCTTAGCTGAGTGGTGCCCCTAGCTGAGTAGTGCCCCTAGCTGAGTGGTGCCCCTAGCTGAGTAGTGCCCCTAGCTGAGTGGTGCCCTTAGCTGAGTGGTGCCCTTAGCTGAGTGGTGCCCCCAGCTGAGTGGTGCCCCTAGCTGAGTGGTGCCCCCAGCTGAGTAGTGCCCGTAGCTGAGTGGTGCCCCTAGCTGAGTAGTGCCCCTAGCTGAGTAGTGCCCCTAGCTGAGTAGTGCCCCTAGCTGAGTAGTGCCCCTAGCTGAGTAGTGCCCCTAGCTGAGTAGTGCCCCTAACTGAGTGGTGCCCCTAGCTGAGTGGTGCCCTTAGCTGAGTGCTGCCCTTAGCTGAGTGGTGCCCCCAGCTGAGTAGTGCCCTTAGCTGAGTAGTGCCCCTAGCTGAGTAGTGCCCCTAGCTGAGTAGTGCCCCTAGCTGAGTGGTGCCCCTGGCTGAGTGGTGCCCCTGGCTGAGTGGTGCCCCTGGCTGAGTAGTGCCCCTAGCTGAGTAGTGCCCCCAGCTGAGTGGTGCCCTTAGCTGAGTGGTGCCCTTAGCTGAGTAGTGCCCCTAGCTGAGTGGTGCCCCTAGCTGAGTAGTGCCCCTAGCTGAGTAGTGCCCCTAACTGAGTGGTGCCCTTAGCTGAGTGGTGCCCTTAGCTGAGTGGTGCCCCCAGCTGAGTGGTGCTCGTAGCTGAGTGGTGCCCTTAGCTGAGTGGTGCCCTTAGCTGAGTGGTGCCCTTAGCTGAGTAGTGCCCCTAGCTGAGTAGTGCCCCTAGCTGAGTAGTGCCCCTAGCTGAGTAGTGCCCCTGGCTGAGTAGTGCCCCTAGCTGAGTAGTGCCCCTAGCTGAGTAGTGCCCCTAGCTGAGTGGTGCCCTTAGCTGAGTGGTGCCCTTAGCTGAGTGGTGCCCCTAGCTGAGTACTGCCCTTAGCTGAGTAGTGCCCCTAGCTGAGTAGTGCCCCTAGCTGAGTGGTGCCCCTAGCTGAGTGGTGCCCCTGGCTGAGTGGTGCCCCTGGCTGAGTAGTGCCCCTAGCTGAGTAGTGCCCCCAGCTGAGTGGTGCCCTTAGCTGAGTGGTGCCCTTAGCTGAGTAGTGCCCCTAGCTGAGTGGTGCCCCCGGCTGAGTGGTGCCCTTAGCTGAGTGGTGCTCGTAGCTGTGTAGTGCCCCCAACTGTGTAGTGCCCCCAACTGAGTGGTGCTAATTGAATTCTGCTGGCGGGCACACAGCTGTGTCCCGCTGATGAGTCCCAGGAGGCCCCAGCATGTGTCTATGGTTACTGTGTTGAGGCTCCAGCATGAAGCCATGTGTATATCATTACCCTCTCCCTTCCTGCCAAATCTCTGACTTGTGCCACTCGATACAACCCCCAGGCCAAGGCTCTGTGTCTTTGGGAGCCAAGCCTATATTACAATGCAGAGAGATGGCCTGCTTTTCACCAGCCTATGTTTATCTCCAGCTTTTACTTCTATATACAGACTATTGTGTGTTATTATAGACAGTTTCTAAGAATGGCTTAATGTTTCACGTTTAGCGGAGACTGAAAGATGGTCTCTAGGTAGACAGGAGTTGGAGCCTTTATTGTGTCATTTCTTTTGACAGACAGAAACGTAGTTGGGATGTGTTATGGATACAGTGTTATTATGGCATTGAATTTCACTGAGGGGACGCAATCCTGGCTCCCTCTAGAATGCTCTGCATCACACACACTTGCTCTCTCTTTCTCTCTCGCTCTCTCTTTCTCACACACAAGCCGGCTCCTGAATTCTTTAACCTCGGAATACCCTCACTTTGACGAAAAAGTGCCAAAGCAAAGAGAGGCAGAGAGAAAGTAATGTGAAAGGGATTCTGTGGAGACCTCTTCCAGTGCTGATGAACTAGGCCTTCCTGACTGCTAGTTTATTTTACAATCTTACTGAATAAGTTCCTATTGCCGGGATAAAAATACACAAGCTGCGTCTTAAATTACACCCTATTCCTTATGTAGTACACTAGTTTTGACCAGAGACTGAGAATAGGGTGCTTGAGTTTTGCACACAGATATGCTCTCCTCACAGGTGACTGGTTACACAAAAAAACTGTGAAAAGTGGATCAGTGCGCTTGTGTGTGTGCATTCATGCAAGCGTGTGTGTTTGTGTGTATGTCTCTCTCTCTGAGACAGTGGGCAGACAGACAGAGGGTCTGAGCAGAGCGTGTGTGTGAGTCTCAGTGTGATTAAGGAAGCTCAGACTATGCGGTGCCATGGGACATTTCAAAGCAGCTCTTTTATGGGCCTGAGTCTTGGTTCTGTTTGATAGCGTGTAATTTAATGCAGTGGGCCAGGCTTTATTAGAAAGAGATGCACATAATTTTGCTCCCAAAGAGCCCTTGACATTTTGTCTCTCTACTCCCTCTTAAAGACTTTTATCTGCAGATATAGTTTTAGGTCTGGCAGACGGTTGTATGTGTGTGTTTGGTATGATGGATTGCCCATTGGGAGGGGTGGACAAGGCCAAGGGAGGGGTTGGTTTGTACGGGGTCAGCGCCCCCACCCCCTCCACCTTGGCGAGGTGTTCTAAACAGGGTCAGCTCATCCCTACAGCTCCTATCTGGGAGCTCCAGCTCCTCACCTCCAGCTCCTTACCTCCTCACCTCCAGCCCCCAGCACAACCCAGTACATCCCAGAACACATTCAAGCCTTGCCATGTCAGTTCAGCCCAGCACAGGCCAAAGTACCAACCCAGATCACAAAGCACAACCCAACACAGCCCAACTACTACAGCCCCAGCTCCATGGGCCTGTGAGGGGGGCCCGGGTCACTGCATAGCGATGTTTACAACTCCTCCTAATCTGCTGAGAGATTGATGGGCCCCCCTCCACCTCCACCTCTCCCTCCTCCACCTCAACACATGGATTACTTTTAGCCTTTCTTACACTACTTACAAGAATAATGACACAGCTGTGACACTAGATATAGTAATAATAACAGTGGAAAATGTGAGCATTTTTCTCCTTGTTTGTGGATGTCTGCAGAGAACAAGCCATGAGTGTTAGACTCCATGGATGTCTGTGCCTTCACACACACACTGTTCTACTAGCAGCAGATTTATGCTCCCCTTTATTGGGCTTGCTGTTTGTTTGGTGCTTCTTGCAGCTGGCAGAGTTTGGGGAACAGAGAGAGAAAGATGGTGTGTGTGTACAGGAAATGCTCTATGGGTCTTCTAATGGTCCGACTCCCTCCCTCAGTGTGCATCAATCAGACGGAGATGCTATGCTGCTATTTATTAACCGCTCTCATCAACCCTGTCCAGCGGATCGACAAAATATTGAGTTATGAGTGCCATCAAGAGTGTGTGTGTGCGAGCTCGCACATGCGTGCATACACACGTTCGTGCTTGTGTGTGTGCGCACGTGTGTGTCTGTCCATGCCTGCGTGGTAGTGTACATTAATGTGAGGGTTCGTGTAGGGATTTACACCCCATACCTGCCCTGCCAGGTCGTCTCTCAGGAACACTGAGGCTAACTGAGGCCAGCTGGGCTCTTCAAGCAGCCAGCTCTCCAGTAGCCAAACTGATTTATCATGTTAGCCAAGCTATAAGCTAGCCACACTGGTGTACCTAATAGCTATCGGTTAACCAAATGCTAGCCATGTTGATTTATAGAATTAGCCACACTGTCGATGATAGACCAGAGCTAGGCTAACTAACTTTATTAAATTAAGCCAACGCTAGACTAGGTCTTCAGAGAGAGACAGTGGGTTTAAACAGTGATAAAGAGGAACCACACACACACACGCGCACTTGCTCTCTCCTCCTTTCTCACTCTGTCCCCCTCCTTTATTCTCTCCCTTTAGAGTAGGGAGGCCTTCAGGAGGGGGAGACCTGGGAGATGGGGGACATGCCACCCTGCCGATTAGCGTGCTGTGAGGAGAAGCAGGCCTGTCTGCAGCGGTCAGTGCAGACATATTTAATGCGTCTGATGTAATGGGGCTGAATCAGCAGATAGCTCCGCTGGGAGCCATTAGCCCAAACATGTGTCATTAAAACCCCTTCCCTGCCCCAGACCAGCCCAGTCCCCTCTGCAGTCCCAGCCAAGTCCCCCCTCCAGCCCCCAGCCCAAAGTACTGCTCCAGGTGGAGAGAACTCAGGGCAGGGGTGAAGAGAGGACCGATCTGTTATTTAAAATCACTGTCTTTCTCTTTATCTCTCCCTCTCCTCCAACCTCCCCAAAAAACAAGAGGGAGGGAGGGAGGGAGGGAGGGAGGGAGGGAGGGAGGGAGGGAGAAAGAAGTTTGCCTCTCTGGCTGGTGCTGTAGTGAGGATGGGGGGTTTGAGGAGTTACCGCCTCCATGTCTTTGAGATCAGTTTGAAGTATTTTTCCCTGCAGCTCGCTGTGGCACGTTACAGCAGTAGGGAGAAGCGGCAGGCTCACAGCACCTGCCAATCTTAATGGCAAACGTATGTGCTGTGAAACGAGGGAGGGAGGGAGGGAACTAGGGAGGGAGGGAGGGAGGGAGGGAGGGAGCAAATGTTCCCTAAAGAGGGCGGCAATGTTGTCTGACTGATCTGTTGTCTGTGTGTGTAAGAGAGAGGGGGCTTGTGTTTGAGTGAGTGACTGAGTTTATCTTCTTGTGTGTGTACAAGTGTGTGTCTCTGTTGAAGTGTGTTTCTTTGTATGTATGCCTGCGTGTGTAGGTGGTTGCGTGCTGGAACCCATAGTGTGTGGAACACCGCTTGAGTATGAACTTACACGAAAGAGGGATCCAGACAATGAAAAGACAAGGGGGAGGGGACAAAGTGCTACTTTCACAAATGATACTCCTTAGTAACATCATCCCATAGAGTCTGTTCTCCTCAGCCACCGGGCTTATCACCACAGTGCAGCTAACGCATGATCATGTGAGGCTGAGGAGTGTGTGAGGGTGCGGTGTGAATCAGGTTAACACACCCGTGTTAACTCTCTAGACAGGTGTGTGTATATCCCTTACTTCCCTGAATGATCATGTGAGCAGTATATGTTGTATAGTGCTATGCTGCAGTGTATATGATATATAGTGTTATGCTGCAGTGTATATGTTGTATAGTGCTATGCTGCAGTGTATATGTTGTATAGTGCTATGCTGCAGTTGAAGTCGGAAGTTTACATGCACCATAGACAAATACATTTAAACTCAGTTTTTCACCATTCCTGACGTTTAATCCTAGTAAAAATTCCCTGTCTTAGGTCAGTTAGGATCACCACTTTATTTTAAGAATGTGAAATGTCAGAATAATAGGAGAGCGAATGATTTATTTCAGCTTTTATTTCTTTCATCACATTCCTAGTGGGTCAACAGTTTACATACACTCAATTAGTATTTGGTAGCATTGCCTTTAAATTGTTTTACTTGGGTCAAACGTTTCAGGTAGCCTTCCACTAGCTTCCCACAATAAGTTAGGTGAATTTTGGCCCATTCCTCCTGACAGAGCTGGTGTCAGGTTTGTAGGCCTCCTTGCTCGCACACGTTTTTTCAGTTCTGCCCAAAATGTTTCTATAGGATTGAGGTCAGGGCTTTGTGATGGCCACTCCAATACCTTGACTTTGTTATCCTTAAGCCATTGTGCCACAACTTTGGAAGTATCCTTGGGGTCATTGTTCATTTGGAAGACCCATTTGCGACCAAGCTTTAACATCCTGACTGATGTATTGAGATGTTGCTTCAATATATCCACATAATTTTCCATCCTCATGATGCCATCTATTTTGTGAAGTGCACCAGCCCCTCCTGCAGCAAAGCACTCCCACAACATGATGCTGCCACCCCCGTGCTTCACGGTTGGGATGGTGTTCTTCGGATTGCAAGCATCCCCCTTTATCCTCCAAACATAACGATGGTCGTTATGGACAAACAGTTCTATTTTTGTTTCGTCAGACCAGAGGACATTTCTCCAAAAAGTACGATCTTTGTCCCCATGTGCAGTTGCAAACCGTAGTCTGGCTTTTTTATGGAGGTTTTGGAGCAGTGGCTTCTTCCTTGGTGAGCGGCCTTTCAGGTTATGTCGATATAGGACTCGTTTTACTGTGGACATAGATACTTTTGTACCTGTTTCCTCCAGCATCTTCACAAGGTCCTTTGCTGTTGTTCTGGGATTGATTTGCACTTTTCTCACCAAAGTACATTCATCTCTAGGAGACAGAATACGTCTCCTTCCTGAGCGGTATGATGGCTGCGTGGTTCCATGGTGTTTATACTTGCATACTATTGTTTGTACAGATGAACGTGGTACCTTCAGGCGTTTGGAAATTGCTCCCAAGGATGAACCAGACTTGTGGAGGTCTGCATTTTATTTTCTGAGGTTGACTGGCTGATATCTTTTGTTTTTCCCATGATGTCAAGCAAAGAGACACTGAGTTTGAAGGTAGGTCTTGAAATACATCCACAGGTACACCTCCAATTGGCTCAAATAATGTCAATTAGCCTATCAGAAGTTTCTAAAGCCATGACATAATTTTCTGGAATATTCCAAGCTGTTTAAAGGCACAGTCAACTTAGTGTATGTAAACTTCTGACCCACTGGAATTGTGATACAGTGAAATAATCTGTCTGTAAACAATTGTTGGAAACATTACTTGTGTCATGCACAATGTAGATGTCCTAACCGACTTACCAAAACTATAGTTTGTTAACAAGAAATTTGTGGAGTGGATGAAAAACGAGTTTTAATGACTACAAACTAACTGTATGTTCAACTGCATGTTGTATAGTGCTAGTGCGCAGTGTGTATATGTTGTATAGTGCTATGCTGTAGTGTGTGTATGTTGTATAGTGTTATGCTGTAGTGTGTATATGTTGTATAGTGTTATGCTGTAGTGTGTATATGTTGTTTAGTGTTATGCTGCAGTGTGTATGTTGTATAGTGCTATGCTGCAGTGTGTATGTTGTATAGTGCTATGCTGTAGTGTGTGTATGTTGTATAGTGTTATGCTGTAGTGTGTATATGGTGTATAGTGTTATGCTGTAGTGTGTATATGGTGTTTAGTGTTATGCTGCAGTGTGTATATGTTGTATAGTGTTATGCTGTAGTTTGTATGTTGTATACTGTTATGCTGTAGTGTGTATATGTTGTATAGTGTTATGCTGTAGTGTGTATCTTGTATAGTGTTATGCTGTAGTGTGTATATGTTGTATAGTGTTATGCTGTCGTGTGTATATGTTGTTTAGTGCTATGCTGTAGTGTGTATGTTGTATAGTGCTATGCTGTAGTGTGTATATGTTGTATAGTGCTATGCTGTAGTGTGTATGTTGTATAGTGCTATGCTGCAGTGTGTATATGTTGTATAGTGCTATGCTGTAGTGTGTATATGTTGTATAGTGTTATGCTGTCGTGTGTATATGTTGTATAGTGCTATGCTGTAGTGTGTATGTTGTATAGTGCTATGCTGTAGTGTGTATATGTTGTATAGTGTTATACTGTAGTGTGTATGTTGTATAGTGCTATGCTGCTGTGTGTATATGTTGTATAGTGCTATGCTGCTGTGTGTATGTTGTATAGTGCTATGCTGTAGTGTATATGTTGTATAGTGTTATGCTGTAGTGTGTATATGTTGTATAGTGCTATGCTGTAGTGTGTATATGTTGTATAGTGCTATGCTGTAGTGTGTATGTTGTATAGTGCTATGCTGCAGTGTGTATATGTTGTATAGTGCTATGCTGTAGTGTGTATATGTTGTATAGTGTTATGCTGTCGTGTGTATATGTTGTATAGTGCTATGCTGTAGTGTGTATGTTGTATAGTGCTATGCTGTAGTGTGTATATGTTGTATAGTGCTATACTGTAGTGTGTATGTTGTATAGTGCTATGCCGCTGTGTGTATATGTTGTATAGTGCTATGCTGCTGTGTGTATGTTGTATAGTGCTATGCTGTAGTGTATATGTTGTAAAGTGTTATGCTGTAGTGTGTATATGTTGTATAGTGCTATGCTGTAGTGTGTATATGTTGTATAGTGTTATGCTGTAGTTTGTATGTTGTATACTGTTATGCTGTAGTGTGTATATGTTGTATAGTGTTATGCTGTAGTGTGTATATGTTGTATAGTGTTATGCTGTAGTGTGTATATGTTGTTTAGTGTTATGCTGCAGTGTGTATATGTTGTATAGTGTTATGCTGTAGTTTGTATGTTGTATACTGTTATGCTGTAGTGTGTATATGTTGTATAGTGTTATGCTGTAGTGTGTGTATGTTGTATAGTGTTATGCTGTAGTGTGTATATGTTGTATAGTGTTATGCTGTAGTGTGTATATGTTGTTTAGTGTTATGCTGCAGTGTGTATGTTGTATAGTGCTATGCTGCAGTGTGTATGTTGTATAGTGCTATGCTGTAGTGTGTGTATGTTGTATAGTGTTATGCTGTAGTGTGTATATGTTGTATAGTGCTATGCTGTAGTGTGTATGTTGTATAGTGCTATGCTGTAGTGTGTATATGTTGTATAGTGTTATACTGTAGTGTGTATGTTGTATAGTGCTATGCTGCTGTGTGTATATGTTGTATAGTGCTATGCTGCTGTGTGTATGTTGTATAGTGCTATGCTGTAGTGTATATGTTGTATAGTGTTATGCTGTAGTGTGTATATGTTGTATAGTGCTATGCTGTAGTGTGTATATGTTGTATAGTGCTATGCTGTAGTGTGTATGTTGTATAGTGCTATGCTGCAGTGTGTATATGTTGTATAGTGCTATGCTGTAGTGTGTATATGTTGTATAGTGTTATGCTGTCGTGTGTATATGTTGTATAGTGTTATGCTGCAGTGTGTATATGTTGTATAGTGCTATGCTGTAGTGTGTATGTTGTATAGTGCTATGCTGTAGTGTGTATATGTTGTATAGTGTTATACTGTAGTGTGTATGTTGTATAGTGCTATGCTGCTGTGTGTATATGTTGTATAGTGCTATGCTGCTGTGTGTATGTTGTATAGTGCTATGCTGTAGTGTATATGTTGTATAGTGTTATGCTGTAGTGTGTATATGTTGTATAGTGCTATGCTGTAGTGTGTATATGTTGTATAGTGTTATGCTGTAGTTTGTATGTTGTATACTGTTATGCTGTAGTGTGTATATGTTGTATAGTGTTATGCTGTAGTGTGTATATGTTGTATAGTGTTATGCTGTAGTGTGTATATGTTGTTTAGTGTTATGCTGCAGTGTGTATATGTTGTATAGTGTTATGCTGTAGTTTGTATGTTGTATACTGTTATGCTGTAGTGTGTATATGTTGTATAGTGTTATGCTGTAGTGTGTATCTTGTATAGTGTTATGCTGTAGTGTGTATATGTTGTATAGTGTTATGCTGTCGTGTGTATATGTTGTTTAGTGCTATGCTGTAGTGTGTATGTTGTATAGTGCTATCCTGTAGTGTGTATATGTTGTATAGTGCTATGCTGTAGTGTGTATGTTGTATAGTGCTATGCTGTAGTGTGTATATGTTGTATAGTGTTATGCTGTCGTGTGTATATGTTGTATAGTGCTATGCTGCTGTGTGTATGTTGTATAGTGCTATGCTGTTGTGTATATGTTGTATAGTGTTATGCTGTAGTGTGTATATGTTGTATAGTGCTATGCTGTAGTGTATATATGTTGTATAGTGCTATGCTGTAGTGTGTATATGTTGTTTAGTGCTATGCTGTAGTGTGTATATGTTGTATAGTGTTATGCTGTCGTGTGTATGTTGTATAGTGTTATGCTGCAGTGTGTATATGTTGTATAGTGCTTTGCTGTAGTGTGTATATGTTGTATAGTGTTATGCTGTAGTGTGTATGTTGTATAGTGCTATGCTGCTGTGTGTATATGTTGTATAGTGCTATTCTGCTGTGTGTATGTTGTATAGTGCTATGCTGTAGTGTATATGTTGTATAGTGTTATGCTGTAGTGTGTATATGTTGTATAGTGCTATGCTGTAGTGTGTATATGTTGTATAGTGCTATGCTGTAGTGTGTATATGTTGTATAGTGCTATGCTGTAGTGTGTATATGTTGTATAGTGCTATGCTGTAGTGTATATGTTGTATAGTGTTATGCTGTAGTGTGTATATGTTGTTTAGTGTTATGCTGCAGTGTGTATATGTTGTATAGTGTTATGCTGTATTTGTATGTTGTATACTGTTATGCTGTAGTGTGTATATGTTGTATAGTGTTATGCTGTAGTGTGTATCTTGTATAGTGTTATGCTGTAGTGTGTATGTTGTTTAGTGCTATGCTGTAGTGTGTATATGTTGTATAGTGTTATACTGTAGTGTGTATGTTGTATAGTGCTATGCTGCTGTGTGTATATGTTGTATAGTGCTATGCTGCTGTGTGTATGTTGTATAGTGCTATGCTGTAGTGTATATGTTGTATAGTGTTATGCTGTAGTGTGTATATGTTGTATAGTGCTATGCTGTAGTGTGTATATGTTGTATAGTGCTATGCTGTAGTGTGTATATGTTGTATAGTGCTATGCTGTAGTGTGTATATGTTGTATAGTGTTATGCTGTCGTGTGTATGTTGTATAGTGTTATGCTGCAGTGTGTATATGTTGTATAGTGCTATGCTGTAGTGTGTATATGGTGTTTAGTGTTATGCTGCAGTGTGTATATGTTGTATAGTGTTATGCTGTAGTTTGTATGTTGTATACTGTTATGCTGTAGTGTGTATATGTTGTATAGTGTTATGCTGTAGTGTGTATCTTGTATAGTGTTATGCTGTAGTGTGTATATGTTGTATAGTGTTATGCTGTCGTGTGTATATGTTGTTTAGTGCTATGCTGTAGTGTGTATGTTGTATAGTGCTATGCTGTAGTGTGTATATGTTGTATAGTGCTATGCTGTAGTGTGTATGTTGTATAGTGCTATGCTGCAGTGTGTATATGTTGTATAGTGCTATGCTGTAGTGTGTATATGTTGTATAGTGTTATGCTGTCGTGTGTATATGTTGTATAGTGCTATGCTGTAGTGTGTATGTTGTATAGTGCTATGCTGTAGTGTGTATATGTTGTATAGTGTTATACTGTAGTGTGTATGTTGTATAGTGCTATGCTGCTGTGTGTATATGTTGTATAGTGCTATGCTGCTGTGTGTATGTTGTATAGTGCTATGCTGTAGTGTATATGTTGTATAGTGTTATGCTGTAGTGTGTATATGTTGTATAGTGCTATGCTGTAGTGTGTATGTTGTATAGTGCTATGCTGCAGTGTGTATATGTTGTATAGTGCTATGCTGTAGTGTGTATATGTTGTATAGTGTTATGCTGTCGTGTGTATATGTTGTATAGTGCTATGCTGTAGTGTGTATGTTGTATAGTGCTATGCTGTAGTGTGTATATGTTGTATAGTGTTATACTGTAGTGTGTATGTTGTATAGTGCTATGCCGCTGTGTGTATATGTTGTATAGTGCTATGCTGCTGTGTGTATGTTGTATAGTGCTATGCTGTAGTGTATATGTTGTAAAGTGTTATGCTGTAGTGTGTATATGTTGTATAGTGCTATGCTGTAGTGTGTATATGTTGTATAGTGTTATGCTGTAGTGTGTATATGTTGTTTAGTGTTATGCTGCAGTGTGTATATGTTGTATAGTGTTATGCTGCAGTGTGTATGTTGTATAGTGCTATGCTGCAGTGTGTATATGTTGTATAGTGCTATGCTGTAGTGTGTGTATGTTGTATAGTGTTATGCTGTAGTGTGTATATGTTGTATAGTGCTATGCTGTAGTGTGTATGTTGTATAGTGCTATGCTGTAGTGTGTATATGTTGTATAGTGTTATACTGTAGTGTGTATGTTGTATAGTGCTATGCTGCTGTGTGTATATGTTGTATAGTGCTATGCTGCTGTGTGTATGTTGTATAGTGCTATGCTGCAGTGTGTATGTTGTATAGTGCTATGCTGTAGTGTGTGTATGTTGTATAGTGTTATGCTGTAGTGTGTATATGTTGTATAGTGCTATGCTGTAGTGTGTATGTTGTATAGTGCTATGCTGTAGTGTGTATATGTTGTATAGTGTTATACTGTAGTGTGTATGTTGTATAGTGCTATGCTGCTGTGTGTATATGTTGTATAGTGCTATGCTGCTGTGTGTATGTTGTATAGTGCTATGCTGTAGTGTATATGTTGTATAGTGTTATGCTGTAGTGTGTATATGTTGTATAGTGCTATGCTGTAGTGTGTATATGTTGTATAGTGCTATGCTGTAGTGTGTATGTTGTATAGTGCTATGCTGCAGTGTGTATATGTTGTATAGTGCTATGCTGTAGTGTGTATATGTTGTATAGTGTTATGCTGTCGTGTGTATATGTTGTATAGTGCTATGCTGTAGTGTGTATATGTTGTATAGTGTTATACTGTAGTGTGTATGTTGTATAGTGCTATGCTGCTGTGTGTATATGTTGTATAGTGCTATGCTGCTGTGTGTATGTTGTATAGTGCTATGCTGTAGTGTATATGTTGTATAGTGTTATGCTGTAGTGTGTATATGTTGTATAGTGCTATGCTGTAGTGTGTATATGTTGTATAGTGTTATGCTGTAGTTTGTATGTTGTATACTGTTATGCTGTAGTGTGTATATGTTGTTTAGTGCTATGCTGTAGTGTGTATGTTGTATAGTGCTATCCTGTAGTGTGTATATGTTGTATAGTGCTATGCTGTAGTGTGTATATGTTGTATAGTGTTATGCTGTCGTGTGTATATGTTGTATAGTGCTATGCTGCTGTGTGTATGTTGTATAGTGCTATGCTGTTGTGTATATGTTGTATAGTGTTATGCTGTAGTGTGTATATGTTGTATAGTGCTATGCTGTAGTGTGTATATGTTGTATAGTGCTATGCTGTAGTGTGTATATGTTGTATAGTGCTATGCTGTAGTGTGTATATGTTGTATAGTGTTATGCTGTCGTGTGTATGTTGTATAGTGTTATGCTGCAGTGTGTATATGTTGTATAGTGCTATGCTGTAGTGTGTATATGTTGTATAGTGTTATGCTGTAGTGTGTATGTTGTATAGTGCTATGCTGCTGTGTGTATATGTTGTATAGTGCTATGCTGCTGTGTGTATGTTGTATAGTGCTATGCTGTAGTGTATATGTTGTATAGTGTTATGCTGTAGTGTGTATATGTTGTATAGTGCTATGCTGTAGTGTGTATATGTTGTATAGTGCTATGCTGTAGTGTGTATATGTTGTATAGTGCTATGCTGTAGTGTGTATATGTTGTATAGTGCTATGCTGTAGTGTATATGTTGTATAGTGTTATGCTGTAGTGTGTATATGTTGTTTAGTGTTATGCTGCAGTGTGTATATGTTGTATAGTGTTATGCTGTATTTGTATGTTGTATACTGTTATGCTGTAGTGTGTATATGTTGTATAGTGCTATGCTGTAGTGTGTCTATGTTGTATAGTGCTATGCTGTAGTGTTTATATGTTGGATAGTGCTATGCTGTAGTGTGTATGTTGTATAGTGCTATGCCGTAGTGTGTATATGTTGTATAGTGTTATACTGTAGTGTGTATATGTTGTATAGTGTTATGCTGTAGTGTGTATGTTGTATAGTGCTATGCTGCAGTGTGTATGTTGTATAGTGTTATGCTGCAGTGTGTATATGTTGTATAGTGCTATGCTGTAGTGTGTATGTTGTATAGTGCTATGCTGCAGTGTGTATATGCTGTATAGTGCTATGCTGTAGTGTGTATGTTGTATAGTGTTATAGTGTAGTGTGTATATGTTGTATAGTGTTATGCTGTAGTGTGTATGTTGTATAGTGCTATGCTGCAGTGTGTATGTTGTATAGTGTTATGCTGTAGTGTGTATATGTTGTATAGTGCTATGCTGCAGTGTGTATCTTGTATAGTGTTATGCTGTAGTGTGTATATGTTGTATAGTGCTATGCTGTAGTGTATATGTTGTATAGTGCTATGCTGTAGTGTGTATATGTTGTATAGTGCTATGCTGTAGTGTGTATAGTGCTATGCTGTAGTGTGTATATGTTGTATAGTGCTATGCTGTAGTGTGTATGTTGTATAGTGCTATGCTGTAGTGTGTATATGTTGTATAGTGTTATACTGTAGTGTGTATATGTTGTATAGTGTTATGCTGTAGTGTGTATGTTGTATAGTGCTATGCTGCAGTGTGTATGTTGTATAGTGTTATGCTGCAGTGTGTATATGTTGTATAGTGCTATGCTGTAGTGTGTATGTTGTATAGTGCTATGCTGCAGTGTGTATATGTTGTATAGTGCTATGCTGTAGTGTGTATGTTGTATAGTGTTATGCTGTAGTGTGTATATGTTGTATAGTGTTATGCTGTAGTGTGTATGTTGTATAGTGCTATGCTGCAGTGTGTATGTTGTATAGTGTTATGCTGTAGTGTGTATATGTTGTATAGTGCTATGCTGCAGTGTGTATCTTGTATAGTGTTATGCTGCAGTGTGTATGTTGTATAGTGCTATGCTGTAGTGTGTATATGTTGTATAGTGCTATGCTGTAGTGTGTATGTTGTATAGTGCTATGCTGTAGTGTGTATATGTTGTATAGTGCTATGCTGTAGTGTGTATAGTGCTATGCTGTAGTGTGTATATGTTGTATAGTGCTATGCTGTAGTGTGTATGTTGTATAGTGCTATGCTGTAGTGTGTATATGTTGTATAGTGTTATGCTGTAGTGTGTATCTTGTATAGTGTTATGCTGTAGTGTATATGTTGTATAGTGTTATGCTGTAGTGTGTATATGTTGTATAGTGCTATGCTGTAGTGTGTATATGTTGTATAGTGCTATGCTGTAGTGTGTATGTTGTATAGTGCTATGCTGCAGTGTGTATATGTTGTATAGTGCTATGCTGTAGTGTGTATATGTTGTATAGTGTTATGCAGTCGTGTGTATATGTTGTATAGTGCTATGCTGTAGTGTGTATGTTGTATAGTGCTATGCTGTAGTGTGTATATGTTGTATAGTGTTATACTGTAGTGTGTATGTTGTATAGTGCTATGCTGCTGTGTGTATGTTGTATAGTGTTATGCTGCTGTGTGTATGTTGTATAGTGCTATGCTGTAGTGTGTATGTTGTATAGTGCTATGCTGCAGTGTGTATATGTTGTATAGTGCTATGCTGTAGTGTGTATGTTGTATAGTGTTATGCTGTAGTGTGTATATGTTGTATAGTGTTATGCTGTAGTGTGTATGTTGTATAGTGCTATGCTGCAGTGTGTATGTTGTATAGTGTTATGCTGTAGTGTGTATATGTTGTATAGTGCTATGCTGCAGTGTGTATCTTGTATAGTGTTATGCTGCAGTGTGTATGTTGTATAGTGCTATGCTGTAGTGTGTATATGTTGTATAGTGCTATGCTGTAGTGTGTATGTTGTATAGTGCTATGCTGTAGTGTGTATATGTTGTATAGTGCTATGCTGTAGTGTGTATAGTGCTATGCTGTAGTGTGTATATGTTGTATAGTGCTATGCTGTAGTGTGTATGTTGTATAGTGCTATGCTGTAGTGTGTATATGTTGTATAGTGTTATGCTGTAGTGTGTATCTTGTATAGTGTTATGCTGTAGTGTATATGTTGTATAGTGTTATGCTGTAGTGTGTATATGTTGTATAGTGCTATGCTGTAGTGTGTATATGTTGTATAGTGCTATGCTGTAGTGTGTATGTTGTATAGTGCTATGCTGCAGTGTGTATATGTTGTATAGTGCTATGCTGTAGTGTGTATATGTTGTATAGTGTTATGCAGTCGTGTGTATATGTTGTATAGTGCTATGCTGTAGTGTGTATGTTGTATAGTGCTATGCTGTAGTGTGTATATGTTGTATAGTGTTATACTGTAGTGTGTATGTTGTATAGTGCTATGCTGCTGTGTGTATATGTTGTATAGTGCTATGCTGCTGTGTGTATGTTGTATAGTGCTATGCTGTAGTGTATATGTTGTATAGTGTTATGCTGTAGTGTGTATATGTTGTATAGTGCTATGCTGCAGTGTGTATATGTTGTATAGTGCTATGCTGTAGTGTGTATGTTGTATAGTGTTATGCTGTAGTGTGTATATGTTGTATAGTGTTATGCTGTAGTGTGTATGTTGTATAGTGCTATGCTGCAGTGTGTATGTTGTATAGTGTTATGCTGTAGTGTGTATATGTTGTATAGTGCTATGCTGCAGTGTGTATCTTGTATAGTGTTATGCTGCAGTGTGTATGTTGTATAGTGCTATGCTGTAGTGTGTATATGTTGTATAGTGCTATGCTGTAGTGTGTATGTTGTATAGTGCTATGCTGTAGTGTGTATATGTTGTATAGTGCTATGCTGTAGTGTGTATAGTGCTATGCTGTAGTGTGTATATGTTGTATAGTGCTATGCTGTAGTGTGTATGTTGTATAGTGCTATGCTGTAGTGTGTATATGTTGTATAGTGCTATGCTGTAGTGTGTATAGTGCTATGCTGTAGTGTGTATATGTTGTATAGTGCTATGCTGTAGTGTGTATGTTGTATAGTGTTATGCTGCAGTGTGTATGTTGTATAGTGTTATGCTGCTGTGTGTATGTTGTATAGTGCTATGCTGTAGTGTATATGTTGTATAGTGTTATGCTGTAGTGTGTATATGTTGTATAGTGCTATGCTGTAGTGTGTATATGTTGTATAGTGCTATGCTGTAGTGTGTATATGTTGTATAGTGCTATGCTGTAGTGTGTATGTTGTATAGTGCTATGCTGTAGTGTGTATATGTTGTATAGTGCTATGCTGTAGTGTGTATGTTGTATAGTGCTATGCTGTAGTTTGTATATGTTGTATAGTGTTATACTGTAGTGTGTATATGTTGTATAGTGCTATGCTGTAGTGTGTATATGTTGTATAGTGCTATGCTGTAGTGTGTATATGTTGTATAGTGCTATGCTGTAGTGTGTATATGTTGTATAGTGCTATGCTGTAGTGTGTATGTTGTATAGTGCTATGCTGTAGTGTGTATATGTTGTATAGTGTTATACTGTAGTGTGTATATGTTGTATAGTCTTATGGTGTAGTGTGTATGTTGTATAGTGCTATGCTGCAGTGTGTATGTTGTATAGTGTTATGCTGCAGTGTGTATATGTTGTATAGTGCTATGCTGTAGTGTGTATGTTGTATAGTGCTATGCTGCAGTGTGTATATGTTGTATAGTGCTATGCTGTAGTGTGTATGTTGTATAGTGTTATGCTGTAGTGTGTATATGTTGTATAGTGTTATGCTGTAGTGTGTATGTTGTATAGTGCTATGCTGCAGTGTGTATGTTGTATAGTGTTATGCTGTAGTGTGTATATGTTGTATAGTGCTATGCTGCAGTGTGTATCTTGTATAGTGTTATGCTGCAGTGTGTATGTTGTATAGTGCTATGCTGTAGTGTGTATATGTTGTATAGTGCTATGCTGTAGTGTGTATGTTGTATAGTGCTATGCTGTAGTGTGTATATGTTGTATAGTGCTATGCTGTAGTGTGTATAGTGCTATGCTGTAGTGTGTATATGTTGTATAGTGCTATGCTGTAGTGTGTATGTTGTATAGTGCTATGCTGTAGTGTGTATATGTTGTATAGTGCTATGCTGTAGTGTGTATAGTGCTATGCTGTAGTGTGTATATGTTGTATAGTGCTATGCTGTAGTGTGTATGTTGTATAGTGTTATGCTGCAGTGTGTATGTTGTATAGTGTTATGCTGCTGTGTGTATGTTGTATAGTGCTATGCTGTAGTGTATATGTTGTATAGTGTTATGCTGTAGTGTGTATATGTTGTATAGTGCTATGCTGTAGTGTGTATATGTTGTATAGTGCTATGCTGTAGTGTGTATATGTTGTATAGTGCTATGCTGTAGTGTGTATGTTGTATAGTGCTATGCTGTAGTGTGTATATGTTGTATAGTGCTATGCTGTAGTGTGTATGTTGTATAGTGCTATGCTGTAGTGTGTATATGTTGTATAGTGTTATACTGTAGTGTGTATATGTTGTATAGTGTTATGCTGTAGTGTGTATGTTGTATAGTGCTATGCTGCAGTGTGTATGTTGTATAGTGTTATGCTGCAGTGTGTATATGTTGTATAGTGCTATGCTGTAGTGTGTATGTTGTATAGTGCTATGCTGCAGTGTGTGTATGTTGTATAGTGCTATGCTGTAGTGTGTATGTTGTATAGTGTTATGCTGTAGTGTGTATATGTTGTATAGTGTTATGCTGTAGTGTGTATGTTGTATAGTGCTATGCTGCAGTGTGTATGTTGTATAGTGTTATGCTGTAGTGTGTATATGTTGTATAGTGCTATGCTGCAGTGTGTATCTTTTATAGTGTTATGCTGCAGTGTGTATGTTGTATAGTGCTATGCTGTAGTGTGTATATGTTGTATAGTGCTATGCTGTAGTGTGTATGTTGTATAGTGCTATGCTGTAGTGTGTATATGTTGTATAGTGCTATGCTGTAGTGTGTATAGTGCTATGCTGTAGTGTGTATATGTTGTATAGTGCTATGCTGTAGTGTGTATGTTGTATAGTGCTATGCTGTAGTGTGTATATGTTGTATAGTGCTATGCTGTAGTGTGTATAGTGCTATGCTGTAGTGTGTATAGGTTGTATAGTGCTATGCTGTAGTGTGTATGTTGTATAGTGTTATGCTGCAGTGTGTATGTTGTATAGTGTTATGCTGCAGTGTGTATCTTGTATAGTGTTATGCTGTAGTGTGTATGTTGTATAGTGTTATGCTGTAGTGTGTATGTTGTATAGTGTTATGCTGTAGTGTGTATGTTGTATAGTGTTATGCTGCAGTGTGTATGTTGTATAGTGCTATGCTGTCGTGTGTATGTTGTATAGTGTTATGCTGCAGTGTATATGTTGTATAGTGTTATGCTGTAGTGTGTATGTTGTATAGTGTTATGCTGCAGTGTGTATGTTGTATAGTGTTATGCTGCAGTGTGTATGTTGTATAGTGCTATGCTGTAGTGTGTATGTTGTATAGTGTTATGCTGTAGTGTATATGTTGTATAGTGTTATGCTGTAGTGTGTATATGTTGTATAGTGTTATGCTGTAGTGTGTATGTTGTATAGCGCTATGCTGTAGTGTGTATGTTGTATAGTGTTATGCTGTAGTGTATATGTTGTATAGTGTTATGCTGCAGTGTGTATATGTTGTATAGTGCTATGCTGCAGTGTGTATGTTGTATAGCGCTATGCTGCAGTGTATATGTTGTATAGTGTTATGCTGCAGTGTGTATATGTTGTATAGTGTTATGCTGTAGTGTGTATGTTGTATAGTGCTATGCACTAGTGTGTATCTTGTATAGTGCTATGCTGCAGTGTGTATGTTGTATAGTGCTATGCTGTAGTGTGTATCTTGTATAGTGCTATGCTGCAGTGTGTATGTTGTATAGTGTTATGCTGTAGTGTGTATCTTGTATAGTGCTATGCTGCAGTGTGTATGTTGTATAGTGTTATGCTGTAGTGTGTATCTTGTATAGTGCTATGCTGTAGTGTGTATATGTTGTATAGTGTTATGCTGTAGTGTGTATGTTGTATAGTGCTATGCTGTCGTGTGTATGTTGTATAGTGTTATGCTGTAGTGTGTATGTTGTATAGTGCTATGCTCTAGTGTGTATGTTGTATAGTGTTATGCTGTAGTGTGTATCTTGTATAGTGCTATGCTGCAGTGTGTATGTTGTATAGTGTTATGCTGCAGTGTGTATATGTTGTATAGTGCTATGCTGTCATGTGTATGTTGTATAGTGCTATGCTGTCGTGTGTATGTTGTATAGTGTTATGCTGCAGTGTGTATATGTTGTATACTGCTATGCTGCAGTGTGTATGTTGTATAGTGCTATGCTGCAGTGTGTATGTTGTATAGTGTTATGCTGCAGTGTATATGTTGTATAGTGTTATGCTGCAGTGTGTATGTTGTATAGTGTTATGCTGCAGTGTGTATGTTGTATAGCGCTATGCTGCAGTGTATATGTTGTATAGTGTTATGCTGCAGTGTGTATATGTTGTATAGTGTTATGCTGTAGTGTGTATGTTGTATAGTGCTATACACTAGTGTGTATCTTGTATAGTGCTATGCTGTAGTGTGTATGTTGTATAGTGCTATGCTGTCGTGTGTATGTTGTATAGTGTTATGCTGTAATGTGTATGTTGTATAGTGTTATGCTGCAGTGTGTATGTTGTATAGTGTTATGCTGCAGTGTGTATGTTGTATAGTGCTATGCTGTAGTGTGTATGTTGTATAGTGCTATGCTGTAGTGTGTATCTTGTATAGTGCTATGCTGCAGTGTGTATGTTGTATAGTGCTATGCTGTAGTGTGTATGTTGTATAGTGCTATGCTGTAGTGTGTATGTTGTATAGTGCTATTCTGCAGTGTGTATATGTTGTATAGTGTTATGCTGCAGTGTGTATATGTTGTATAGTGTTATGCTGCAGTGTGTATGTTGTATAGTGCTATGCTGCAGTGTGTATTTTGTATAGTGCTATGCTGTAGTTTGTATGTTGTATAGTGTTATGCAGTGTGTATATGTTGTATAGTGCTATGCTGTAGTGTGTATATGTTGTATAGTGCTATGCTGCAGTGTGTATGTTGTATAGTGCTATGCACTAGTGTGTATGTTGTATAGTGTTATGCTGCAGTGTGTATGTTGTATAGTGTTATGCTGCAGTGTGTATGTTGTATAGTGCTATGCTGCAGTGTGTATATGTTGTATAGTGTTATGTTGCAGTGTGTATGTTGTATAGTGCTATGCTGCAGTGTATATGTTGTATAGTGCTATGCTGTAGTGTGTATGTTGTATAGTGTTATGCTGCAGTGTGTATATGTTGTATAGTGCTATGCTGTAGTGTGTATGTTGTATAGTGCTATGCTGCCGTGTGTATGTTGTATAGTGTTATGCTGTAGTGTGTATGTTGTATAGTGCTATGCTGCAGTGTGTATGTTGTATAGTGCTATGCTGTAGTGTGTATATTGTATAGCGCTATGCTGCTGTGTGTATATGTTGTATACTGTTATGCTGTAGTGTGTATGTTGTATAGTGCTATGCTGTCGTGTGTATGTTGTATAGTGTTATGCTGTAGTGTGTATGTTGTATAGTGCTATGCTGCAGTGTGTATGTTGTATAGTGCTATGCCGCAGTGTGTATGTTGTATAGTGCTATGCTGCAGTGTGTATGTTGTATAGTGCTATGCTGTAGTGTGTATGTTGTATAGCGCTATGCTGCTGTGTGTATATGTTGTATAGTGCTATGCTGCTGTGTGTATGTTGTATAGTGTTATGCAGTGTGTATATGTTGTATAGTGCTATGCTGTAGTGTGTATATGTTGTATAGTGCTATGCTGTAGTGTGTATATGTTGTATAGTGCTATGCTGTAGTGTGTATGTTGTATAGTGCTATGCTGTCGTGTGTATGTTGTATAGTGTTATGCAGTGTGTATATGTTGTATAGTGCTATGCTGTAGTGTGTATATGTTGTATAGTGCTATGCTGCAGTGTGTATGTTGTATAGTGCTATGCTGCAGTGTGTATGTTGTATAGTGTTATGCTGCAGTGTGTATATGTTGTATAGTGCTATGCTGTAGTTTGTATGTTGTATAGTGCTATGCTGTAGTGTGTATGTTGTATAGTGCTATGCTGTAGTGTGTATATGTTGTATAGTGCTATGCTGCAGTGTGTATATGTTGTATAGTGCTATGCTGTAGTGTGTATATGTTGTATAGTGTTATGCTGCAGTGTGTATGTTGTATAGTGTTATGCTGCAGTGTGTATGTTGTATAGTGCTATGCTGCAGTGTGTATGTTGTATAGTGTTATGCTGCAATGTGTATATGTTGTATAGTGCTATGCTGTAGTGTGTATGTTGTATAGTGCTATGCTGTAGTGTGTATGTTGTATAGTGTTATGCTGCAGTGTATATGTTGTATAGTGCTATGCTGTAGTGTGTATGTGTTGTATAGTGTTATGCTGCAGTGTGTATGTTGTATAGTGTTATGCTGCAGTGTGTATGTTGTATAGTGCTATGCTGCAGTGTATATGTTGTATAGTGTTATGCTGCAGTGTGTATGTTGTATAGTGCTATGCTGTAGTGTGTATGTTGTATAGTGCTATGCTGTAGTGTGTATATGTCGTATAGTGTTATGCTGTAGTGTGTGTATGTTGTATAGTGCTATGCTGTAGTGTGTATATGTTGTATAGTGCTATGCTGCAGTGTGTATGTTGTATAGTGTTATGCTGCTGTGTATATGTTGTATAGTGTTATGCTGTCGTGTGTATGTTGTATAGTGTTATGCTGTAGTGTGTATATGTTGTATAGTGTTATGTTGCAGTGTGTATGTTGTATAGTGCTATGCTGCAGTGTGTATGTTGTATAGTGCTATGCTGCAGTGTATATGTTGTATAGTGCTATGCTGTAGTGTGTATGTTGTATAGTGCTATGCTGTAGTGTGTATGTTGTATAGTGTTATGCTGCAGTGTGTATATGTTGTATAGTGCTATGCTGTAGTGTGTATGTTGTATAGTGCTATGCTGTCGTGTGTATGTTGTATAGTGTTATGCTGTAGTGTGTATGTTGTATAGTGCTATGCTGCAGTGTGTATGTTGTATAGTGCTATGCTGTAGTGTGTATGTTGTATAGCGCTATGCTGCTGTGTGTATATGTTGTATAGTGCTATGCTGTAGTAAGTATGTTGTATAGTGTTATGCAGTGTGTATATGTTGTATAGTGCTATGCTGTAGTGTGTATACGTTGTATAGTGCTATGCTGTAGTGTGTATATGTTGTATAGTGCTATGCTGTAGTGTGTATGTTGTATAGTGCTATGCTGTCGTGTGTATGTTGTATAGTGTTATGCAGTGTGTATATGTTGTATAGTGCTATGCTGTAGTGTGTATATGTTGTATAGTGCTATGCTGCAGTGTGTATGGTGTATAGTGCTATGCTGCAGTGTGTATGTTGTATAGTGTTATGCTGCAGTGTGTATATGTTGTATAGTGCTATGCTGTAGTGTGTATGTTGTATAGTGCTATGCTGTAGTGTGTATGTTGTATAGTGCTATGCTGTAGTGTGTATATGTTGTATAGTGCTATGCTGCAGTGTGTATATGTTGTATAGTGCTATGCTGTAGTGTGTATATGTTGTATAGTGTTATGCTGCAGTGTGTATGTTGTATAGTGTTATGCTGCAGTGTGTATGTTGTATAGTGCTATGCTGCAGTGTGTATGTTGTATAGTGTTATGCTGCAGTGTGTATATGTTGTATAGTGCTATGCTGTAGTGTGTATGTTGTATAGTGCTATGCTGTAGTGTGTATGTTGTATAGTGTTATGCTGCAGTGTATATGTTGTATAGTGCTATGCTGCAGTGTGTATGTTGTATAGTGCTATGCTGTAGTGTGTATGTTGTATAGTGCTATGCTGTAGTGTGTATATGTTGTATAGTGTTATGCTGTAGTGTGTATATGTTGTATAGTGCTATGCTGCAGTGTGTATATGTTGTATAGTGCTATGCTGTCGTGTATATGTTGTATAGTGTTATGCTGTCGTGTGTATGTTGTATAGTGTTATGCTGTAGTGTGTATATGTTGTATAGTGTTATGCTGTAGTGTGTATATGTTGTATAGTGCTATGCTGTAGTGTGTATATGTTGTATAGTGCTATGCTGCTGTGTGTATGTTGTATAGCGCTATGCTGCTGTGTGCTGTCTTAGTGCATGAGCTCATTGAAAGAGCTAGGGGTCTCTCTTTCTCTCCTCCCCCCTCTCTCTCCCACAGACCTCAGCAGAGCTCCACGTCATGTCTGTCACCTTCCCTCTGGCCACAAAGCTTCCCATTATAGACAGGGCTCAGTGACCAGAGCAGACCCTTACCAGCACCCCTCCACCCTTCTTCTTCACAGGGCTCTCCCCTTCTCCTGCTGCTCCCCCCTCTCTCTCCCTCCCCAGTTTCCAGAGTGATTGTGAATATCCCCTAGCTAGTCCAGTGTTCTCGAGGAGAGAGCAGAGTGGTTGAAGCAGGGCTAGGGTCATCCCTTTTGGCTCCAATCAAACTAGTCAGCAAATCTGCTGCTGACTGATTCGCCTCCATCGCTCCTCTCATCCCCTTTCAGCCCTTATATCCCTCCTCTCATCCTTCTCTCCCCTTCCCTCACTCCTTGCTTCCCTATTTCCCCCTCTATCACTCATCTCCCTATGGTTGAAGCTCTCTACGATTGCCTATGGCTGAAGCTCTCTATGGTTGTCTATGGCTGAAGCTCTCTATGGTTGTCTATGGCTGAAGCTCTCTACGATTGCCTATGGCTGAAGCTCTCTACGATTGCCTATGGCTGAAGCTCTCTACGATTGTCTATGGCTGAAGCTCTCTACGATTGCCTATGGCTGAAGCTCTCTACGATTGCCTATGGCTGAAGCTCTCAATGGTTGTCTATGGCTGAAGCTCTCTATGGTTGTCTATGGCTGAAGCTCTCTATGGTTGTCTATGGCTGAAGCACCTTATGGTTGTCTATGGCTGAAGCTCTCTATGGTTGTCTATGGCTGAAGCTCTCTATGGTTGTCTATGGCTGAAGCTCTCTACGGCTGAAGCTCTATATGGTTGTCTATGGCTGAAGCTCTCTACAGTTGTCTATGGCTGAAGCCCTCTACGGTTGTCTATGGCTGAAGCTCTATGGTTGTCTATGGCTGAGACCTTCCTAATACTGAATTGTGGTTGAGAGCAGAGAGTCCTGGAGTGGAGCTCTGTGGCCCAGAGGTGAACCAGCACTCCTCCAGGTCCAGGCAGGTCCTGATTTACTCCTGCAGTCTGGAGACAGTCTGTCGACAGATCTATGTTGTGGAGTGGACCCCCGGGATCTTAAAGAGGGCCATAATTGGACTCTGTGCTTTTGGGAAACACTTGCTACAGTACTACCTAATGCTGACACCTTTTGTGATAGGAAGGGAGTTACGTAAGAGAAAGAGAGAGCGAGTGATAGGGGGGCTAGTCCGGGGGAAAGATAAAGGTAGAGAAAGGAGAGTGAAAGGGAGGTTATTCATGGGGGGGGGGTTAGAATGAGAAGGGAGCAGAAAGAGGTAGAGTAACCTCTTCTCTCACGAGAGCTACAGGACTCCCCCCAGTGTCCCAAACTCACTCACTGCCTAACTCAGACAAAAGTGCAACTGAGAGCCCAGGGATTCTCACCTTTTAGACACACACATACACACGCACACGCGCACACACACACACACACACACACACACACACACACACACACACACACACACACACACACACACACACACACACACACACACACACACACACACACACACACACACACACACACACACACACACACACACACACACACACACTAACTCACACTGTGAATACATTACATTTACACACCCCACCATCTGTCTTATACACATTTAAATCTACACCCGTGTTCTCTCTTTCTCATACACGCACAAACGTATGCTTGCTGCAGCAGGAGTCAAATGGCCCAATGTGTTAAAAGCATTAGGTAAGCACAAATCCCAAAATGCTTCTCAGGCCGATATCATGTGTATACATTCAGCTGCATCTCTGACCCCCCTCTCCCCCCTCCGCCCCCTCCTCTCCCTCAGGGGAGCTCTAAAACGGAGCGGCTTGGATTTTTGCTGAAGAATAGATGGGGTATTATTATTTTAAGCGTGTATGCTCTCGTTGGCGGTGGAGCCTGTCCAAGCACAGCGCTGATGTTTGGACGAAAGGTATATAAAAGTACACTTCAAAGCCCTGCAGCGGCCTTTATGTGGCCGGACCCTGTTTATCTTTGCAGCACACACATGCACGCGCACACCGAAAAATAAGGAAAGTAATTTCAATCGCAGGATTTATGAGGAAGGAGGGAGAGCGCGGTAGAGGTAAAAGGGGCAGGCCGTGCAGAAGCGAAACGACAGAAAACACCACCTTTGATATGAGTTTAACAAGAAATGTATTGTCCAGATTGGTAAAGAGGGTCTTTTTATATTATATATTTTTTGTGGCTATTTTGGGTCCTGATACAGTACTACACGGGAGGAAGCGGGAGAACAGGGCTCCGGGCAGCCGAGCGGAAATGGAGGAAAACTCGCCTCCCTGCGGACCTGGCATCCTTTCACTCCCTCCTCTCTACATTCTCCTCTTCTGTCTCTGCTGCTAAAGCCACTTTCTACCACTCTAAATTCCAAGCATCTGCCTCTAACCCTAGGAAGCTCTTTGCCACCTTCTCCTCCCTCCTGAATCCTCCTCCCCCTCCTCCCCCCTCCTCCCTCTCTGCGGATGACTTCGTCAACCATTTTGAAAAGAAGGTCGACGACATCCGATCCTCGTTTGCTAAGTCAAACGACACCGCTGGTTCTGCTCACACTGCCCTACCCTGTGCTTTGACCTCTTTCTCCCCTCTCTCTCCAGATGAAATCTCGCGTCTTGTGACGGCCGGCCGCCCAACAACCTGCCCGCTTGACCCTATCCCCTCCTCTCTTCTCCAGACCATTTCCGGAGACCTTCTCCCTTACCTCACCTCGCTCATCAACTCATCCTTGACCGCTGGCTACGTCCCTTCCGTCTTCAAGAGAGCGAGAGTTGCACCCCTTCTGAAAAAACCTACACTCGATCCCTCCGATGTCAACAACTACAGACCAGTATCCCTTCTTTCTTTTCTCTCCAAAACTCTTGAACGTGCCGTCCTTGGCCAGCTCTCCTGCTATCTCTCTCAGAATGACCTTCTTGATCCAAATCAGTCAGGTTTCAAGACTAGTCATTCAACTGAGACTGCTCTTCTCTGTGTCACGGAGGCGCTCCGCACTGCTAAAGCTAACTCTCTCTCCTCTGCTCTCATCCTTCTAGACCTATCGGCTGCCTTTGATACTGTGAACCATCAGATCCTCCTCTCCACCCTCTCCGAGCTGGGCATCTCCGGCGCGGCCCACGCTTGGATTGCGTCCTACCTGACAGGTCGCTCCTACCAGGTGGCGTGGCGAGAATCTGTCTCCGCACCACGTGCTCTCACCACTGGTGTCCCCCAGGGCTCTGTTCTAGGCCCTCTCCTATTCTCGCTATACACCAAGTCACTTGGCTCTGTCATATCCTCACATCGTCTCTCCTATCATTGCTATGCAGACGACACACAATTAATCTTCTCCTTTCCCCCCTCTGATAACCAGGTGGCGAATCGCATCTCTGCATGTCTGGCAGACATATCAGTGTGGATGACGGATCACCACCTCAAGCTGAACCTCGGCAAGACGGAGCTGCTCTTCCTCCCGGGGAAGGACTGCCCGTTCCATGATCTCGCCATCACGGTTGACAACTCCATTGTGTCCTCCTCCCAGAGTGCTAAGAACCTTGGCGTGATCCTGGACAACACCCTGTCGTTCTCAACTCACATCAAGGCGGTGACCCGTTCCTGTAGGTTCATGCTCTACAACATTCGCAGAGTACGACCCTGCCTCACACAGGAAGCAGCGCAGGTCCTAATCCAGGCACTTGTCATCTCCCGTCTGGACTACTGCAACTCGCTGTTGGCTGGGCTCCCTGCCTGTGCTATTAAACCCCTACAACTCATCCAGAACGCCGCAGCCCGTCTGGTGTTCAACCTTCCCAAGTTCTCTCACGTCACCCCGCTCCTCCGCTCTCTCCACTGGCTTCCAGTTGAAGCTCGCATCCGCTACAAGACCATGGTGCTTGCCTACGGAGCTGTGAGGGGAACGGCACCTCCGTACCTTCAGGCTCTGATCAGGCCCTACACCCAAACAAGGGCACTGCGTTCATCCACCTCTGGCCTGCTCGCCTCCCTACCTCTGAGGAAGTACAGTTCCCGCTCAGCCCAGTCAAAACTGTTCGCTGCTCTGGCACCCCAATGGTGGAACAAACTCCCTCACGACGCCAGGTCAGCGGAGTCAATCACCACCTTCCGGAGACACCTGAAACCCCACCTCTTTAAGGAATACCTAGGATAGGATAAAGTAATCCTTCTACCCCCCCCCTCCCCCTTAAAAGAGTTAGATGCACTATTGTAAAGTGGTTGTTCCACTGGATATCATAAGGTGAATGCACCAATTTGTAAGTCGCGCTGGATAAGAGCGTCTGCTAAATGACTTAAATGTAAATGTAAATGTAAGCTGACCAAGGAAATCCTCTGCTTTGACCGTGGCCACCGGCCACTCTGAGAGAGTGAGAGTGCCCCAACCTGCTGGTTGAGACCGTATACAAAGCCACACCTCAGCACATGAAACCAACACAGACCTTTTCTGTGCAGCGCAGCACTTGGCGTCCCGTCCAGTCTCTAACAGGCAGCGTTAGAGTAATGTTAGTGTTAGCAGTTTCTCCCTCTGTAAGCAGCCTCAGCCCTGCCAGCCACCTGCACACAGGAAAGAGCTGAGGCATAGAGGTCAGGGGTCACAGACTAGACCAGAGGAGAGGGGTGAGACAGAAAAAAGGAATGGCTGGTAAAGCTGGTGAGCCCTGCCAGCCACCTGCACAATGGAAGGGGCTGAGGCAGAGGGGTCAGGGGTCAGGGGTTAAAGATCACCAAGGAAGGTCATCGCTGTCTTTGGGTGCACATGGAGGAATGTCCCTAATTTAGACTGTGGACAAAGAGAGGAGAGAGGGAAGGGGTGAAAGGAGGTAGGGAGGAGTAAAGGAGAGACAGAGGGGGGCTAGATAGGGGTACAGAGACAGGGTAGTGAGGGGTAAAGAGAGAGAGACGGTGGAGAATGAGAGACATAGATGAGAAAGAAGGGTAAAGAGCGACGGACGAGACTGAGTGGGGAAGCAGGAGAGTTCCCTTTCACACTACAGTCCTGGTTCTTGTGTAGCTAGCTGTTTAAGTTTGGCATTGCTAATCTGACCTCTCCATAAGTCAAGCCCCAAATATCATCCATCAACACTGAGATCTCTCTCTCTCAGACGCACCCTAACAGGTTGAAAAAACACAACTGCAAACTATCTCAACTCAATCATAAGCCCTCTGACAGGCTGGATTTCTAAACCAGAAGCCAAATAATAGAATAGGCTTTGTGTGATACTCTGCAGAACGCTAAGAGAGAGGAGAGAGAGAGCAGTCAGAGGAGAAAAGAGTGCGAAGGAATATCTTGGATAGGGGCGGTGTTCTAGTGGCCTTAGTGAGTAACTGTGTTGTCGTGGTGGTGTGGTGTGTTCCAAACGGCAGGCTGGGGAGTTGGTAGGAGCTGCAGCCTCTTCTCAGCTGCCTCGATGGGTGTCACTGACTCACACCAACACACCAAAATCACTACACACACACACACACAAGTAAAATATAACTTTTAAAAGAAAGGAGAAGGTTTGGGTAATCACTCTTTGGCTCTTGATTGTGTGCTCATGCACCCCCCCCCCCCTCCCGTAACTCTGGCTAGTTGTAATAGATGAGGATAGCAGAGTGCATGTTTACGAGCGCGAGTGCTGGACTTGGCAGGCCTGAACGCTCCTTCAGTGTCTCACAGTTCATCACAGCTCAGTGTCTGGGCCCTGACTCAACCCGTGTCTCTTACACACAGTTTACATGGGGGGGCTGTCATGCACCCAACCAAACCCCCCACTACCCCCATACTGCACCTATCCCTGTTCACCCCCACCCCTCTCTCTATCCCTAACCTCCCTGGTTTACTGTACCCCTTATAGCCCTTTGTGGCTGCACAGTATCTGTCTTATTGTTTGAAATTGTGCATTGATTAAGTACAGTACTACCAAATACTTTTTTTTGCCATTTACTCAACAATCTTTCTCTCCGTCTCTCTCTGACTTCCTCTTTCCTTCTCTCTCTCTCTGTCTCTCTGTTTGTCTCTCTTTCTCTGTCTCTCTCTTTCTTTGTCTGTCTCTCTTTCTTTCTTTGTCTGTCTCTCTCTCTCATTCTTTGTCTGTCTCTCTCTCTCTTTCTTTGTCTCTCTCTCGCTTTGTCTGTCTCTCTCTTTCTTTGTCTGTCTCTCTCTCGCTTTGTCTGTCTCTCTCTCTGTCTCTCTCTAGTGGTCGTATGTGTTGGAGAAGCCTAACACTGGTCAGCAGACAGCACGCAGCTCACGGGGACTTGTGGGAACGGACACGTCATCTTCGCCTACATGGTGGAGCAGCGCTGGGAGTGGAGGAGCTTCGAGATCACCCTCACCAAGAGGAGGACCATGCAGGTAGAATACGCAGATCACCCTCACCAAGAGGAGGACCATGCAGGTAAAACGCACAGATCACCCTCACCAAGAGGAGGACCATGCAGGTAGAACGCACAGATCACCCTCACCAAGAGGAGGACAATGCAGGTAGAATACACAGATCACCCTCACCAAGAGGAGGACCATGCAGGTAAAACGCACAGATCATCCTCACCAAGAGGAGGACCATACAGGTAGAACACACAGATCACCCTCACCAAGAAGAGGACCATGCAGGTAAAACGCACAGATCACCCTCACCAAGAGGAGGACCATGCAGGTAAAACGCACAGATCACCCTCACCAAGAGGAGGACCATGCAGGTAGAACACACAGATCACCCTCACCAAGAGGAGGACCATGCAGGTAGAATACGCACAGATCACCCTCACCAAGAGGAGGACCATGCAGGTAAAACGCACAGATCACCCTCACCAAGAGGAGGACCATGCAGGTAAAACGCACAGATCACCCTCACCAAGAGGAGGACCATGCAGGTAGAACGCACAGATCACCCTCACCAAGAGGAGGACCATGCAGGTAGAACACACAGATCACCCTCACCAAGAGGAGGACCATGCAGGTAAAACGCACAGATCACCCTCACCAAGAGGAGGACCATGCAGGTAGAACGCACAGATCACCCTCACCAAGAGGAGGACCATGCAGGTAAAACGCACAGATCACCCTCACCAAGAGGAGGACCATGCAGGTAAAACGCACAGATCACCCTCACCAAGAGGAGGACCATGCAGGTAGAACGCACAGATCACCCTCGCCAAGAGGAGGACCATGCAGGTAGAATACACAGATCACCCTCACCAAGAGGAGGACCATGCAGGTAGAATACGCACAGATCACCCTCACCAAGAGGAGGACCATGCAGGTAAAACGCACAGATCACCCTCACCAAGAGGAGGACCTTGCAGGTAAAACGCACAGATCACCCTCACCAAGAGGAGGACCTTGCAGGTAAAACGCACAGATCACCCTCACCAAGAGGAGGACCATGCAGGTAGAATACACAGATCACCCTCACCAAGAGGAGGACCATGCAGGTAGAACGCACAGATCACCCTCACCAAGAGGAGGACCATGCAGGTAAAACGCACAGATCACCCTCACCAAGAGGAGAACCATGCAGGTGTTTCAGGTTCCTTATGCCATATGATTGGTTAAACCTCCAGAAAAAGTCTTAATCTTTACTTCACCTAAGAAGCCGAACAGTCCCCGAGCCTAAATGAATTAATGAGACAGCTAACTGAGGGTGAATGGGCCGGTGTGAGAGGCAGACGCTAGTGAGGTGAAGTTAACAGGCTATTTAAAGGGCCAGACTATTCCCCAGGCCTGGGTACTTGTGGCTATACATTATGCTATAAGCCTCCCAGTGTGGACCAGTGACAATGGCTAGCCTGTATAGCAGCCTCCGTCACAGAGTGTGTTTAAACTTCAGAAACCACAAGGTAGCGTTTACACGCGGTCGACACACCCCCGTGCGCACACACACTGTAACGGACACACACACGTGGATAAACGCATACGCACACACACGTGCACTCTCACCATAGACAGCCGTCACTGAGCACTGTTTGCGTTAACCAAACAAACCTGGGTCTTCAGCCATTTATTTTCAGCCTTGCAGGGTTTTTTTCCTCTCCCCTCTCATTCTGTCTCGCTCTCCCTCTCTTTTTTAAAAGTGCACATCTGCCAATGGTTTGTGAATCAGGCGGCTAAATTTACCACTTCGCGGTTAAACATTTTTATTCCTGGTTGTTTGGTGAGTAAATTTGGGTTGTTAGTGGGGGTTAAAGAAGGATGATGTTTAAACCCTTAAATAAATACACACCACACCTTTTACCTGCTGGTGGAAAACCACATTTCATTCATTCGTTCACAGGGGAAATGTGGAAGAACATTTTTATTCCAACGGGTGAAAAGAGTAGAAACACACAGACGCGGACGTACGTATACACACCAGGCATTTCTGTCCCCTTCTGTCCTATGCTTAGACATGGGCTATTTCCTGTATATATCAACAGTTAATCCACTCTGGAGTTTACTCTGGAGTGCCTCCATACCGACTATACATCTATGAGTGTCTCAGAAAACATGTCCTGTGTGTGTATGCTGTAGTCTGTTTGTTACAATTAGTTTGTTAGTATTTCAGATTATTTGTTACTCAATGTGTTTGTGTGTCAAGATCTGAGCTACATGTGCATGTTTCTGTGTATGTCTGTGTGTGTGTGTGTGTGTGTGTGTGTGTGTGTGTGTGTGTGTGTGTGTGTGTGTGTGTGTGTGTGTGTGTGTGTGTGTGTTCCTAAACAGTCTCTCTCTATCCATCACCCAGGTGAGGAACATGGTGAATGATGCTAGGGATGTTCTGGAGTTCAGGGACCAGGTCACCAAAGCCTCTCTGGCCCACGGTCACCTAGTGGTCTCCAGTGCTACGCCTCCAGTGCTAAGAACTGGAACACCCCTCTTATCTTTGACCTGAAGGAGGGGACCGTCAGCCTCATTGTACAGGCTGTAAGTCTCTCTTTATCCTTGCATCTCATTCTGTCCCTCCTCCATTTCTTAGTCTTTCCCGTCTTGCCTATCCCTGTTGCGCCTATCTCTCTGTTGCGGCCTATCTCCCTGTTGCGCCTATCTCTCTGTTGCGGCCTATCTCCCTGTTGCGCCGATCTCTGGACCCCCTCTCCTTTTCTTTCCCTCCCACTCTCTCTCCTGCCAAACACACTCTGTGTGTGTGCGTCTGTGTGTGTTTGTGAGAACTGTGTGTGAGAGTGTGTGCCATTAGCAGAGCAGGTCTGGCTGTGGAAGCCTGACTGCAGTGAGGAACAAAGAGATGGACATTTATCATTCTCTCCTCTGGGTTGTTCCATCTCTTAAAGCACCAGAAAGAGGATTTCAACTCCCACCATCTCAGATTGTTCTGAAATAGTTTATGTTGATAGAAACAGATAAGTTGAGCATTCCTGCCACATTACTTTGTTGAAATATAATTTGATCTCTGAGAAATTACGATAATTCATTGCACCCAAATTGGCCATTTTAATTTATAGGATTCATAATATATTAAATAAATATAGTACCTAACATCTGATTTGGACCAAACGTTTTTATAACAATGAGTTAGACACGAGGATCCAAAGAAATGGTCAAAAGCCCCACTCGGACCCCTCACACCTCTTGCCAATCCCACCCCACGCCAATCCCACCCCAACAAGGAGGTTATAGCGTCAGCTCTCTGACAAGTAGTATGGAGCTGTGGCTCAGAGTATTGTGTGTTCATCCTATGTAATGTGTTCATCCTATGTAATGTGTTCATCCTATGTAATGTGTTCATCCTATGTAATGTGTTCATCCTATGTAATGTGTTCATCCTATGTAATTTATTCCCAGTGAATATGAAATAGTTTTTTTCCTTATTCAGAGAAATGAGTCATTGAAGTTGTTAAGTCCCATCATCCTACATCCTGGTATTACCAGGTTCTGACCACTAGAGAGTGAATTTACAAAATTATATATTGGTTTCCACAACCTGTAAGCAGTCTATGTACAAGGTATGACAGCAATCCAAATCATCCTAATGTTTAAAAAAAATGTGATTGTGTAACTCAATGATGTTACCTATAGATGATTTGGATATGAAGCGCAAAATTGCTAATATAGATGCCATTGACTTACTTTGGATTTATGCCACTAATGCTAAAAGTTAGCATTTGAAACAGTTGCCAGGTAAACAAAACCAAAGCATGGGTTGCTGTCATACCTTGTCCATAGACTGCTTACAGGGTAAGCCCCTACCTGGACTCAAACCAGGGACCCTCTGCACACATCAACAACCTCCCACGAAGCATCGTTACCCATCGCCCTTGCAGAGCAAAGGGAACAACTACTTCAAGGTCTCAGAGCGAGTGACGTCACCGATTGAAACTCTATTAGCACGCACCCCGCTAACTAGCTAGCCATTTCACATCAGTTACACTCGCCCCCCTTTTGACTTCACTGAACGGAGAAAAAAACGTCACCAAATTCACTGAGAATACATTACATAGGATGAAGAAACAATACTCTGAGTCGCTGCTCCGTACTGCTTGTCAGACACAGAGAACTGTGTCGTTGATGGGATTGGCGCGTGGAGTCTGTGTGGGGCTTTTGACCATTTCTTTGGATTCCTCATGTCTTACTCCATGTTAAAAAAAAAATTGTCCAAATCGGATGTTAAGTACTATATTTATTGAATATTATATGAATCCTATAAATTAAAATGGCCAATTTGATTCGAATCAATTAGCTTAAATTATATTTAAACAAAATCATGTTGCAGGAATGCTAATATTTTCTGATTCTAACTACAGAAAAGATATCAGAAGAATCTGAGATGGTGGGTGTCATGGCTTGCAGAAATGACATGGAATGACCCTAATGCTCCATTTCTCCTCAGTGTTTGTTCATCAAGCCGCCTGTGAAATAGAAACTATTTAGATTTCTGGCATCCCCTCTTCGCTCTGTTATGAAATTTGATTGAGAACGAGACAGTAGATGGAAATGAACTTGATAGACCCCTGACAAATACACTGAATGAATATATCAATAAAATAAACAGACTCCTTATTATTTATTTGGTGAGATGTTTGTAATATCTTGGCTCCATCTTGCGGTTTGTTACTCTCTTCTCCTTTCTACCACTCCCACTCTCCTCTTTGTTGCGCCCTCCTTTCTCTCACTTCTTCTCTTCTCCATCTCTCTGTCCCTAACCCTGCTTTCTATCACTCCCCTCCATCTTTATCTCTCTATCTTTCCCTTTCTCCTCTTTGTTTTGGCTCCTCTCTGTCTCAGACACTTCCTGTTGGTGGATGGGACGGGGATCTATGTGTTCTCCTACGAGGGCCGTCTCATCTCCACGCCCAGATTCCCCGGCATGAGAACGGACATCCTCAATGCCCAGTCAGTCTCCCTTAGCAACGACACCATCGCCATCTGGGACAAGAGCGATGAGAAGGGTGAGATGAGCTCGGCCAGCCGAGCTGTCCCTTCATTACTACAATACTAAACTGTGTTGTCCACAGAGCAGGGCGAGATTTGCCTTAGGCTTTTTCACTCAATGACATTTACAGTCACTAAACACATTGAAACATCAGGAGCACTTTGTCAACAAGAGGATTACACTTCACCAGGAGATAAAACGCTGGAGAAATGACTTTACCAGGACTGTAACAATGACTGTTTGCCATCATTATCCTGCTCGCTCTCGCCCTGTCCTCCGTCCTCTCCTCTCTTCTTTTCCTCCAGCCATCTTTCTGTTTGGTGCCCTGATGGGGAAAGCCCTGGGTGAAGGGAAGCCCCTGACTGACAAGGTGGCTGATTCACCAACCAACACACACCAACAGTCAGTCACAGCACACATTACACTCTCCTGTTAGTGTGCACACACTGACATGAGAAGACTGTGCATATCTCCACGTGCCTACGTCTTAATCCATACTGTTACATTGAGCAACCTGTTAGGATTGGGGGAGGGTAAGCCGATCCTAGATCTGTGCCTCAGGGTAGCTGTGGGTTCGAGTGCCCCCAACAGGCCAGGGTGAAAAGGTCAGGGAGCCATGGAGATAAGACAGAGAGAAGAATTAGTGGTGTTGAGGGAAAAGAAGAAACTTCATAGTTAAGAGGGAGACATACAGCCTGTGTGGAAATTGGAGTGAGTGCATGTGTGTGAGAAAGAGATGGAGAGAAAGGGGGAGGGTTATGGAGGAAGAACAGGACTGAAAGGGATTAAGAGAGAGGGAGTGAATTAGAGAGAGAGAGAAAAGGAGGAGAAGTAGCCAGGATCAGTAGTTACTGTCTCTGCCAGCACTCCACAGCTCCAAGACAGAGGAGCACTGCACTGGAGCCAGCTGGCTCTGACACACACACACACACACACACACACACACACACACACACACACACACACACACACACACACACACACACACACACTCACACTCACACTCACACTCACTCACACAGTCACACAGTCACACACACACACACACACACACAGTCACAGTCACAGTCACACACACACACACACACACACAGTCACACACACATATACACTCCTGTTGGGGAGTATGGGCCAGGAGCTGTGGGGTCAGACTGCTGGCACCCTCTTCCACTCTCTTGCCTCCCCCATTTCTCCCTCTTGTCTCCCCTTTCCTCCACCTCTTCCCTCTGAGTTGAGTATCTTCCCTCTGATCTGGCCTCAATTGTTCCCCCCTAGTCCTCCTGTGGCTGTGTACTCAGGGCTGTACTGGGGGCTAGAGAGTGTGGAGGAGGAGAGGAGAGGGCTTGTGATATGGGTGATCATGTGTTGAGAAGAGATGTGTATCAAAAGACAATATTGTAAGTGTATGTGTTATGGGGACTGATGGGGTTTGACACTGCTGGTTCAGTATGCCCTGCTCATGTGAACCAGGCCTCTCTCACACAACTTTCTGCCTCCCATTTCACTGTGTGTGTGTGTGTGTGTGTGTGTGTGTGTGTGTGTGTGTGTGTGTGTGTGTGTGTGTGTGTGTGTGTGTGTGTGTGTGTGTGTGTGTGTGTGTGTGTGTGTGTGTGTGTGTGTGTGTGTGTGTCCGTGTGTCCGTGTGTGTGTGTCCGTGTGTCCGTGCGTGTGTGTGTGTCCGTGCGTGTGTTCCAGATGGAGGTGGTGGAGATAGCTCTGGACCAGTGTGGTCCGTCCAGCGAGAGGAAGATCGCAGTCATAGACAAGAACCGTGACCTGTACCTGACCGCTGTACATCGCATCAACAGAGAACACAACATCTGCAAGATAGGTAGGAGAGAGGGAAAGAGAGAAAGGGAGGGGGAGATAGATTTCAAACTGCTTTGTGTTGTTAAGCACCTAAAGCCTACCAGATAGATCTTTCTTACCATAACCCACATGCACTATGGTCTACACACCATGTGGTAGAGGTTATAGTTAGTTATTCTGTGTGTAGTCAATAAGAGTGTGTTGTCTGTCTCTATCCTGCTCAATAGGTACTGTGGTCCACACTATGTCCTGGAACGACTCCGCTAACATCCTGTGTGGTATTCAGGACACACAGTTCACTGTGTGGCACTATCCCGGTGCGGTCTTCACTGGACCTGCTGGCTAAAACACTCTACATGAAAGACGCCAGGTAACATGTGCACGTAAACACACACAGAAATCAGTTCCCCATTATCGGAAATAAAAGGTACTGCTTCATCTGAAATGTTTTCATGTTGTGTAAAAGCTGTTTAAAAGAGATTCCTGAGTGGCTGCCCTTAGGCTGAGTGGCTGTGTGTACAGAATGTATTATTATATCTGTCGGTCTGTCCCCCTCCACAGTGAGTTCAGCCGTGCGGCCCATATCCTGAACTACGTCGGGACCCAGGTGACAGCTCGCTGGTGTACAGCAACTTATCTCCCTACCCCACCGTGCTGCATGAGTACAGCGCCTCCTTTCGCTGGGAGGACGCACTGCGCCTCTGCCGCCTTGCCAAGGTAACACACACCTGACAGGAGAGGGGACATTCTCTTGGGGACATTCTCTGGTGACTCCCTGGTCCGGTGCAGAATGAGTCTGATCTGTATAGAGCAAAGCACACATCATATTCAACACCAAATACTGTACAAAACACATCTTAAAAAAACTCTTCACATTATTTTGAAAATAGAATAATGGTGTGAAATAATCCAGTGCCAAATGTCTAACACCAGGCCTGCTGTCTCCCTGGCCCTGCCCCTACCCTACCCAGGAGAGGAGGGCTGCTCTGAGCCATGAGCTCTGAGCTCTCTCTTAAAGCCAGTTATTTAGGATAAATGGTGTAATTAGCGGCCTGTAATTGCTAGCACATTGTGGGTTGCAGCAGAGCAAAGCAGGGCCAGAGGGACCAGAGAACCAGAGCCCTGGCCCCAGGGGAAACACTCAGCCCCCTGAGAGGGGCCACGCGGGCTGGGGGGCCACAGATCAGTGAATGTGATTTCTCCAGGGTTCTAGTGTTGTGTTCTGATAGACCTTATGGGTTCCCCCCACCATAGCGTGGTAACAACAGGCAGCGTGGGAACTCACTGTCACTCTTTGGAAGTGGGATGTGTGTGTATCTCAATGTCTTGTCTCAGGTCTCAGTGTGTCAAATTTCTTTCCTCATTTCTGTGTGGTTGTCTCATGTCTGTTCGATTGTCTCATGTTGGTCTTGTTGTCTCGTGTCTGTCCGGTTGTCTCGTGTCTGTCCAGTTGTTTATTCAAATAAAATTTTATTTGTCACATGCGCCGAATACAACAGGTGTAGTAGACCTTACAGTGAAATGCTTACTTACAAGCCCCTAACCAACAATGCAGTTTTAAGAGCAGTTGCCATACCAGGCAGTGAAGCAACCCGTCAGGATGCTCTTGATGGTGCAGCTTTAAAACCTTTTGAGGATCTGAGGACCCATGCCAATTCTTTTCAGTCTCCTGAGGGGGAATAGGTTTTGTCGTGCCCTCTTCACGACTGTCTTGGTGTGCTTGGACCATGTTAGTTTGTTGTTGATGTGGACGCCAAGGAACTTGAAGCTCTCAACGTGCTCCACTGCAGCCCCGTCGATGAGAATGGGGGCGTGCTCGGTCCTCCTTTTCCTGTAGTCCACTATTATCTCCTTTGTCTTGATCACTTTGATGGAGAGGTTGTTATGCTTGCACCCCACGGTCAGGTCTCTGACCTCCTCCCGAAAGGCTGTCTGATTGTTGTCGGTGATCAGGCCTACCACTGTTGTGTCATCGGCAAACTTAATGATGGTGTTGGAGTCCGCCCTGGCCATGCAGTCATGAGTAAACAGGGAGTACAGGAGGGGACTGAGCATGCACCCCTGTGCGGATGTGTTGTTATCTACCCTTACCACCTGGGGGCGGTTCGTTAGGAAGTCCAGGATCCAGTTGCAGAGGGAGGGGTTTAGTCCTAGGGTCCTTAGCTTAGTGATGAGCTTTGAGGGCACTATGGTGTTAAATGCTGAGCTGTAGTCAATTAGTATCATTCTCACATAAGTGTTCCTTTTATCCAGGGGTGAAAGGGCAGTGTGGAGTGCAATAGAGATTGCATCATCTGTGGATTTGTTGGTGCGGTATGCAAATTGGAGTGGGTCTATGGTTTCTGGGATAATGGTGTTGATGTGAGCCATGACCAGCCTTTCAAAGCATTTCATGGCTAGAGACGTGAGTGCTACAGGCCGGTAGTCATTTAGGCAGGTTACCTTAGTGTTTTTGGGCACAGGGACTATGGTGGTCTGCTTGAAACATGTTGGTATTCCAGACTCAGACAGGGAGAGGTTGAAAATGTCAGTGAAGACACTTGCCAGTTGGTCAGCGCATGCTCGGAGTACACGTCCTGGTAATCCGTCTGGCCCTGTGGCCTTGTTGACCTGTTTAAAGGTCTTACTCACATGGACTGCGGAGAGCGTGATCACACAGTCGTCTGGAACAGCTGATGCTCTCATGCATGTTTCAGTGTTACTTGCCTCGAAGCGAGCATAGAAGTTATTTAGCTCGTCTGGTAGGCTTGTGTCACTGGGAAGTGCTCGGCTGTGCTTCCCTTTGTAGTCTGTAATAGTTTGCAAGCCCTGCCACATCCGACAAGTGTTGGAGCCGGTGTAGTACGATTCAATCTCTGTTCTGTATTGACGTTTTGCCTGTTTGATGGTTCGTTGGAGGGCATAGCGGGATTTCTTGTAAGCTTCCGGGTTAGAGTCCCGTTCCTTGAAAGCAGCAGCTTTACCCTTTAGCTCATTGCGAATGTTGTCTATAATCCATGGCTTCTGGTTAGGGTATGTACGTACGGTCGCTGTGGGTACGACGTCCTCGATGCACTTATTGATGAAGCCAGTGACTGATGTGGTGTACTAGTCAATGCCATCGGAAGAATCCCGGAACATATTCCAGTCTATGCTAGCAAAACAGTCCTGTAGTTTAGCATCTGCTTCATCTGACCACTTTTTTATAGACCGAGTCAGTGCTTCCTGCTTAAATTTTAGCTTGTAAGTAGGAATCAGGAGGATAGAATTATGGTCAGATTTGCCGAATGGAGGGCGAGGGAGAGCTTTGTAAGCGTCTCTGTGTGTGGAGTAAAGGTGGTCTAGAGTTTTTTTTCCCTCTGGTTGCACATTTAACATGCTGATAAAAATGAGGTAAAACTGATTTAAGTTTCCCTGCTTTAAAGTCCCCGGCAACTAGGAGCGTCGCCTCTGGATGAGCATTTTCCTGTTTTCTTTTGGCGGTATACAGCTGACTGAGTGCAGTTTTAGTGCCAGCATCGGTTTATGGTGATATGTAGACAGCTACGGAAAATACAGAAACTCTCTAGGTAGATAGTGTGGTCTACAGCTTATCATGAGATACTCTACCTCAGGTGAGCAAAACCTTGAGACTTCTTTAGATATCGCGCACCAGCTGACATTTAAATATATGCGTCGGCCCCCGCCCCGTGTCTTACCAGAGGCTGCTGTTCTATCCTGCCCATAGGGTGTATAACCCGCCCGCTGTATGTTATTAATGTTGTCGTGCAACCACAACTCAGTGAAACATAAGATATTACAGTTTTTAATGTCCCGTTGGTAGGACATACGTGCTTTCAGTTCGTCCCATTTATTCTCTAGCGATTGAACGTTAGCTAGCAGGACGGATGGCAAAGGCAGATTAGCCACTCGTCGCCTGATCCTCACAAGGCACCCTGATCTCTTTCCGCGAAATCTTTGTTTCCTTCTCCAGCGAATGACGTGGATGAGGGCCTGTTCGGGTGTTTGTAGTATATCCTTCCCATACGATGCATTAAAGAAAAACTCTTTGTCCAATTCGAGGTGAATAATCGCTGTTCTGATGTCCAGCAGCTCTTTTTGGTCATAAGAGATGGTAGCAGCAACATTATGGGGCGGCAGGTAGACTAGTGGTTAGAGCGTTGGGCCAGTAACCGAAAGGTTGATAGATCGAATCCCTGAGCTGACAAGGTACAAATCTGTCGTTCTGCTCCTGAACAAGGCAGTTAACCCACTGTTCCTAGGCCGTCATTGTAAATATGAATTTGTTCTTAACTGATTTGCCTAGTTAAATAAAGGTGAAATACATTTTTTTAAATAACCAATGCAGCTCAATGCTTACACGGAACTCATACCGGCTGCGCGCGTGCGCTATTGTGCATAAATGTATTATGTTCCCCTACACCAAACGCGATCACGACACGCAGGTTAAAATATCAAAACAAACTCTGAACCAATGATATTAATTTGGGGACAGGTCGAAAAGCATTAAACATGTATGACAATTTAGCTAGTTAGCTTGCACTTGCTAGCTAATTTGTCCTATTTAGCTAGCTTGCTGTTGCTAGCTAATTTGTCCTGGGATATAAACATTGAGTTGTTATTTTACCTGAAATGCACAAGGTCCTCTACTCCGACAATTAATCCACACATAAGACGGCCAACCGAATCATTTCTAGTCATCTCTCCTCCTTCCAGGCTTTTTCATCTTTGAAATTATATGGTGATTGGCATCTACACTTTTACCACGACAACCGGCAAAACATTTAGTCTTTCAATCACCCACGTGGGTATAACCAATGAGGAGATGACACGTGGGTACCTGCTTCTATAAACCAATGAGGAGATGGGAGAGGCAGGACTTTCAGCGCGATCTGCGTCAGAAATAGAAAGAAGTTCTATTTTAGCCCTTGGTAACGCAGACGCTCGTTGGCGCAATAATTTAATAACATGGATTTCTAAATGTATTTTGCGACGCTCGCGCACGTGTCCGGTCTGGTCAGCATGTTAGGCTCTCACTGGGGTTGGGGTTCAGGGGTTGTGTGTGTGTATGTGTGTGTTGGGGAGGTTAAATACGTAAATGGTGTCACCCAGGCTAATTAGAAACTAATTCAAAGCTGCTGGTCGTGTCTCGTTAAAGCTCCACTACAGTGGCTCCGTCATGGACCCTTCACCATTCCAAGGCCCAGGGCTAAAGGTGTCACTACAGACCCGGGTTCGATCCCGGGCTGTATCACAACATGCAAAGACGTAAATGAACGAGAGAGAGACTCAACTCTTCCTCAGAGACTCAGTGGGGGGTGTGAGACACCAACACAGGAGAGGAACATCACAGCGACAGACATGGTGATGGCTGCCGTCTTATCGGCTCTTAATCAACCATGCTATTTTGTTTGTTGTTTCGCATTGTTTGTAACTTGTTTTGTAATTATTATTTTTTTAACCTTTATTTAACCAGGTAGGCAAGTTGAGAACAAGTTCTCATTTACAATTGCGACCTGGCCAAGATAAAGCAAAGCAGCTCGACACATACAACAACACAGAGTTACACATGGAGTAAAACAAACATACAGTCAATAATAGAAAGTTGAAAAATAAATCTATATACAATGTGAGCAAATGAGGTGAGATAAGGGAGGTAAAGGCAAAAGAAAGGCCATGGTGGCGAGGTAAATACAATATAGCAAGTAAAACACTGGAATGCTAGATTTGTAGTGGAAGAATGTGCAAAATAGAAATAGAAATAATGGGGTGCAAAGGAGCAAAATAAATAAATAAATACAGTAGGGGAAGAGGTAGTTGTTTGGGCTAAATTATAGATGGGCTATTGTCACGCCCTGGCCTTAGTATTCTTTGTTTTCTTAATTATTTTAGTTAGGTCAGGGTGTGACATGGGGAATGTATGTGTTTTTTGTAGTGTCTAGGGTGGTTGTAAGGTTTAGGGGGTTTATTAGAGTAGTTGGGTTTATGTTTAGTATAGTAGTCTAGCTGTGTCTATGTTGAACGTTTGTTGCTTTTTGTGTGCACTAACGTTTATAGCTTCACGGTCGTTTGTTGTTTTGTTTTGTTAGTTTGTAAAGTGTTTTGCTTCGTTTTTCCTTCTTCAAATAAAAAGAAGATGTCTTATTTTTCACATGCTGCGTTTTGGTCCGTCTCTCCTCCACACGGTCGTGACAGAATTCCCCACCACTTATGCGGGATCAAGCAGCGTGAAAAGCGGCAACAGGAGCAGCGCAAGGAGGAATGGAAATGGGAGCGTAATATGGACTACACTACGTGGGAGGAGATCGACAGGTGGGCGATCGACCCAGGGCGAGTGCAGGAGCCAGCCTGGGATTCTCTGGCGCAGTGTGAGGAGGGATACCGGCGAATGGAGGCAGCACGACGACGGGGTAGGAAGCCTGTGAGTCAGCCCCAAAAAATTATTGGGGGGGGGGGCTTAGAGGTAGTGGGCCGAGGGCAGGTAGGAGACCTGCGCCCACTTCACAGGCTAACCGTGGAGAGCGGGAGTACGGGCGAACACCGTGTTACGCAGTAGAGCGCACGGTGTCTCCTGTACGTGTTCATAGCCCGGTGCGGGTTATTCCACCTCCCCGCACTGGTAGGGCTAGATTGGGCATTGAGCCAGGTGCCATGATGCCGGCTCAACGCGTCTGGTCTCCAGTGCGTCTCCTCGGGCCGGCATACATGGCACCAGCCTTACGCATGGTGTCCCCGGTTCGCCTACATAGCCCGGTGCGGGTTATTCCATCTCCCCGCACTGGTCGGGCGACGGGGAGCATTCAACCAGGTAAGGTTGGGCAGGCTCGGTGTTCAAGGGAACCAGTACGCCTGCACGGTCCGGTATTTCCGGCGCCACCTCCCCGCCCCAGTCCAGTTCCACCAGTGCCTACACCACGCACCAGGCTTCCAGTGTGTCTCCAGAGCCCTGTTCCTCCTCCACGCACTCGTCCAATGGTGCGTGTCTCCCGCCCATTACCACCTGTGCCTACGCCACGCACCAAGTCTCCTGTGCGTCTCCAGAGTCCTGTGCATCCTGTTGCTGCTCCCCGCACTAGCCTTGAAGTGCGTGTCCCCAGCCCGGTACCACCAGTGCCGGCACCACGCACTAGGCCTAATGTGCGTATCCAGGGTCCAGTATGCCCTGTTCCTTCTCCCCGCACTAGCCTTGAGATGCGTGTCTCCAGCCCGGTACCACCAGTTCCGGCACCACGCACCAGGCCTACAGTGTGCCTCATCCGGCCAGAGCCATCCGTCTCCCCAGTGCCATCTGAGCCATCCGTCTCTCCAGCGCCATCTGAGCCATCCGTCTCCCCAGCGCCATCTGAGCCATCCGTCTCCCCAGCGCCATCTGAGCCATCCGTCTCCCCAGCGCCGTCTGAGCCATCCATCTGCCCAGTGCCGTCTGAGCCATCCGTCTGTCCCGAGCCATTAAAGCCGCCCGTCTGTCCCGAGCCGTCAGAGCCGTTCGTCAGTCAGGAGCTGCTAGAGCCATTCGTCAGACAGGATCTGCCAGAGCCGCCAACCAGACAGGATCTGCCAGAGCCGCCAACCAGACAGGATCTGCCAGAGCCGCCAACCAGACAGGATCTGCCAGAGCCGCCAACCAGACAGGATCTGCCAGAGCCGCCAACCAGACAGGATCTGCTAGAGCCGCCAACCAGACAGGATCTGCCAGAGCCGTCAGCCAGCCATGAGCGTCCAGAGCCGTCAGCCAGCCATGAGCGTCCAGAGCCGTCAGCCTGCCATGAGCGTCCAGAGCCGTCAGCCTGCCATGAGCGTCCAGAGCCGTCAGCCAGCCATGAGCGTCCAGAGCCGTCAGCCAGCCATGAGCGTCCAGAGCCGTCCGCCAGCCATGGGCAGCCAGAGTCGCCCGCCAGCCATGGGCAGCCAGAGTCGCCCGCCAGCCATGGGCAGCCAGAGTCGCCCGCCAGCCATGGGCAGCCAGAGTCGCCCGCCAGCCATGGGCAGCCAGAGTCGCCCGCCAGCCATGAGCAGCCAGAGTCGCCAGTCAGCCGGGATCGGCTGAATCCGCCAGTCAGCCAGGATCTACCAGAGACACCGAAGCGGATATTGACAATGCTGGAGTGGGGGCCACGTCCCGCACCCGAGCCGCCGCCATATTAGGGCCCACCCCGGACCCTCCCTTTATATGTCAGGTTTTGCGGCCGGAGTCCGCACCTTAAGGGGGGGGTTATGTCACGCCCTGGCCTTAGTATTCTTTGTTTTCTTAATTATTTTAGTTAGGTCAGGGTGTGACATGGGGAATGTATGTGTTTTTTGTAGTGTCTAGGGTGGTTGTAAGGTTTAGGGGGTTTATTAGAGTAGTTGGGTTTATGTTTAGTATAGTAGTCTAGCTGTGTCTATGTTGAACGTTTGTTGCTTTTTGTGTGCACTAACGTTTATAGCTTCACGGTCGTTTGTTGTTTTGTTTTGTTAGTTTGTAAAGTGTTTTGCTTCGTTTTTCCTTCTTCAAATAAAAAGAAGATGTCTTATTTTTCACATGCTGCGTTTTGGTCCGTCTCTCCTCCACACGGTCGTGACAGCTATGTACAGGTGCAGTAATCTGTGAGCTGCTTTGACAGCTGGTGCTTAAAGCTAGTGAGGGAGATAAGTGTTTCCAGTTTCAGAGATTTTTGTAGTTCATTCCAGTCATTGGCAGCAGAGAACTGGAAGGAGAGGCGGCCAAAGGAGGAATTGGCTTTGGGGGGGACCAGAGAGATATACCTGCTGGAGCGCATGCTACAGGTGGGTGCTGCTATGCGAGCTGAGATAAGGAGGGACTTTACCTAGCAGGGTCTTGTAGGTTATGATGCAATAACCACAACCCTGGAGAAGGATGGCTAGAGGGGACAGGGGATGGGAGAGGGGGGTGAGGTGGGTGTCTTCAGAAAGTATTCATACCCCTTGACTTATTCCAAATGTTGTTGTATTACAGCCTGAATTCAAAATTGATTCAATTGTTTTTTTTCTCCTCACCCAGCTACACACAATATCCCATAAGGCCAGACAAAATTGATTCACTGTTTAACGGATTTTCCCCCCAGAAAAGTGAGGTGAGCGAGCGAAAAAATATATATAAATAAATCAATAAAATCATTAGGTGGTAAAGGAATAACAGTAGTTAATTGGTTCAGAGTTTGTTTTGATATTTTAACCTGCATGTCGTGATCGCATTTGGTGTGGGGGTGACAAAATAAATGTATGCACGATGGAGCATGCTCACAGCCGGGTTGGGTTCCGTGTCATCAAGGGAGAGCTGACAGTGCATTATAAACAAAGAGCCGCATATTTTGCCAAAATAAACAGTACCACGGAACCCAAACTGGCTGGTGTGTTAGAACTGACTTCTATTTTAGCCCTTGGCGCACTCGAGCAGTGTGGGTGCAATAATTGAATAATATATATTTCTACATTTATTTTGCAACGCTCGCGCACGCGACGCGAGCGATGTAGTCATTCTGTAATTCAACTTTGTCTGGCCTAATGAGCAAAAAAAAGCTAATTGATTGACAATGTATTCACACCTCTGAGTCAATACATGTTAGAATCACCTTTGGCAGCGATTACAGCTGTGAGTCTTTCTGGATAAGTTCTTAGAGCTTTGCACACCTGGATAGTACAATATTTTCAAATGTTATTTTTTTTATTCTTCAAGTTGGTTGTTGATCACTGCTAAACAGCCATTTTCAAGTGTTGCCATAGATTTTCAAGCCAATTTAGGTCAAAACTGTAACTAGGCCACTCAGGAACATTGTTTCGTCTTGGTAAGCAACTCCATTGTATATTTGGCCTTGTGTTTTAGGTTATTGTCCTGCTGAAAGGGGAATTTGTCTCCAAGTGTCTTTTGGAAAGCAGACTGAAGCAGGTTTTCCACTAGGATATTGCCTGTGCTTAGCTCTATTGTTTATTTTTATCCTAAAAAAAACACCCTAGTCCTTGCCGATGACTAGCATACCCATAACATGATGCAGCCACCACCATGCTTAAAAATATGAGGAGTGGTACTCAGCGATGTGTTGTGTTGACATTTCCCCAAACAACACTTTGTATTCAGGACGTAAAGTTAATTTCTTTGCCACATTTTTTGTTGTTTTACTTTAGTACCTTGTTGAAAACAGGATGCATGTTTTGCATATTCTGTACATACTTCCTTCTTTTCACTCTGTCATTTAGATTAGTATTGTGGAGTAACAACAATGTTGTTGATCCATCCTCAGTTTTCTCCTATCACAGCCATTAAACTCTGTAACTGTTTTAAAGTCACCATTGGCCTCATGGTGAAATCCCTGAGCGGTTTCCTTCCTCTCCGGCAACTGTTAAGAAGGATACCTGTATCTTTGTAGTGACTGGGTGTATTGATACACCATCCAAAGTGTAATTAATAACTTCACCATGCTCAAAGGGATATTCAATGTCTGCTTTTTTAAATGTATTTTTAATAGGTGCCCTTCTTTGGAAAACATCCCTGGTCTTTGTGGTTGAATCTTTGTTTTAAATTCGGTACTCGACCTGAGGGACCTTACAGATAATTGTATGTGTGGGGTACAGAGATGAGGTAATCATTCAAAAATCATGTTAAACACTATTATTGCACACAAAGTGAGTCCATGCAACTCATTGTGACTTGTTAAGCACATTTTTACTCCAGAACTTATTTAGATTTGCCATAACAAAAGGGTTGAATACTTATTGGGTAAAGACATTTCAGCTTTACATTTTTTATTAATTTGTACATAATTACACTTTGACATGATGGGGTATTGTGTGTAGGCCAGTGACACACAGTCTCAATTTAATCCATTTTAAATTCAGGCTGTAACACAAGAAAATGTGGAAAAAGTCAAGGGGTGTGAATACTTCCTGAATGCACTGTATGGAAGAAGGAGCGTCACCACTTTTAATAGCCATCCCTCCTCCTTCCTCCCCTCATTTCTGGTAAGGGTTTGGTCTTTCGTGGCCGTTTGGTGTGGTTTTTCCCGGAGTGGGAGGAGTGTTGTGGGGAAGTCCTGTCAGCCAGGTATGGAGGATTAGCCCCTTGTGGATACTTTCATGGCACTGATTGTTGGTAACAGACGCACGCACACACACACATAGACACACACATGCTGATAGGCCTGTACACAAACAACCATACTGTACACAGTCACACAAACATGGGCAGCCCAGCAGTGTGACTCAGTCCCCAGCCAGGCTCTAACAGTGAGCCAACACCACAATCTCTCCTCTGATTGGAGGAAACTGGCCTATCTCTCTCTGACTCTCTGACCAGCATTTAGTGGCTTTAGCAAAGGATGATTTTGTTTTTGTCTTCACAGTTTTATGGCCAATGTTGTTTGTCTTAATGAAGGATTCAGATGAGATGACAGGATGCATGAGGATGTTGTTCTGGGCTTTGCTTTCAACGATACTGTTGAGTGGCGTAGTTTGAGTGTGACTGTAAGAGTGAATGGGAGTGGCGTTATGTCTGTGTGCGTGTGTGCCTGCATGTTTGTCTAAGTACGTCTGCGTGTCCCGAATGAGTATGATATCAGAATCACACACACGGAAGTCAGATTACAGGGTGTGTGTGAGTGTGTGTGCCCTGCAGAGTGACACTAACGAGGCCTGTGTTGTAAGGATGAGCAGACTGGTAATGGGAAGAGTGTCCCTGTAGAGACGCCAGTGTAATGGACCTCCCATCCCTCTAATAACACACAGCCCTCCTCTCTCTCAGTGCCCCGTCCCTTTAATGACCCAGGCGAGCAGGGCTAAGCTAGCCCCCCTGTGCAGGGCCTTGTGGTCAGGGCTGGGCCACGCGCTACGCCCCGGCGCCACCACCAGCCTGTCAGGCTGAGCAGCAGTTCCACCCCCTGACAAATACCCCTATACCCCGGCTCCCTGTCCCCTGGCACTCATGCCTGCTCCCTATCATGTGTGGGTGTGTGTGTTTGTTTGTGCGTGCGGGCGTGAGTGCGTGCGTGCGTGTGTGTGTATGTGTGCGTACGTGGTGTGTGTGTTTATTTATGCTAAGACAATGTGTGCATGGCAAATTTCATTTCCTATTTGCTTAATGTCTGTCTCTGTTTCTATAGGACCAGTTGCTGTGGGCGTGTCTCGCTGGCATGGCAATGGCCAATAGGGAGATGACGACAGTGGAGGTGGCCTACGCTGCCATTGGAGAGGTAAGACCCTCCATCAATCTATTTCTCTCTCCAAGTGGATAAGGTGCAGTATATTAACTCTATCAAGGATCTGCCATCTAAGGAATCTTTAGTGGCCCACATGTTACTGTCCACTCTGCTACAGGCTGGCCTGGTCTACCAAGCCATACAGGTCCACATCAACCTCTACAACTGGGACAGGTGTGGGGGTGTGTGTCTGTCTCTAAATGTCTGTCTGCCTGTGAATCTGAATATTTCTGTCTCTCTGACATGCCTTTCTGTTTGTCTGTCTGTGTATACTTACATATGCATCTGTGAATGGGACTGAAAGCTTCATGTGTCCTCAGGGCATTGGAGCTGGCAGTAAAACATAAGACCCATGTGGACACAGTGCTGGCCTACAGACTCCAAGATCCTGCAGGACTTTAGCAAGAAAGAGACCAACAAGAGGTTCATGCAGTACGCTGACAGGTTAGGATATGTCATTGCTTTTGACTGTCATATAGTGAACACTAACCAGCTGTAGTAGTAAAGACTTCTTCTCTCCGAAACTAGACAGTATTTTGTTACAAGAGGCAATGTGCCCTTTCTATCACACTATGTTCCATTAGACTGACCCACTTCTCTAATCTCTCTCTTTCTCTCTTTCTCTCTCTCTCTTTCTCCCCCCCCCCCCCCCCCATCAGGTGGAGGTGAACTGGGAAAAGATCCAGGCGAAGGTTAAGGAGAGAGAGAAGGCTGCCATCACCTCTGTCAGGAGCAGCTTGGCCTCTCGACTCTGACCTCATCCAGGGACCAAATGTACATCATATTTTCAAGTGGTCATTTATCAAACATGGTTAGTGTTATTTTGGTGTTTGTGTTTTTTACAAAAAATATATTTTTACAATTAACTTAAATGCCTTATTCTCTGAGAATGTACATATGTAGACGTTTAACAAATACCGTACATATTTATCAGATCGATCAACTCTGACTTATTTTTATCTCCTCAACTGCTATTTCAATTCAATGCAGTCAGCCCCAGCCCAGTCAGTTTTAACTAGTAACCAGGGACCCGAGGGACGGAGTGGTCTAAGGCACTGCATCGCAGTGCTAGAGGTGTCACTACAGATCCTGGGTCGATCCCAGGCTGTGTCGCAGCCGGCTGCGACTGGAAGAACCATGAGGCGGTGCACAATTGGCCCAGCGTCATCCGGGTTAGGGGAGGGTTTGGCCGACCGGGATGTCCTTGTCTCATCACGCTCTAGCTACTCCTTGTGGCGGCCGGGCTCATGCACGCTGACTTCAGTTGTACAGTGTTTCCTCCGACACATTGGTGCGGCTGGCTTCCAGGTTAAGCGAGCAGTGTGTCACGAAGCAGTGCGGCTTGGCCGGGTCGTGTTTCGGAGGACGCATGGCTCTTGCCCTTCGCCTCTCCCGAGTCCGTACGGGCGTTGCAGCGATGGGACAAGACTGTTACTACTATCAATTGGATATCACGAAAAAGGGGTAAAGATAAATAAAGTAATCATAGATATTTGTGTTTATATTAAGTATAAGGCTTTTACGCATATTCTCTGTGTTGGTGGGAAACAGCTTCCTCCCCTGACAGAGGTCCAGCCCATAATTTGCCATTACACCCTATCGATCTCCACTCCCAACACACACACTCAAACACAGCCCCAGCATGGAAGCCAGGAGCAGCAGGATAGATCCCTGTCATTCTGGTCTGGACACCGGCGCTCCTGGGTTCCTGATGGATACAGGATGATGGCTAATGGGCTCAGTAGAGGAGCAGTCTAGGGCTGCTTGTCATACACTATTACAGAGCAAGACTGAATCATTAAGGTCAGCCTCTCTCACACCCCCTTCTCTTCATGTCCTCTCTTTTTCTCTCTCTGTTTTTGTATCCTATCAATCCCTGTTCACTCAGGTATTGTCCTAAGTGCAGGCTGGAATGAACTCCCTCCATCTTTCCCCAGCTAACTGCAGTCAGGCCGTTCTTGTCTAGAGTAAAGTTAGAGGGGGACGGGTAGCTATGATGCCAGTGGTAGTGTGGAAGCTCTCCAGTCATCTATGACCCAAGAGGAGCAGCACTCTGTATCAGCCAGGAGTCATGTTTCACATGTGTTACACCGGAATACACACATCTCAAAGCACGTGTTCCCTGAACTCTTACACAAGTATGTTCAGACACACAGATAACACACAGACACACATACTGAATTGAATACGCTTTATCCAAACCATGCTGCTACTACCAAAGCTCAGACCCTGACGGGGCATAATGTAGGATTTATGAGGAGCTTAATGCACATTGATCTGGCCTTGGTTTCTTTGCTGTTTTCCCCACTAATGCATTGAATAACTGCTCCATTGGCATAATCAGTTGTTAGATACACAGAATTACCGTATATTGTCTATTTTTCTCACACTCAGGTTGGGCTGTTACACACCCCATAAAAATGGCCTGGGTTTCCAAAACATCTCAATACTTATGAGGTGTCTTGTCATGATTGTAGACACAACTACACAATACTTTTACCTCAAGCAATGTTTATTTTTTTTATTTTTTTATTTCACCTTTATTTAACCAGGTAGGCTAGTTGAGAACAAGTTCTCATTTGCAACTGCGACCTGGCCAAGATAAAGCATAGCAGTGTGAACAGACAACACAGAGTTACACATGGAGTAAACAATAAACAAGTCAATAACATGGTAGAAAAAAAAGAGAATCTATATACAATGTGTGCAAAAGGCATGAGGTAGGCAATAAATCGAATAATTACAATTTAGCAGATTAACACTGGAGTGATAAATCATCAGATGATCATGTGCAAGAAGAGATACTGGTGTGCAAAATAGCAGAAAAGTAAATAAATAAAAGCAGTATGGGGGGTGAGGTAGGTAAATTGGGTGGGTAGTTTACAGATGGACTATGTACAGCTGCAGCGATCGGTTAGCTGCTCGGATAGCAGATTTTTAAAGTTGTTGAGGGAGATAAAAGTCTCCAACTTCAGAGATTTTTGCAATTCGTTCCAGTCGCAGGCAGCAGAGAACTGGAAGGAAAGGCGTCCAAATGAGGTTTTGGCTTTAGGGATGATCAGTGAGATACACCTGCTGGAGCGCGTGCTGCGGGTGGGTGTAGCCATCGTGACCAGTGAACTGAGATAAGGCGGCACTTTACCTAGCATAGCCTTGTAGATGACCTGGAGCCAGTGGGTCTGACGACGAACATGTAGCGAGGGCCAGCCGACTAGGGCATACAGGTCGCAGTGGTGGGTCGTATAAGGTGCTTTAGTAACAAAACGAATGGCACTGTGATAAACTGCATCCAGTTTGCTGAGTAGAGTATTGGAAGCTATTTTGTAGATGACATCGCCGAAGTCGAGGATCGGTAGGATAGTCAGTTTTACTAGGGTAAGTTTGGCGGCGTGAGTGAAGGAGGCTTTGTTGCGGAATAGAAAGCCGATTCTTGATTTGATTTTGGATTGGAGATGTTTGATATGAGTCTGGAAGGAGAGTTTGCAGTCTAGCCAGACACCTAGGTACTTATAGATGTCCACATATTCTAGGTCAGAACCGTCCAGGGTGGTGATGCTAGTCGGGCGTGCGGGTGCAGGCAGCGAACGGTTGAAAAGCATGCATTTGGTTTTACTAGCGTTTAAGAGCAGTTGGAGGCCACGGAAGGAGTGTTGTATGGCATTGAAGCTCGTTTGGAGGTTAGATAGCACAGTGTCCAAGGAAGGGCCGGAAGTATATAGAATGGTGTCGTCTGCGTAGAGGTGGATCAGGGAATCGCCCGCAGCAAGAGCAACATCATTGATGTATACAGAGAAAAGAGTCGGCCCGAGAATTGAACCCTGTGGTACCCCCATAGAGACTGCCAGAGGACCGGACAACATGCCCTCCGATTTGACACACTGAACTCTGTCTGCAAAGTAGTTGGTGAACCAGGCAAGGCAGTCATTAGAAAAACCGAGGCTACTGAGTCTGCCGATAAGAATATGGTGATTGACAGAGTCGAAAGCCTTGGCCAGGTCGATGAAGACGGCTGCACAGTAATGTCTTTTATCGATGGCGGTTATGATATCGTTTAGTACCTTGAGCGTGGCTGAGGTGCACCCGTGACCGGCTCGGAAACCGGATTGCACAGCGGAGAAGGTACGGTGGGATTCGAGATGGTCAGTGATCTGTTTGTTGACTTGGCTTTCGAAGACCTTAGATAGGCAGGGCAGGATGGATATAGGTCTGTAACAGTTTGGGTCCAGGGTGTCTCCCCCTTTGAAGAGGGGGATGACCGCGGCAGCTTTCCAATCCTTGGGGATCTCAGATGATACGAAGGAGAGGTTGAACAGGCTGGTAATAGGGGGTGCGACAATGGCGGCGGACAGTTTCAGAAATAGGGGGTCCAGATTGTCAAGCCCAGCTGATTTGTATGGGTCCAGGTTTTCCAGCTCTTTCAGAACATCTGCTATCTGGATATGGGTAAAGGAGAAGCTGGGGAGGCTTGGGCGAGTAGCAGCGGGGGGGGCGGGGCTGTTGGCCAAGGTTGGAGTCGCCAGGAGGAAGGCATGGCCAGCCATTGAGAAATGTTTGTTGAAGTTTTCGATTATCACGGACTTATCAGTGGTGACCGTGTTACCTAGCCTCAGTGCAGTGGGCAGCTGGGAGGAGGTGCTCTTGTTTTCCATGGACTTTACAGTATCCCAGAACTTTTTGGAGTTAGAGCTACAGGATGCAAATTTCTGCTTGAAAAAGCTGGCCTTTGCTTTCCTGACTGACTGCGTGTATTGGTTCCTGACTTCCCTGAACAGTTGCATATCGCGGGGGCTCTTCGATGCTATTGCAGTTCGCCACAGGATGTTTTTGTGCTGGTCGAGGGCAGTCAGGTCTGGAGTGAACCAAGGGCTATATCTGTTCTTGGTTCTGCATTTTTTGAACGGAGCATGCTTGTCTAATATGGTGAGGAAGTAACTTTTAAAGAATGACCAGGCATCCTCAACTGACGGGATGAGGTCAATATCCTTCCAGGGTACCCGGGCCAGGTCGATTAGAAAGGCCTGCTCGCAGAAGTGTTTTAGGGAGCGTTTGACAGTGATGAGGGGTGGTCGTTTGACCGCGGACCCGTGGCGGATACAGGCAATGAGGCAGTGATCGCTGAGATCTTGATTGAAGACAGCAGAGGTGTATTTGGAGGGCAGGTTGGTCAGGATAATGTCTATTAGGGTGCCCATGTTTACGGATTTAGGGTTGTACCTGGTGGGTTCCTTGATGATTTGTGTGAGATTGAGGGCATCAAGCTTGGATTGTAGGACTGCCGGGGTGTTAAGCATATCCCAGTTTAGGTCACCTAACAGAACAAACTCTGAAGCTAGATGGGGAGCGATCAATTCACAGATGGTGTCCAGGGCACAGCTGGGAGCTGAGGGGGGTCGGTAGCAGGCGGCAACAGTGAGAGACTTATTTCTGGAGAGATTAATTTTTTAAATTAGAAGTTCGAACTGTTTGGGCATAGACCTGGAAAGTATGACAGAACTTTGCAGGCTATCTCTGCAGTAGATTGCAACTCCTCCCCCTTTGGCAGTTCTATCTTGACGGAAAGTGTTATAGTTGGGTATGGAAATCCCAGAATTTTTGGTGGCCTTCCTAAGCCAGGATTCGGACACGGCAAGGACATCAGGGTTGGCAGAGTGTGCTAAAGCGGTGAGTAAGGCAAACTTAGGGAGGAGGCTTCTGATGTTGACATGCATGAGGCCAAGGCTTTTTCGATCACAGAAGTCAACAAATGAGGGTGACTGGGGACATGCAGGGCCTGGGTTTACCTCCACATCACCCGAGGAACAGAGGAGTAGTAGGATGAGGGTGCGGCTAAAGGCTATCAAAACTGGTCGCCTAGAGCGTTGGGGACAAAGAATAAAAGGAGCAGATTTATGGGCGTGGTAGAATAGATTCTGGGCATAATGTGCAGACAGGGGTATGGTGGGGCACGGGTACAGCGGAGGCAATCCCAGGCACTGGGTGATGATAAGAGAGGTTGTATCTCTGGACATGCTGGTCTCAATGGGTGAGGTCACCGCATGTGTGGGGGGTGGGACAAAGGAGGTATCAGAGGTACGGAGAGTGGAACTACGGGGTCCATTGCAAACCAAAACAATGATAATGATAACTAGCCTGAACAACAGTATGCAAGGCATATTGATATTTGAGAGAGACGTACAATAAGGCATAAAGTGATTGCAGGTCTTGATTGGGAGAGCTAGCTAAAACAACAGGTAAGATAACAGCAGCAATAACAGGGTGCTAGTCTAACACAGCAACAACAGGTAAAAATGGCGACGACTAGGCAGAGAGGGTCGGATTAACTACACACAGATCCTGAGTTAAAGCACAGAGCCGACAGATAAAACACAAATAAACAGAATGGAGTACCGTGAATTAATGGACAGTCAATCAGGCATCAGCTATGTAGCCAAGTGATCATAGTGTCCAGGGGGCAGCCGTAGATGGAGCAGGGAGGCCTCCACTAAGCTAGCACGCGGCGTTTAAAGTTAGTAGCCCGGGGGGTGGTCTGCTCAGACGGAGGGGGTCTGCTCAGACGGAGGCCGGTTGAGGGCACAGCGGGTGGGGTATACGTCTGCAGACCAGACGTGGTCGTGTCGACAGAGAATCCAAGCCGGATGGCGATGGTGAAAGAGAGGTTGTGAATTGTAGAATTGTGTTTGCTAACTGGTGCTAGCTTCGTGGCAGTGGCGCTAGCTGCGCTAGCTGCAAGCTAGCTGTGAGGATCAGAAGTAGTGGCTCAGGGATTACGGCAGGAATCCGGCGTTGTTGTCGAGAGACAGTCCGATGCTGGTAAATTGGTGAGTAATATCCAGGCTAATAACAGGGCTGGTGTCTGTGCAGAAGGTGGCTAAATTAGCTTGTAGCTGATTTAGACCAGTTGTGATGGATTGGCAGGGCTCTGTGTCGGCAAAAAAAGGTCCAGGCCAATTGGCAAAATATGTATTGTAGCACAAGAATTAGCCGGAGGACCTCTTCGGCTAGCCGGGAGATTGGCCTAGCTCGAGGCTAGCTCAAGGCTAACTGTTGCTTGCTTCGGGACAGAGACGTTAGCCAGGAGTAGCCACTCAGATTGCAGCTAGCTATCTGATCCGGTGTAAAGGTCCAGAGCTTGCGGTAGTAATCTGGAGATTTGGTAGAGAAAAAGCAGTCCGATATTCTCTGGGTTGATATCGCGCTGTGCAGACTGGCATGTATTGACCAAGCTGAGGCTGGCTGGTGTCCGAGTTAACGGTAAAGACCACTAGCAGTGACTAACTGATAACTAGCTAGTAGTTAGTTAGCTGGCTAGCTTCTGATGGGGGTTCCGGTTCTAAAGTATAAAAATAGCAGATCCGTACCACATTGGGTGTTGGGGGTTGCAGGAGAGTATATTCAGTCCGTAGATGGAAAGTGAGATTAAAATATAAACGGAAAAAACGAGGAAAACGATTATTTACACGGGACAAGACAAAAACACACGTCCGACTGCTACGCCATCTTGGATTGAAAAATACTCTTGGATTGAAATGTACTCTAACCAACACTCCAGGGGCGCTGGTGACACTATTTCAAAAAATATTTAAACATTATTTTCCCAGGTAAGTTGACTGAGAACACATTCTCATTGACAGCAACGACCTGGGGGATAGTTACAGGGGAGAGGGATGAGTGAGTCAATTGTAAGCTGGGGATGATTAGGTGACTGTGATGGTATGGGGGCCAGCTTGGGAATTTAGCCAGGACACCTGGGTTAACACTCCTACGATAAGTGCCATGGGATCTTTAGGTACCACAGAGAGTCAGAACACCTGTTTAACATCTCATCCGTAAGACAGCACCCTACACAGGGCAATCATTGCCCTGGGGCTTTGGGTTATTATTTTTTAGACCAGAGGAAAGGGTGCCTCCTACTGGCCCTCCAACACCACTTCCAGCAGCATCTGATCTCCCATCCAGGGACCAACCCTGCTTAGCTTCAGATGCAAGCCAGCAGTGGGATGAAGGGTGGTATGCTGGTGGCTGCAAGTCATGTCAGCAGTCTGTCTCATTATTGTATTCAGATCTACTTCGAGGGACTCCTCAATGTGCAGAATAGCAGAGATTTACTCCATGTGATTAAACATTCATGCTGGGGATTCTAGAGGATTGGAGCGTGCCCTAGCCCCCTGAACTCACAGCCTGAGTGCAGAGAACTTGTAGAGGCTGTCTCCACTGCAGAGAGAGAGAGTGAGAGAGAGAGCCTCAGAGCCAAAGATGCAAAAATGTGATCTCTACTGTTAAATCACAAATTCCAGTAATACCATATCTGTATTCTGTCACTAAAACGTACTGTGATGTGTAATGTGTTTGCATCTTGTCTCATTCCCTCCATTCATCCATCAGTGGATTGAATGCTTTTTTGTGTAAACTCCTCTTATCCACCAATATCCTCTGTGGAGGAAATCCATCAGTGTCCATCACAACAGGCCGGCCCTGGCTGGACGGTATAGGATTACCCTCCAGTCAGACAGACTAGCTTTCCCATTATCGTGATCCATAACGGCCATGGTCAGAATCCCTATTGAAGATGATGGTATCATTGAGACTAGGAAGCCTGGCTAAAGCACATACAGTATTTATCTGACATCACTCCTGTAACTCAAACTCCTAATGAGTATCCTTTAGTTTCTCATTGCTTATCCACTCTTATGCACTTCAGATAAACCAGTTCTTGGAGAGTTGGTTCATCTCAACGGTCCACTGTTCCACAGAAAGATTAATGATGACTTTTCTCGCCCAGCCTACTGTGGAGAGGATGTGGCTGTACCCTAGGTTGTGCACAGAGGAGTAGTTTGTAAATGTAGAAATCTATTGCCCAATTCCAAATAGAACCCTACTCCCTGTGTCATTTTCTGTGTAGATCTGAGAAGAGTGGATAGGTAAGGTTTAAAAAGTATGGCCAAAAATGCCACCTAGTCTATCATAAGCTTAGCTGGACATAGCTACAGTTGAAGTCGGAAGTTTACATACACCTTAGCCAAATACGTGTAAACTCAGTTTTTCACAATTCTTGACAAATAATCCTAGCAAAAATTCCCTGTCTTAGGTCAGTTAGGATCACCACTTTATTTTAAGAATGTGAAATGTCAGAATAATAGTAGAGATAATGATTTATTTCAGCTTTTATTTCTTTCATCACATTCTCAGTTGGTCAGAAGTTTACATGCACTCAATCAGTATTTGGTAGCATTAACTTTAAATTGTTTAACTTGGGTCAAACGTTTTGGGTAGCCTTCCACAAGCTTCCCACAATAAGTTGGGTGAATTTTGGCCCATTCCTCCTGACAGAGCTGGTGTAACTGAGTCAGGTTTTTTCGGCCTCCTTGCGCGCACATGCTTTTTCAGTTCTGCCCACAAATCTTCTATGGGATTTAGGTCAGGGCTTTGTGATGGCCACTCCAATACCTTGACTTTGTTATCCTTAAGCCATTTTGCCACAACTTTGGAAGTATGCTTGGGGTCATTGTCCATTTGGAAGACCCATTTGCGACCAAGCTTTAACTTCCTGACTGATGTCTTGAGATGTTGCTTCAATATATACACAATTGTCCCCCCTCATGATGCCATCTATTTTGTGAAGTGCACCAGCCCCTCCTGCAGCAAAGCACCCCCACAACATGATGCTGCCAACCCCGTGCTTCACGGTTGGGATGGTGTTCTTCGGCTTGCAAGCATTCCCCTTTTTCCTCCAAACATAACGATGGTCATTATGGACAAACAGTTCTATTTTTGTTTCATCAGACCAGAGAACATTTCTCAAAAAAGTACGATGTTTGTCCCCATGTGCAGTTGCAAACCCTAGTCTGGCTTTTTTATGGCGGTTTTGGAGCAGTGGCTTCTTCCTTGCTGAGCGGCTTTTCAGGTTATGTTGATATAGGACTCGTTTTACTTTGGATATACAGTGGGGAGAACAAGTATTTGATACACTGCCGATTTTGCAGGTTTTCCTACTTACAAAGCATGTAGAGGTCTGTAATTTTTATCATAGGTACACTTCAACTGTGAGAGACGGAATCTAAAACAAAAATCCAGAAAATCACATTGTATGATTTTTAAGTAATTAATTTGCATTTTATTGCATGACATAAGTATTTGATCACCTACCAACCAGTAAGAATTCCGGCTCTCACAGACCTGTTAGTTTTTCTTTAAGAAGCCCTCCTGTTCTCCACTCATTACCTGTATTAACTGCACCTGTTTGAACTCGTTACCTGTATAAAAGACACCTGTCCACACACTCAATCAAACAGACTCCAACCTCTCCACAATGGCCAAGACCAGAGAGCTGTGTAAGGACATCAGGGATAAATTGTAGACCTGTACAAGGCTGGGATGGGCTACAGGACAATAGCCAAGCAGCTTGGTGAGAAGGCAACAACTGTTGGCACAATTATTAGAAAATGGAAGAAGTTCAAGATGACGGTCAATCACCCTCGGTCTGGGGCTCCATGCAAGATCTCACCTCGTGGGGCATCAATGATCATGAGGAATGTGAGGGATCAGCCCAGAACTACACGGCAGGACCTGGTCAATGACCTGAAGAGAGCTGGGACCACAGTCTCAAAGAAAACCATTAGTAACACACTACGCCGTCATGGATTAAAATCCTGCAGCGCACGCAAGGTCCCCCTGCTCAAGCCAGCGCATGTCCAGGCCCGTCTGAAGTTTGCCAATGACCATCTGGATGATCCAGAGGAGGAATGGGAGAAGGTCATGTGGTCTGATGAGACAAAAATAGAGCTTTTTGCTCTAAACTCCACTCGCCGTGTTTGGAGGAATAGAAGGATGAATACAACCCCAAGAACACCATCCCAACCGTGAAGCATGGAGGTGGAAACATCATTCTTTGGGGATGCTTTTCTGCAAAGGGGACAGGACGACTGCACCGTATTGAGGGGAGGATGGATGGGGCCATGTATCGCGAGATCTTGACCAACAACCTCCTTCCCTCAGTAAGAGCATTGAAGATGGGTCGTGGCTGGGTCTTCCAGCATGACAACGACCCGAAACACACAGCCAGGGCAACTAAGGAGTGGCTCCGTAAGAAGCATCTCAAGGTCCTGGAGTGGCCTAGCCAGTCTCCAGACCTGAACCCAATAGAAAATCTTTGGAGGGAGCCGAAAGTCCGTATTGCCCAGCGACAGCCCCGAAACCTGAAGGATCTGGAGAAGGTCTGTATGGAGGAGTGGGCCAAAATCCCTGCTGCAGTGTGTGCAAACCTGGTCAAGAACTACAGGAAACGTATGATCTCTGTAATTGCAAACTAAGGTTTCTGTACCAAATATTCAGTTCTGCTTTTCTGATGTATCAAATACTTATGTCATGCAATAAAATGCAAATTAATTACTTAAAAATCATACAATGTGATTTTCTGGATTTTTGTTTTAGATTCCTTCTCTCACAGTTGAAGTGTACCTATGATAAAAATTACAGACCTCTACATGCTTTGTAAGTAGGAAAACCTGCAAAATTGTCAGTGTATCAAATACTTGTTCTCCCCACTGTAGATACTTTTGTACCTGTTTCCTCCAACATCTTCACAAGGTCCTTTGCTGTTGTTCTGGGATTGATTTGCACTTTTCGCACCAAAGTACGTTAATCTCTAGGAGAAGGAGAACACGTCTCCTTCCTGAGTGGTATGACAGCTACGTGGTCCCATGGTGTTTATACTTGCTTACTATTGTTTGTACAGATGAACGTGTTACCTTCAGGCGTTTGGAAATTGCTCCCAAGGATGAACCAGACTTGTGGAAGTCTGCAATTGTTTTTCTGAGGTCTTGGTTGATTTCTTTTGATTTTCCCATGATGTCAAGCAAAGAGGCACTGAGTTTGAAGGTTGGCCTTGAAATACATCCACAGGTACACCTCCAATTGACTCAAATTATGTAAATTAGCCTATCAGAAGCTTCTAAAGCCATGACATCATTTTCTGGAATTTTCCAAACTGTTTAAAGGCACAGTCAACTTAATGTATGTAAACTTCTGACCCACTGGAATTGTGATACAGTGAATTATACGTGAAATCTGTCTGTAAACAATTGTTGGGAAAATGACTTGTCATGCACAAAGTAGATGTCCTAACCGACTTACCAAAACTATAGTTTGTTAACAAGAAATTTGTGGAGTGGTTGAAAAATGAGTTTTAATGACTCCAACGTAAGTGTATATAAACTTCCGACTTCAACTGTATATTATTTCTGGTTCCTGGGCTACAGATCGATTTAGAATTGAGCATTAAGATATTGAAATGTACCTGCCTGCTAACTGGTCTGCTGTCTGCCAGCAACAGACAGACAGACACAGGTAAGTATGACAGATCAATCAATAAACAGACAAGGGTGTAATCTCTGTTCACTGATCTCTCCTGTATTCCGGCTATCTCAGTCTGCAGCTCCAGCTTTATGTCTGCCAGCTTAGCTCTTTATTTACTGCTGTCTATTCTATACTTCTGTCTTTATGACTGTCTGTATTGTCTATCAGTCATCTTCCTGCCTTTTTCCATGCAAGGCATGTCTGTATTCAAGTGCTCTAATGCTGATGATGGTGAATGTTTTGTCATTCAACTATGGTCACTACATCAAAGATAAATGATCAGAGGTGGTTTGCTCACTCACATGGTAACTAGACCTTGGATCAGTATTTAGGATCATCATCATCTCTCATTGAGGAGGGAGGATAGTATTCATGATGCAGTATGTATGAGCTGAGCTCTCTGACACATTGGATAAAATACCTTTCTGATGTAACAAAATGTCAGGCATAGCTTATGTAGATGTGTTGGAGAGAGTATTTGTATTCATTTCATGGTGTGACTATTCTATTACTTTTGAATCCCCGCTAGGCTACTGAAAACTGCACAGCACTAGTTGATTCTCATAGACCCAGCCTGTGAATCTCTGAGTGGGGTGTCTCGGGGAGAGTTGTGATATGAAGAAAAGAAAAAACATTTCCAATTCTCGCATGCATATTAATACACAGTTGTACATGTGTGAAAAACGACAAATACTATTATATGACATGATTTCTAGGATATAGATATAAGAATGAATAGACGTCTTTCAGGCCCAGCAGACTCAAAAACTCATTCTCAGCCTGTTCATCTCATAAAAGAAAAATATGGAGAAAGCCAACTGTCTCACGGTGCCTTTAGAAATTGAACCGTTAGGCAAAACGTAATGTGATTGTACCGGCGCCAAATTAGCTGCCTGTCAATACACAAAAGAGCGCCAATTATAGCAGCCATATCTCTTTTATTGTCTCCTTTTCTCATACCAAGTCTTAATTTGCATACAAAAGGGGAATCATCCGCCCAATCATATAAAACGTCATTGACCAAATTGCCAGTTCATATTATTTTCAACATTCATTGCAACAGATTGTAATTGCACTTGAGTTATAGCCTGTAAGTCTCTCCTTTAGTTCATAATAAAATAACAATTCTGAAATTGGATAGTCCATCACATTTAGTCAGACAGAATTCCGTGACGCGCGTGTGTTGTATCCTGAAGTGTCCTGTCCCTCTTCTCTGGGTATCGGTCCTCCCCGCGTCCCTCGGTCCGCAGCAGGCTCCTCCGAACGGACCAGTAAATTATCATCCGACTGGTCTCTGTGCACCTCCTGCATGGTCTCTTCGTAGGTCGGCAGGTACTTCACCTCGTCATATGCGGGTAGCAGCACTGGCGAGGTGAAGTCCCCAAAACTGTATTCGGGGTACCGGTCCAGTAGGGAGTCCTGGGACGCGGTGACGTGTCCGTGGAAGAGAGAGGGCTCCTCGGGGTGTTCGGGGTGGGGGTGTCGGCGCGGCCGCGGGCAGATAATGCGCTGGATGAAGTAGCCCATTGCGAAAAGGAGCAGCAGGATCAGGATGCCCGATAGTTTGCGCGTCACCCAGCCCACGTTGTCGAAGAATATATGCAGCGGGAGCTTGCAGCAGCGCACCATGGAACTCGCGCTACCGTTGCCGGTAACAGTAGGGGGGCAGCACTGCTGGCCCTCAACGCACTGGACGTCCCCACAGCGGCGGAGCGCGTGGCAGGAGGAAATCACGACCGCGGATAGAAAGGTGATGCTGTATATGCACGTTCTGCTGCCGGTGGATAGATTAAACATTATGTCCATTTACTAGTCGGTTCGTCCGGTTAGGATAGACCTGTGCGTGCCTGCCGTCTGGTTCCTCTTTTGGTGAGAAAGAGTCCACAGCAGTTTTAGCTACTATGTCTGCTGCCTGTTTGTTCCAATCCTCTTCCTTCATTCGCTCTCCGGAGACAGCTACTGCAGAATAATATAGCCACCAGCTCCTCCGGTTCTGCGAGTGAGACGAGTACCCTCTTCTACAGGGTGTGAGTGCGCGGGACAAGAACCCCAGTAAGCAAAATGACGTATTTTCAGTTGAAGTCAGGTGCATTCTAGGTGCTGAGTGAAAGGTGAAAATACGTATTTTCCGGTTGTCGGAAATATGTATTTTCTAGACGTTAAATAAGTATTTTGGGGATGTTGAAATCCAGTGCATTTTAAGTGCTGAAACAAAAGTGAAAATACGTATTTTTGGTATTTTCCAAATGTAAAAAAATATGTATGTTCCACATGTTGAAAATACAACATTAGCAGCAGTAAATTCTATGGACACATTTCAACTGCACATAAAATGCATTCGGAAAGTTTTCAGACCCCTGACTTTTTCCACATTTTGTTACTTTACAGCCTTATTCTTAAATTGATTTCCCCCCTCATTAATCTACACACAATACCCCATAATGAAAACAGGTTTGTAGACATTTTTGCAATTTTATTAAAAATAAAATAACAAATACCTTATTTACATAAGAATTCAGATCCTTTGTTATGAGATTCGAAATTGAGCTCAGGTGCATCCTGTTTCCATTGATTATCCTTGAGATGTGTCTACAACATAATTGGAGTCCACCTGTGGTAAATTCAATTGATTGGACATGATTTGGAAAGGCACACACCTGTCTATATAAGGTCCCACTGTTGACCGTGCATGTCAGAGCAAAAAACAAGCCATGAGGTCGAAAGAATTGTCTGTAGAGCTCTGAGACAGGATTGTGTCGAGGCACAGGTCTGGGGAAGGGTTCCACAAAATGTCTGCAACATTGAAGGTCCCCAAGAACACAGTGGGCTCCATCATTCTTAAATGGAAGAAGTTTGGAAACACCAAGTCTCTTCCTAGAGCTGGCTGCCCGGCCAAACTGAGCAATCAGGAGAGAAGGGCCTTGGGTCAGGGAGGTGACCAAGAACCCAATGGTCACTCTGACAGAGCTCCAGAGTTCCTCTGTGGAGATGGGAGAACATCACAGAAGGACAACCATCTCTGCAGCACTCCACCAATCAAGCCTTTATGGTAGAGTGGCCAGACGGAAGCCACTCCTCAGTAAAAGGCACATGACAGCCTGCTTGTAGTTTGCCAAAAGGCACAGAAAGGACTCTTGGACCATGAAAAACAAAATTCTCTGGTCTGATGAAACCAAGATTGAACTTTTTGGCCTGAATGCCAAGCGTCACATCTGGAGGAAACCTGGCACCATCCCTACAGTGAACTAGTCATAGATGTCTAGGCTATGTTTCACAAGTTTGAACATCACAGTACAGTACGGCACAGTTCACTACAGTAGAGCACAGTCCAGTACGGTATGGTACAGGATTGTAGAGTTTTATTCAGTAGAGTAGACTACAGTAGAGTTCAGTATAGTACAGAATAATTTATTACAGTAGTGTACAGTACAGTATGGTTTAATTAATTAGAGTATAGCACAGTACAGTAGAGTTTAATACAGTAGAGTAGAGTACATTAGAGTAAAGTAGGATACAATAGATTACACTATACTTTACTATTATTTACTTTATTTACTATATTCTACTGTATTGTACTGTACTCTACTGTACTATACTATGTACTGTATTGTAGGCCTACTGTACTCTGCTGTGCTCTACTGTACTGCATTGTGCTGTACTGTTCTGTCCAAACTTGGGAAACATAGATGTCTATGATTGGCTCAGATTTGGACCGGACCAATTCTGAACCAATTGTAGACGTCTATGTTTGCGCCAAATCAAGGCCGGTCTGGACCAAATCTGAACCAATTGTAGACGTCTATGTTTGGGACAAATATAGGCCCGTCCAGACCGGACGACTGTGGACATTGAAATCAAGGCCGGTCCAGACCGGAAAAAATCTGAATCAAGCATAGATGTGTGGGGTAAGATTAGCTCAATCATTGCAGGTTCTGAAGAGCAAAAGTGTGTAAAGGGTTTTGTTCCAGACCAGCTCATACCTGAATACAAATCATAGCCTATCACCGTTGCCACCCCCGTGCTTCACGGTTGGGATGGTGTTCTTTGGCTTGCAAGCCTCCCCCTTTTTCCTCCAAACATGACGATGGTCATTATGGCCAAACAGTTCTATTTTTGTTTCATCAGACCAGAGGACATTTCTCCAAAAAGTATGATCTTTGTCCCCATGTGCAGTTGCAAACCGTAGTCTGGGTTTTTTATGGCAGTTTTGGAGCAGTGGCTTCTTCCTTGCTGAGTGGCCTTTCAGGTTATGTCGATATAGGACTCGTTTTACTTTGGATATAGATACTTCTGTACCTGTTTCCTCCAGCATCTTCACAAGGTCCTTTGCTGTTGTTCTGGGATTGATTTGCACTTTCGCACCAAAGTACGTTCATCTCTAGGAGACAGAACATGTCTCCTTCCTGAGCGGTATGACGGCTGCATGGTCGCATGGTGTTTATACTTGCATACTATTGTTTATACAGATGAACGTGGTACCTTCAGGCGTTTGGAAATTGCACCCAAGGATGAACCAGACTTGTGGAGGTCTACAATTTTTGGGCTGATTTATTTTTTAAATTTTTTTATTTTAAATTTATCCCCTTTTCTCCCCAATTTTCGTGGTATCCAATCGCTAGTAATTACTATCTTGTCTCATCGCTACAACTCCCGTACGGGCTCGGGAGAGACGAAGGTCGAAAGTCATGCGTCCTCCGAAGCACAACCCAACCAAGCCGCACTGCTTCTTAACACAGCGCGCCTCCAACCCGGAAGCCAGCCGCACCAATGTGTCGGAGGAAACACCGTGCACCCGCCCCCCTCGGTTAGCGCGCACTGCGCCCGGCCCGCCACAGGAGTCGCTGGAGCGCGATGAGACAAGGATATCCCTACCGGCCAAACCCTCCCTAGCCCGGACGACGCTAAGCCAATTGTGCGTCGCCCCACGGACCTCCCGGTCGCGGCCGGCTGCGACAGAGCCTGGGCGCGAACCCAGACTCTGGTGGCGCAGCATAGCACTGCGATGCAGTGCTCTAGACCACTGCGCCACCCGGGAGGCCAGGGCTGATTTATTTTGATTTTATCATGATGTCAAGCAAAGAGGCACTGAGTTTGAAGATAGGTCTTGAAATACATCCACAGGTACATCTTCAATTGACTCAAATTATGTAAATTAGCCTATCAGAAGCTTCTAAAGCCATGACATCATTTTCTGGAATTTTCCAAGCTGTTTAAAGGCACAGTCAACTTAGTGTATTTAAACTTCTGACCCACTGGAATTGTGATACAGTGAAATATAAGTGAAATCTGTCTGTAAACAATTGTTGGAAAAATGACTTGTCATGCACAAAGTAGATGTCCTAACCGACTTGCCAAAACTATAGTTTGTTAACAAGAAATTTGTGGAGTGGTTGAAAAACGAGTTTTAATGACTCCAACGTAAGTGTATGTAAACTTTCGACTTCAACTGTATAACACATGCTCCACTCTCAATTTGAAGTTGAACTAGTTGACTGATGCCAAGGCAGTGGCTGCTAAGGTAGCAGCTGTGGACCAGAAGACTGCATCGAAGGCAGCACTGGTCCACACTTGCCTTGTCTGTCAGGTGAGTAGTATTGGTTGGTACTGTGTGTGCCAAGTTTATTATTTGTTTCAAACAGTGAAGGCTGGTGGGAATGGAACGGTATCAAACACATTAAACATATGGAAACCACATGTTTGACTCTGTTCCAACATTCTTTTCCAGCCATTACAATGAGCCCATCCTCCTATAGCTCCTCCCACCAGCCTCCTCTGGTGTCAAATTTGAATTCAATCTAATCCACAGATTAACTTCCTCCATTTTGTACTTGACCTTTATAGACGCAGACCAGAATCAATTCAAGCAGAACTTTGAGAGCAAGCATCCCAAGTCTCCAATTGTCCCAATACTGGTTGATGTGCAGGCCTAAGTGACCACATTCACTGAAATGGACCTACAGCTTGGGTAAGATTCTTCTATCATTCACACACAGTAGACATAGTGTAAGCCGTCATGTTGTCAACAAAAGGCTGTCCTCAATGCTTAAGTTGTATTTGGTATGGCTTAATTTCTGGAAATGCTGTGATCACGCATTGTCTTTAATGTTGTGATTCACAGACACACGATGACCACGATTTGAATGCTGCAACTGAGACTGCATGAGGGACACACAGAGACCCTGTGTATGACTGGATATTTGTGACAACGACCTAAAAGGGCTGCAGAGGCACACCAGCCCCCATTTTGTTTATTCCACAGCCAAGCATCCCTCTAGCTACCCCTTATTCCACAGTGCCTTTTATGCCCCATGGTCCCTCAACATCAGACATTTTGGAACTCTCCATCTTATCTCTATAAACCCACCCTAACTTCACCCATTTTCTCTATGCTGCTTCCTACATTGGTTCTTCTCCTGATTTGATAACGTCTAGACTAAGTTACAAAGTGTTGTGGTGTACTGTTTTTGTTACTTTTTTTTCACCAGTGTAATACTGTCCTGCTTATTTTGTGGTTCAAACTGAATGCAGTGGTAAATGTTCTGCTCACAACTGACATCAGCGATATGGGCCTGTTACATTGACAAGAAGGGTGTTGATATAGCTGCGTTCAGCCATGGCTTCCTTGTTTTGAGTCTATTGAGTGTGTTTCTTATTCTGCTGGAGTTGACCTAGTATTTTATATTAAACCTACCTTACATATCCAGTTGTTTCTCCATTTGTAACTCACCCACCAAAAATCACAATATGCTGTTTTACATGTTGTGTTATTTGTGCTGGTTTAATTCCTAAAATGGAAAATAAGAAGAATATGTGTGCTCTCTGATAGTAATAAAAGTTCATATGGTGATCTTCGATGTCCCAGGTTTGTAGCATTGATTAATAAATAATTTAATCTTTACTTCAAGTCAGATGTTTATATGTTATGTATGAAAGGCATATGTATGCATTGTTTAGTATTTTTGTTTATTTATTACAATGTCATTGTTGGAGTTCAGGTGTTTGACGTGATTGATGGGTGACTAGATGCATTCTTATCAAATAAATATGCTTATTCATGATAATGTATACATTCTGCAATGAGTTAATCTGGCTTTGAATTTGCAACAGAACATGGCAACAAGTTCATTCTGAATAGCTTTAATACAGCAGTGGATTCTGACACCATGAAGGGAAGTAGATTTCACCTCGTTCATATAGTTGGCAGAAATTATAAGGGAAATAAAGACCTCCGCTGGCTGAAGGAGAAGAGGATATGGTAAAATAAGGGAATGTTGCTAATATCATGTAGGTGGGTAGCTAGCTACTTTGCAAAAGTATAATATTCATGGCACAATGTAAATACCTGACTGTTACTAGGATGGTATTCTGTACAAGACAGAAGACCAAATGCATAAATAAACCAGCACATATGACTTTCTATTTTCATTGTTCATTTTGGATCAAAGTAGCTAGCTAGCTGACAGCAAAGGTGTCCGCTAGAGATGACGTGCAGGAGCTTGCAGAGATTTGTAGTCTTGCATGTTTTCTACTTTGATGCTAATTAGTATTTTTGAATCTGAGAGTAAATAGAGATGAATATATTGATAAAAGTAAACTTGTCCGTGAGAGATTTACACAGTTATCAAAATGTCACACCAGTGAAAGCCTACATGAAACACAGACCTTGTTTGAAGTGGTTCTAAAATCCCCTATGGGAAAAATTAATGGTGAAAAAACGTTTAGAACAATTTCCTTGTTTGACAGCTAGGTTATATGGGTATTATGATGTGTCCACTGTGGCGCTCTATTCCTATGGGGGAAATTAATGGAGAAAAAACTTTTGGGGATAAACTTCAAAAATAAGGTGTGAGGTTAACACAGGCTTAGGAGATCTTATACATTTTGTTCTATGAGATAATATCAGTCAGTTAACATGGCCTTTATGAATTATGAAGCCTTTATGTGCTTTTTTAAATTACATAAATGCTTCAAAATTCACAAGAGGTGACGTTAGCTGATGAAGTTTATCTCATAGAACAAAACGTATAAGATCTCCAATGCCTGTGTTTACCACAGACCTTATTTCGGCATTTATCCAAAAATCCCAAAATAACTCCTTTCATGTTCCTGTAGGCTTTGTCCAACGAACCATGGTGGAATTAGTGCCTACAAAAAGACGGCATTACTATTGCTCTCTATTAAAACCAGTAGATAAGGATAGCGCTGACGTCATCCAAGCATTCCTGTGTAAAACTCCCGATAGCGCATAAAGCTGGAAGCATTGAATTTGAAGCGCATTTTTTTATATATTTTTATTATTATTACATTTCTAATTACATGTCACGCCCTGACCTTAGAGATCCTTTTTATGTCTCTATTTTGGTTTGGTCAGGGCGTGAGTTGGGGTGGGCATTCTATGTTTTGTGTTTCTATGATTTTCTATTTCTATGTTTTGGCCGGGTATGGTTCTCAATCAGGGACAGCTGTCTATCGTTGGCTCTGATTGGGAACCATACTTAGGTAGCCTTTTTTCCCACCTGTCTTTGTGGGAAGTTGACTTTGTTTAGGGCACATAGCCTTTGAGCTTCACGGTTTGTTTTTGTAATGTTTATTGTTTTGTTCGGCGTCTTGTTTAATAAAGGAACATGTACGCTCACCAAGCTGCACCTTGGTCCTCTTTTTCCAACAGTCGTGACATTACAACACATAAACTAAACAACATAGGACATCACTACATTGATGTTTCTTTAGAGAAAATATACAATAACACTAAAATAAATATAAAAAATAAATAAAATCAAAAATTAAACACGTTAATTGAGTTTCAAAAGTTAAAGTACCTAAAATAAAATAAATAGAATAAGGTCAGGGCTGAGTGGGGCTGAATGACACAAAAAAAAAAAAAAAATGCTAAAGATCATGGTGAAAGTGGCCGTAACTAGCAAAGGATCATGGTCGATGTAGTCGTTTTCATCGTGCCCGAGAGAGTCAACCGGGAGCCTTTTTTTATTTGGACATTCTGTCGATCGTAATTTACATCGGCTTTCTAGGCAGACCAGGGCTTTTGGCACTGCTAGCAGACCAGCAGAGCTCCTGACTTCACGCTCCAGACCGGACACTGGGGGCCTGGTCTGCCCACACTCATTGCTTGCTCCACCGCAGTTCACCAGCTGATGTAGGCTGTGTTTGCCAGGTGGGACCCAACCTTCCCACTGCTGAACGCAACCTTCCCACTGCTGAACAGAACTGCGCTGCGCATCGGTTCTGCTAATATTATTTGTGCTTATCACTGAAAAGCTTTAAATCTCTCCAAAAACTCTTGTCCAGTCCACTTAGTCAGATTCTAGTCACAGAGAATTTCTCGTTTTAGTCAACTGAAATTAAATCAATTTTTTCTGGGACTAATATTTTCGTCACTATTTTTGTTGTTGAAATTAACACTGTTAATGTGTGGGAGGTGAACACTCACCTGAAACTCCATAAGAGGGAGTTGGACCTGGTACAAGATACATTTTCTGTAGTTTGCACTGCATCCCACGGTGACAGACCATTCTCTCAGCGACTGAATGGGCATGGAGAGTCACTGTGCTCCTCCCTTTCCTCTCTTAACCCGTGAGTCTGTCACTTCACTTGATACAGGTGTTCATTAGCTATCAGTTCCATTGTTTCCTGTAGTTTTTATAGTCTCTGAACTTGTGGCCTTTATTTTCTGTTTGGCTGTAGCATAAACCCTGCAAGTGGAGATCAGACCGTGGCTCAAAGGAAATCAATTGGGTTTATGAGCAGAAGCTTACTCCAAAAGGCCATTGAGGACATTGTCAGTCACTTGACCTACCTCCCAGCCTCCCATCTACGGAGTGCATCTTGGGTGGTGGTGGAAATTGTCACCAATCTGATTCTTAGCATTGGAGCCAACCCTGCAGACTCCTCTGAGGAAGAGGGATACACCAGCATTGCATTGGTCAACCTGATCATGTGGGTGGTGATGTCTGTGCTGCAGGACCAGGCGGGTACTCTGCACTTCACAGATGCTTTCAATGATACAAAGCAGCTGCAGATCCTCTTCTCCAGGCCTGTGGGATTCAGGATTGTGAGCTCTATACTTAATGACCTGCTGAGTGTGGCTGGTGGCCCCATTGCCCTGAGAAAAGCCTTGAGTACTGGAGATAGCAAAGTTACCGGAACTGTCATGAAAGCTGATCTCTCTAAGTGTCAAATAGCTTAACACATGTAGCCACAAGACTAGACCCTCCTCCTGTGTAAACCTTTGCTATATACAGAACTCCGAGACACACCTTGGCAGTAAGCCCCCTCTTGTCTATGGAGAACTTCTTGTGATTGGTTCTGCCACTCTGCACACTATTGTGACCAAACTTCTGCACCAAATATACTGTGGTGCCCCAAAGGAGGATGCCAAACTCTTCCTGAGGCACTTGCCCTTTCTGGATGATCTGAAGAACCACCTTGGAATGTCAGTGGCTAGTGGAGAAACAGAGGTAAACTTCTACTTGAAACCAGCAGAGGCAAAACAGATTGTAGCCTCTGTCTATGATCAACTGGCCTAGAGCTCAGAATCCAAGATGATCCTTCAGTGTAGTGTCTCCTCCAGGAGCCAAATGGTGTCCAGAGACATCGCCTGCCTGATTGTGAGAGCCATGATGAAACTCCTTCCCAATATGTATGGACAGTAACCTGTGAGACCTGGATACTGTGGAGAGCACAAAGCTGTGAGCTACTGGACACTAACGTCTACTGGTAATGTCCCTTATGCCTCATTTCTGGACATCATAGACAAATGTGTCCATACCATCTTTCCAATTGAACCTGCCATGTGAATTGTGAAGATGTGAGGAAGACGAGTTCACCAAAGCTCCAAAGAGCAAGGCTCTCCTGCGAGGGTTAAATAAACTACCTGGATTGTGAAGAGAACCTGGGCCAGGTTTCCTCTGAGCTGCATATGTTACAGAATTCCATGCTTACCAACTCAATATTGATGCCTTCATGTAGGATGGATGGGTGTATAACGCGAACGTCTAGCAACCCAAAGATTGCGTGTTCGATTCTCATCACGGACAACTTTAGCTAATTAGTAATTTCGTAACTACTACTTTTGAGCTACTTTGGAACTACTTAGCATGTTAGTTAACCCTTCCCCTAACCTTTAACCAGTGGCAATTTTAGCATGTAAATCTTGGTGGAGCAAACTCAACCAAGGACTATGATGGTGACAAACAGTGCCCACAAACTGTTAGGGCCTACATAAATCTGTCCCAACAGCAGAGCTTTCTTTTCAGCACCATGGATTGAATCCTAATCATTGCTACATCTGGCTATCAGCGGAGGCTTGTCTGGCAGCGAAACAGTTCTTTCAGCCTCATTTACTGCCTTTTTTAAAAACATAGCTGATATGGCTGATTTGCTTAAACAAATGTAGTTTCTACTGACAATTGAGATGTACAAACTATGGCATAAGGGAATGATGACAGGATATGAGGCAATCCGTATTTCAATGAAAACATTAATGACTGAGCTAAGACTATTTATCACTACTCACTATGTATTCAGCACTTTTGAAATGGGCCGATCTTACAGTATTCTCCCAGTACACCAAGTCAGAACCGTATGATAAATAAAGGGGGCATATAAACAGACAATGAAAGCTCTTACAATATTCAATGATTGCATTTCTTTATTTTTTTATTCAAATATTTTTTATTGAACACGCACAAGAATGGTGTATAGGTATAAAAGACAAGTATGCAATTCTTATCTAAACATAAAAGAGCAGACAGAAACAACAAGACCCAGAGTTCTAGGTATAAAACAAATATTACAAAACAAGACATACAGAACAAGGACAGGTAGAAAGAAAGAGGGTAGATGTCACCCCACCCCCTTATTCCCCTCCCCCCTTATTCCCCCCTATTCCCCTCCCAACTGCTCGGGTGGCGGGGCCAGCACATGCTGCCCAAAGGTAGATTCAAATATTACAATTGAGAGTGCGTTAAAATGTACAAATTCACAGCGCCGACTGGTCCAAGTAAGAGAGGAAAGGCTGCCAGATTTGATCAAATGTTGATAATTTATTGTTCAGAATATATCTAATTCTTTCTAAGTGTACACTGTTTGCCAATTCGCTGAGACATAATTTGGTAGAGGGAGCTTCCCTCCTTTTCCAAAACCAGATTTTTTTTTGTTGCCAAAATGAGACTGTAAGAGATGAGTTGTTTTTGAGGGTTGGTTAATCCGTTTAGGGAATCAGACACTCCCAGGATTATCAGAAGCGGGCCTGGGTCTATTGAAGTCTCCAGAACTTCAAAGAGGATCCTAAAAATTCCACACCAATAACCATACAAGTTAGAGCATAGGGCAAAGCAGTGGAGTAGTGTACCCTGCGCAGCCTGACATTTATCACACATAGGGGATGTATCAGGAAATATCCTATGCAGTTTGGTTTTGGAATAGTGTAATCTGTGTAATACCTTGAATTGTATGAGACGATGTCTGGAGTTAATGGAGCAGGTGTGGATATACTCCAAGCTATCTTCCCAGTCTGCCACCGAAATGTCAGTCCCTAGTTCTTCCTCCCATTTTGCCTTAATGGCATCTGTTGAAGGTATGCTAACATGCTAAATGCTAAAAGTGTCATATATACGAGATATCAGTTTGTCTGAGGTGGGGCATATTTTTATGCATCCGTCAAACATGGAAGGTTTAGCATTCCCAAATGTTGGGAGGTGTTTTCTAACATAGTCTCTAATTTGTAGGTATCTGAAAAAGTTACTTCTGGGAAGATTATAAGTTTCCCATTGCAACTCCAAGGAGGCAAAGGTCCCTTCTATATATAGATCCCCTATGGTATTTATTCCTAGCTCTCCCCATTGCTCAAAGGTGTTATCAAGGTTAGAGGGGGCAAAGGAGGGATTCCTGGCAACAGGGAGCATGAATGATATTGGTCTAAGATCAAAGTGGACTTTGATTTGCTTCCAGATTCGGGACTGTGCTATGTATAATAGGATTGTTACGATAAAGTGACATCTCCAGATGTCAAAATCAGACAAAATCACAGCACCAATAGAGAAGGGGTGACACTCCTCCCGCTCCATACTAAGCCAGCTGGATGACGGAAGTGCGTCATCCAGCAAAAACGTAACAGCGCTGAGGATAGTGGCCAAATAGTAAAATGTAAATTTGGGAGAGACAATCCTCTTTCCATCTTGGATTTACAGAGGTGTTTTTTACCTATCCTGTGTGTTTTATAATCCCAGATGAAAGGATTGATAATTGAGTCCAGTTGTTTATGAAAGATTTAGGTATGAATACTGGGATGTTCTGGTATAGGTAGAGCAGCTGTGGGAGGAAGACCATTTTAATGGCATTAATTCTTCCGAGCAGAGAAATTGGGAGAGTTCTCCAAAATTGTATGTTTGCCTTGAGTTTTTGCATCAGAGAGGGGAAATTCTCTTTAAATAGTGGTATTGGTAACTACAATTCCTAGGCAGGTAAATTTTTCAGAAATTTAGCCAGTAGGTGTTTTGCAACCGTATGGGCATTAATTCGCTCTTGTTCCAATTTATTCTGTATCCCGAGAAGCTACCAAACAAATGAATCACATCAAGAATAGCTGGTATACTAGCTTGGGGTTCTGTTACATAGAGGAGAATGTCATCTGCGTATAGGGAAATCTTATTTAGAGTATCTTTAGTATTATAGCCATGTATTGCTGCATGAGATCTGATCGCCTGAGCGAGAGGTTCAATAATTAGAGCGAAGTGCATAGGCGATAGCGCATAACCTGCCTTGTCCGTCTATAAAGGTTAAATCAGGGCGACAATGATTGGTTAGTGAGTATTCTCGCACAGGGGTTCCTATATAAAAGCTGGATCCAATTTATGAACCCATCTCCAATATTACATTTCTGTAGGACCTTGAATAGATAGGACCACTCAACTTGGTCAAAGGCCTTTTCGGCGTCAAGAGATATAACGGCAAGGTCCACGTTAGGTAACCTCTGAGAATACATAATGTTGAAGAGGCGCCTGAGATTGAAGAATGAGTTTCTGTTAGGGATAAAGCCAGTCTGGTCCGAATGGACCAATTTGCCAATTAAAGTGCTAAGCCTGTTAGCCAGAGTTTTTGCTAAAATCTTTTGGTCTGTATTAAGGAGAGATATTGGTCTATATGACCCTACCTCTTCCGGATCTTTACCCTTCTTATGTATAATTGTAATGAATGCCTCATCCAAAGTAGGTGGGAGAGCTCCATCCTCATTGGCCTGAACCAACATTTTGTGCAGGTAGGGAGAGAGCATGTTGCTGAATGTTTTATAGAATTCACCGGGGTATCCATCTGGGCCCGGGGTCTTGCCACTCTTTAGAGATTTAATTGTTTCTCGAATTTCTCCAAGAGATATTTCCTTATTCAGGAAGTTAGAATCTTCCTGGTTCAGGGCAGGGAGATTATAGTCCTCCAAAAAGTTTTGCATAATTAACCTCTCTTGGGCACGTGAGATGGTAGCATCCCAGCTCTTCAACAGCCAGTGAAACTGCTGGGCGCCAAATTCAAATACAGAAATACTCATTATAAAAATTCAGAAAACAAAACATATTTTACATAGGTTTAAAGATTAACTGCTTGTGAATCCAACCACAATGTCAGATTTTTAAAATGCTTTACGGCGAAAGCATACCTTACGATTATTTGAGAACATAGCCCACTAGACAAATCATTACAAACAGTAGCCAGCCAGGTAGAACAGTTACACAATTTAGAAATAGAGATAAAATGAATCCCTTACCTTTGATGATCTTCATATGGTTGCACTCAGCAGACATTCATTTACTCAATAAATGTTCCTTTTGTTCGATAAAGTCTCTTTATACCCAAAAACCTCAGTTTTGTTCGCGTGTTTTCTTCAGTAATCCACAGGCTCAAACTCAGTCAAAACAGGAAGACAAAAAAATCCAAATTGTATCCGTAAAGTTCATAGAAACATGTCAAACGATGTTTATATTCAAAGCTCAGGTTGTTTTTAGCCTCAATAATCGATAATATTTCAACCGGACAATAACCTTGTCAATTTAAAAGGTAAACAAGAAACGCACTCTCTCGGTCTGGCGCAGGAAAAAGCTCTGTGACACGGCAGGGTCCACTCATTCAGACTGCTCTTACTTCTTAATTTTTCAGAATACAAGCCTGAAACAATTTCTGAAGACTGTTGACATCTAGTGGAAGGCATAGAAACTGCAATTTGAGTCCTAAGTCAATGGATACTATAAGCTTTGGAAATATGTACATTGTTACGTCATGCCAATAAAGCAAATTGAATTGAATTGAATAGAAAACTACAAAACCAAAAAATATATACTTCCTGAATGGATTTTTCTCAGGTTTTCGCCTGCCAAATCAGTTCTGTTATACTCACAGACACTATTTTAACAGTTTTGGAAACTTTAGAGTATTTTCTATCCAATCTACCAGTTATATGCATATCATATATTCCGGGCCCGAGATGCAGGCAGTTTAATTTGGGCATGCATTTCATCCAAAATTCAGAATGCTGCCCCCTACCCTAGAGAAGTTAAGGGGTTAGGATCCGCTTTAGATGTATATAGAGTCTCATAAAACTGACGGAATCTGTCATTGATGTCTTTGGGGGAAGAGAGTAATTTCCCAGATGCAGATTTAACTTTGTGAATCATTCGGTCACTCACATGTTTTCTAAGTTGTCTGGCGAGTAATTTGTGTGGTTTATCACCAAACTCAAATTATTTTTGCTTGGCATAGAGAAAAGATTTATCAATTTTAGCTGAGAGAATCTGATTATATTCAAATTTTAAAGAGGCGATTTTTTAAAAATGTTTCTCCATAGATGGATGGCTAGCATTTTCCCTATCCAGTAAGTGAATTTGTCCCTCCAATTCTACCAATTTTCCTCTGTTTTGCCTACTCCTGGTAGCCTGAAAGGAGATGACACAGCCTCTCAAATAAGCCTTCAGTTTTCCCCACAGTAATGCTCAATAATGCTGGTGTTGTCGTTGGTATCAAAGAAAAATGTAATTTGGTCTTTAAGATGTTCACAGAATGTTGGTTCTGTGAGGAGCTGAGGATTCTACCTCCAGACCCTCTCGTTTGGTACGATGTCACCCAATCTCAGGGAGAAGGTGAGTGGACTGTGGTCAGAGATAATATCATGATACCTCACATTACAGGTATAGGGGAGTAATTTCGCATCAACCAAAAAGTAGACAATTCGAGTATAAACATTGTGAACATGAGAGTAAAAGGAGTATTCCCTACCCGTAGGGTTAGAGATCCTCCATTTATTAAAAAAGTTAGAATTATTTATGTCGGTATTCAAGAATTCGCTTGAATAGGAGGTAGTGTCACGAATCCCGCCGAAGATGGTGCATCTCCCTGTTCGGGCGGCGCTCGGCGGTCGTCGTCACCGGCCTACTAGCTGCCATCGATTCCCTTCTTTTTGTTTCTGTTAGTTTGGGCTGATTGGGTGCACCTGTTTTGAGTTTAGTTTTGTGGGTAGGCTATTTAAGGGCAGTAGGCCCGCTGGCTTTTGTGCGGGCTTGTTTTCTGTTATTTGGTGTTGGATTTTATGTGGATACTATTTTTCCCGGACAGTTTAGTCCTGTGTGTTTGGACTGGTATTTTCATGCGCCCGTGTGTTGGGCATGATCGTTTTCACTGTCGACAGGAAATAAAATCCACGTTCTGAACTACCTGTTCTCTGCGCTTGACTCCTCCACCCAGTACTCCTAGAAGCTCTGACAGGTAGGGGTACGCCGGGTAAAGGATCTATCCAAATATTAGTCTAGCACACAGTTAAGGTCCCCTCCAATGACCAAATTAGTATGGGAGATATCTGGAATCAGGGCAAGGACTCTTTTGAAAAAAGAGGGGTTATCAATGTTTGGCCCATAGATATTTAGTAGAGTTACAGAAGTAGAGTGGATCTCTCCTATTACGATCACATAACGACCCTCTTTATCCACAATAGTGGTTTTATGTAGAAAGGGAATTCCTTCCCGTACCAGAATCGCTGTGCCTCTCGTTTTGGCAGAGAAGTTAGAGAGATACACTTGCCCTACCCACCTACATTTAAGTCTAGTACTATGAGAATTGTTTTTCAGATGGGTTTCTTGCAAAAATATAATATCAGACGAGAGTGCTTTCAAGTGGGCTAGGACCTTGCCTCTCTTAATCGGTTCGTTTAAACCCTTGACATTCCAGGAAGTGAATGTAAGCCCCGCCCTCCTCTCGTTTGTAGTTCCTATGGTGACCTGCATAACATGTAACTCAATAAAAAGGTAAGAAAGCACACCAAACCATCACGATCAGCATATGTAGCACCTACACCCGAGCAGTATCCAACCGACCCCTCCCCCCTGGCAAGCACCTTTACTCTCCACCCTGTCCCCCTACTTTCCCCAACATTTACCCCCCCCCCCCCCCCCATCAACCCACCTTTAACAGGCATACACAAATAGGAAAGAAAAAAATATAAAAATAATAAACACATTGTCTGGCCGATGCCAAAAATGTACGGCGCGACAACGAACAAGAGGTAAAACAAAAATAAAATTCCAACTATACATTCACCTCTCACAATCCTAGAACTTCTACTAACATATGAACTGAGGAGGCTCCCGCGAATAAAGTGTTCAATTAGCATCTAATAAACCTAAACAGAATAAGTTGCAACTTAAACATATTGCGCACTTAAGCGTCATCTTGGGTCAATCCCTGAGATAAGCAAGATATAGCATCACAAGATTATATTGCTAAGCAATGCCAGTCTAAACATAAACCATCAGCAACCGACATAGACAGCAGTACATTTACATATTGTGGGTTAGGAGATCGGAACAAGGATTTTGCTAAGTTAAACGATCAACAAAATAAAAAATACAAAAAAATTATATACATACATACACACATACAGTGGGGAGAACAAGTATTTGATACACTGCCGATTTTGCAGGTTTTACTACTTACAAAGCATGTAGAGGTCTGTAATTTTTATCATAGGTACACTTCAACTGTGAGAGACGGAATCTAAAACAAAAATCCAGAAAATCACATTGTATGATTTTTAAGTAATTAATTTGCATTTTATTGCATGACATAAGTATTTGATCACCTACCAACCAGTAAGAATTCCGGCTCTCACAGACCTGTTAGTTTTTCTTTAAGAAGCCCTCCTGTTCTCCACTCATTACCTGTATTAACTGCACCTGTTTGAACTCGTTACCTGTATAAAAGACACCTGTCCACACACTCAATCAAACAGACTCCAACCTCTCCACAATGGCCAAGACCAGAGAGCTGTGTAAGGACATCAGGGGTAAAATTGTAGACCTGCACAAGGCTGGGATGGGCTACAGGACAATAGGCAAGCAGCTTGGTGAGAAGGCAACAACTGTTGGCGCAATTATTAGAAAATGGAAGAAGTTGAAGATGACAGTCAATCACCCTCGGTCTGGGGCTCCATGCAAGATCTCACCTCGTGGGGCACCGTTTAAAACACCGTTTAAAACACCGTTTAAATTAAAAAATGTGATTCACATTTTCATACAGTCCAACGGGGCTATACATTTGGGTGAGTTTTTCTCTCTCACCTGAGTAGCCTTGTTTCACTGCCAAAAATATAATTAAGCCATATAGTGTTCAGCGAAATAACAACACAATGTCAAATATAGGTAGCATAGTCAAATAATGAACATCCAATCACATTAACCGTTACTCTCTCGCGGGAATTCCGTTAATGGTCTGTATGTAGCCAAGCGTAGCTGCTGCTCATTCCATTTGCTCGAAAACTGATAAATGGTTAAAAAAAAGTAAGGACCGCGTCCATAGAAACACATACCAGCTCTACTGGTAGTACTGCTACTACCAGCAGTACTACACCTGCACCTGTGACGACACAAGTTGTTCCGCTTCCATGAGCACATCCAATGCAAGCGTCAGTAATTCTACATTTGATGTTAGCCCAGCTAGCATGGACACTGACAGTTGTGAATCTGATTCAGCCGAAGAGCTACTGGCCCCTTACCTGGGAAAGCACCGCACAACAGACAGAGGCATTGGACCATCAAAGAGGCGCAAATATGATGAGAACTACATTGATTTGGGGTTCACTTATATTGGGAGTAGTGCCTTTCCTCAGCCACAGTGTGTTATATGTGCAAAGGTACTATCTCACAACTCGATGAAACCTTCACTCCTGCGCAGACATTTAAACACAACATGGCAATTTGAAAAACAAGCCCTTTTTGAGTGAGAATTAAGACAACTATCGTGTAGTATGTATAAAAGCAACAGATACCATTAATAAGAAGGGGCTAGAAGCGTCTTATATGGTGAGCTAACGAGTGGCTAGGACAGGCAAGCCCCAAACTATTGTTTGGACTGCCCACCCCAACTCACGCCCTGACCATACTAACTAAAGACAAAACAAAGGAAAATAAAGGAAATAAGGTCAGGAACGTGACAGTACCCCCCCCCCCCCCCCCCCAAGGTGCGGACTCCGGCCGCAAAACCTGAACCTCCAGATCTCAGACTGCCCACCCCGACTCACGCCCTGACCATACCCCTGGGGTGGGCAGTCTATGTTCTGTGTTTCTATGTTTAGGTTTGTCATTTGGCCTGATATGGTTCTCAATCAGAGGCAGGTGTTTTTCATTGTCTCTGATTGGGAACCATATTTAGGTAGCCTGTTTTCACTGTTGGTTTGTGGGTGTTTGTTTCCTGTGTCAGTGTTTGTGCCACACGGGACTGTTTCGGTTAGATTCACTTTTGTTATTTTGTATTGTGTCTTGTTCAGTTGATTATATTAAAACATGGACACTTACTACGCTGCGTCTTGGTCCGATCCCTGCTACACCTCCTCTTCAGATGAAGAGGAGGAAATCTGCCGTTACAGAACTATTGTCTGTCTGCATTAACAAGGACAAAACACAGGTCTTTCCATCATTGTATGATTTTTTGGTGTGCAAATGAACTCAAGCTTACAGACAATGTCAAATGTGATATAGCGAAGCACCTGAGTGAGTTGGGTGTGAAATTCACAAGTACTTTCCCGAAACGGATGACACAACCAACTGGATTCGTTATCCCTTTCATGTCCTGCCTTCAGTCCACTTACCGATATTTGAACAAGAGAGCCTCATCAAAATTACAACAAGTGGTTCTGTGAAAATTGAATTTAATCAGAAGCCACTGCCAGATTTCTGGATTGGGCTGCGCTCAGAGTATTTTGCCTTGGCAAATCGCGCTGTTAAGACACTGTTGCCCTTTGCAACCACGTACTTTTGTGAGAGTGGATTCTCGGCCCTCACTAGCAGGAAAACTAAATACAGGCCCAGACTGTGTGTGGAAAAAGACTGAAACTCTCTCCAATACAACCCAACATTGCAGAGTTATGTGCATCCTTTCAAGCATACCCTTCTCATTAACCTGTGGTGAGTTATTCTCAATTTTCGATGAACAAATAAAGTTTTATATGTAAGATGGCTAAATAAAGAGCAAAATTATTGATTATTATTATATTAATTTTTTGTGCCCTGGTCCTTTAAGAGCTCTTTGTCACTTCCCACGAGTCGGGTTGTGACAAAAACTCACACTCATTCTTAATAAATGTATCGTATAGTGTGTGTGGCAGGCTTACAATGATGGCAAAAAACAACATTTGAGAGTGCGCTGACCCCGGTACGCAGCTGGAGGTTGAATGTTTGAAGAGGTACAGGACTATAAAAATTTGGGAACCACTGGGATAGTATAATACACAACTTGCAATTTTGAAATGTGTTCTGTCAGTCACTGACAGTCACTCAATTAGCTCATGTCAGATAGCATTTTATAGATTGCTCGGTAAGTTAGTCTTCCAGCTATCTAAACCTTTTTATTGACCAGGCACAAATTATTTATTGACAAGGCACGCAAGGCACGTGCCCAGGGGTCCTGACCTCCAGGGGGCTCCCATTGATTTTGTTTGTCCCTCTCACTCAGATATCATATGAACATGGCATAAGTCATGGAAAAATGTCAAACATTTCAGGAGATTAGCTTTAAAACTGCAACATGTTCTCTCCATCCCATGGCAAAATGTGTAGAACTGTAGGAAATCAGCTTTAAAGCTGCACATTTTTCTTTCTGCTGCTAAGAGGAGTACCACTTCAATGTTGAGGTGGGGGGCGCCCCAACCAGATCTCGCTTAGGGCCACCAAAATACTAGAAATGCACTTGTATGTGGAGAAGGGTAAGCTCTATGTCATCCTGAATGGTTCGGTTGGTAGAGCATGGTGCTTGCACCACCAGCGTTGTGGGTTTGATTCCCGGGACCAACCATATGTAAAATGTCTTCATTAAAACCTCCTGCTCAATGGCATATATTATTATTATGATATTATATGAATACAACTACAGTTTGTAAGTCACATAGATGCTGTTTAGTGAGTTACAACTGTGGTGTTATTTGTCTGTTTACAGTGTGCAGCAGACTTTCCAGCCTCTTTGAAACTAGGAAAGACAGAATTGAAACCTCAGGAGAAACCAAGCCTCCAAACAGGTGGGCCAACAAATCACATGTACACTCTCTCCAAAGAGTATAGCGGATTTGGAGATGAATACTAAAATACTTAATCTTATCTTTTAGGTGACCTTCGCAAATCTCCCAAGAAGAAAGGGTTGCTAAGGAGAGTTTGGAGGACTGTGAAACGAGTCATCTGTGGAGTTACAGAGTTACAGAATCGGGACTTCGCATCAAAATTGGTAAATAATTACTTAAAAAAATATTTGCACTAGCTGTTTTTAATTCTAAAGCAGAAAGTGTATTAAAGGGATTGGTACACATCTATTGTAATCTACTTTAACCATTAAAAGGAGGTGGCGACAGATCTCGCCTCATTAAAAATGAATGGCTCTGTCAGTGTGGTTTGCAATGGGTCCCATTAAGAGAGTGTCTGACTTCACATTAGCACATAGAAGACCCCAGAGAACACAGTTATGGGAGCAACCATAAAACAGCATTTATATAATATATTCTAATCTAAGCCAAAAGTGTAGCCGAGGCTATAGCTCATTAATTAATAAGAAAGTATGTCATGTCAATGGTTGCTCAATCAATTTCTATTCATGCCTATAGGCCTACATTGCCTACCTGTAAACGATGGCAATGGGCCCCTGCACTTTGACTTGGCTTAACACATTGAACACATTAGAACAAAGTCTACAGTGAAGGTAGGCCTCTTAGTCTATAGCCTACTGTAACACCATCATGTTAAGTGTTGATCATCTCAGGCTCAGTTAACCCTATTATGGAATAGGCCTAAATAAATATGGATAATAAATCAGTCTTCAAGTCAAAAAACCTTAAACATATACATTTTCTATAGAAGCCAGTTTTAACAAATCCTCAATGTACTGTCATCTGTTTTTGTTGTCTAATTCTAAATCGACTCCTAGCCCACCAGTCCATTTCTCATAAACAACAGCTAATGCACCAAATTCAATTACCAGAGCAGTATGACGTGAATTCAGTGGAAGAGGAACATCAACGAGCCTAATTTATGCAGCATCATATTTCTAGCAGTAATCGGCCTCTGTTAGGGACATGCGATACCAGGGCCCTCTGCTTTAAACAAATAAACAAAAACACAATCAATCACAGTTTAGTGGCCTGTATAGTCATATCAGGATTAGGCCCTGCTATGACCATTATAGTAACAATAATACTGTTCCTGGTTCGTCGAGTTACTCCTCCAAAACCATAACTAGATTAAAAAAAAACGCTTTTCCCTTGCCGTCCCCTCACGCCACGCAGATTGGAACCACTGGACTATACTGTCTAATGAGGAAACAGCAAACAAATCACTCACCTAAACATAAGTGCTATTAATTTGACCAAGGGCCTCTTGTGCTGTGCTTAATAATTCTTCCTTACAGGGTTCATTATCCCCATTATTGATGTATAGTCCGCTCCATGTTCCATGGCACGCTTATCACTTCTGCATTAATTATGGACAAAGGCAGTCTTGTCAGGCCATCAGCCTTAAGCTCTCTGTGTCTCTCTCCGTTCTAATCCTGCCCATAGGCACAGATCTAGGATCAGCATATCCTCCCAATATCCTGACATTAAATCATGGGGGGAAATGGAAACAGGACTTCAGATCAGTGTCTCAGGACAACATCCTCCTATTCCCTCTGATCCACTGAAGGACCCCAGAATACAGCACTACTCTGGATGAATGCAGTACTGTACTTTACTCTGCTAATGCTTCTGTGTTCAACATCACCGAGAGATCTCTGTCAGACGGGCATGGTGTGTGTGTGTGTGTGTGTGTGTGTGTGTGTGTGTGTGTGTGTGTGTGTGTGTGTGTGTGTGTGTGTGTGTTTTTGTGTAAACATGTGTTGAGCATATGTGTAGAGAATCTGTGTTTGTTTAAGATCCTTCAACATGCATTATATGTGTTTAATGTGTATGTGGGTGTATACTGAACATATATGTTTCTGTGTTTCATGTGGGTTTGTTTTGCTTGTTCAATGTGTGTGTGTGGGATGATATCTGTGCTGCATTAAGTAAAGAATGGCAGGATGCTGCGTGGGTGAATACAGCATCCACAGATTCCCATCAGTTTAGGCTGTAATAAAAAGCAGGACCTGCATTTAGAAAAAACACAGAGTAAATTGTGTGAATCCAGAAAATCCCACACCACAGCTATTTCACACCCACATACTTCCCTTACCCTTATCACCCTGCCGGCTCAGAGCTTGGGGCTGTGTGTGTGTGTGTGTGTGTGTGTCTGTGCATGTGTGTGTCTGCGTGATTGTGTATGTGTGTGCTTGTGTGTGTGTGTGTGTGTGTGTGTGTGTGTGTGTGTGTGTGTGTGTGTGTGTACGTGTGTGTGTGTGTGTGTGTACGTGTGTGTGTGTGCGTGCGTGCGTGTGTGCGTGCGTGCGTGCATGTGTGTTTGTGTGTGTGAGTGCATGCGTGTGTGTGTGTGTGTGTGGCTACATGTGTGTGTGTGTATGTATGTGTTTGTGGCTTTTCTACTCACGGTTGTGTTTCTTGGCTCGGAGATTAATCAAAGCCTGGCCTTCCTTTGAAAAGAGAAGCTAAACTCTCTTTTCAGAAAAGAGGAAACTAAAATCTTGTTTTAGAAGTGAGGAGGCTAAAATCCTTATTTTGCCCTATCTTGAGCCCCACATTTTTAGCAAAATGGGGGGGCTTACCTGTTTTGCATGTTATTTTGGCATTAATATGTGTCACATATCAGTTTGCAAACAATACAAAAAAATTAAAAATCATTGAGTTAACAAACATGGTCTCTTTTTTGTTTTCTTGAGTAAGGCAGTTCCAAAATGCAGGAGTTTCAGCCTAACTCCGTCCGTTCTATGGTGGTGGGGCAGCCACCGGAAAATGTGGGGTGTAGGTGTTGGTAATGTTCTCTAGTTACGCCATGATTAGCTCAGTGTTCTGTGACTCGTGGGGACAGTACGTCACCTCCAAGTCGAAGGATAGACCTCGAAAATGCCAGCCACTTGGGTGCTGCCATAGAGTTACATTAGAAGTGCCCATCCAAGAAGGCTAAAGGTCATTGGCCACAGATAAAATGACGTCAAATCCCGTTATATCTACAGTAGCTTGGATTGGACTGATCATGTCAACATCATACTTTTAAAATCTTAGCTAGCAGTCATCATCATGAATCAATTTGACAATCTACTGGCAAATCCTTTTTAATCCTTGTCATATGAAGAGAAATAATGAAGAGAAATTATAGATGAAACGTATCGGTACTCATCGGCCATTGGACATAAACATTACACAACAAGTTGAGTTGGAAATCGCAAATTCAACAATGAGTGGTTTGGAAGGAATCCGTGACAGTGGCTAACTGCAAGCATTGCTCATCAATCACCAACCTGATATTCAGTGGAGTGGCTGTGTGGTCCCAAATCTGGGATTAAGTGTCTCTTTTCCAAGTATAAAATGATAAACATCCAACATTGTCCGTACTGTCAATGAAGCATGATTTGTGCTTCGGAACTGCAAAAACTTGACTTCAGTGAGTTCAAGACAACTGGGAATTCCGACAGCTGGGAAATACGTTTTGAGCGGTCATCCAACTCGGAACAGTAAATCGGGAACTCTGGCCTCTTTCTAGAGCTACGACCTGAAGATCAACGACGTCATCGTGATTTGACCTTGTTTTTTTCAGAGTTCCCAGTTGTCTTGAAAGCACCATAAATCCAGAGAATACCAGACTTTGATGAAAGAATTTGACAACGAAGGACTGCCGTGCCACCTTCCTGTTCAAGTGATCACAGCATAACAAGGTGAGTACAAAAATGTATTGTATGCTGCTGCATAAATGATGTAATATGCCAGGGAGATACTGTAGCTAAGAAAGTATTACTAAGTGTATATTGTGTAGTAAGCTGTTAGTAGCCCATGTGCCTCACCCTAATAATTTGGTCTATTTACCCCTCTTAATTTTGCCTAATGTTCTGACTTGGTGGTGCACATGTAGCTTATAACCTGTTTAGAGAAATGCAATCATCAAATTTTGTAAGAGCTTTCATTGTCTGCTTATATGCCCCCTTTATTTATCCTACGATTCTCACTTGGTGTACAGAGAGAACACTGTAAGAATGGCCCATGTTCTGAATTCTGAGCAGCTGTATTTCAAAAGTGCTAAACAAATAGTTATATTGACTACATCCATCCTAGATTGCTCATTAATGTCTTAATCGAAATCACGGATTGCCTCTTATTCGCTTGTTGTCCCCTTATGCCATAGTTTGTACATATCAATTGTCATTAGAAACCACATTTGTTTAAGTAAGTCAGGCATATACGCTATGTGATTTTAAAAGGTATTAAATGAGGCTGAATTAACTGTTTTGCTGCCAGACAAGGCTCCGCTGATAGCCAGGTGTAGCAGTGGTAAGATGTTGGGACTGATGTTGGGACAGCTTTATGTAGGCCCTAACAGTTTGTGGGCACCGTTTGTCCCCGTTATAGTGCAATGAATATATTGTTTAGTGTTGTGTAGTGGCTTTGCTGGCATGCATCCCACTATTTGTATTTCTTATTTAAAAAAATGTACATGCTAAAATCGCCACTGTATGCAGTGCATTCGGAAAGTATTCAGACCCCTTCCCTTTTCCACATTTTGTTACGTTACAGCCTTATTCTAAAATGGATTACATTTTTTTTAAATCCTCATCAATCTATTTTTGCTAACGTATCATAAATCAAAAAACGAAATGGCTGATTTACATAAGTATTCAGACCCTTTGCTATGAGACTCGGAATTGAGCTCAGGTGCGTCTTGTTTCCATTGATCATCCTTGAGATGGTTTTACAAGTCCACCTGGGGTAAATTAAATTAATTGGACATGATTTGGAAAGGCACACACCTGTCTATATAAGGTCCTGCAGTTGACAGTGCATGTCAGAGCAAAAACCAAACCATGAGGTTGAAAGAATTGTCCATAGAGCTCAGAGACAGGATTGTGTCGAGGCACAGATCTGGGTAACAAAAAAATTCTGCAGCATTGAAAGTCCCCAAGAACACAGTGGCCTCCATCATTCTTAAATGGAAGAAGTTTGGAACCACCAATACTCTTCCTAGAGCTGGCCACCATGCCAAACTGAGCAATCGGGGGAGAAGGGCCTTGGTTAGGGAGGTGACCAAGAACCCGATGGTCACTCTGACAGAGCTCCAGAGTTCTTCTGTGGAGATGGGAGAACATCACAGAAGGACAACCATCTCTGCAGCACTCCACCAATCAAGCCTTTATGGTAGAGTGGCCAGACGGAAGCCACTCCTCAGTAAAAGGCACCTGACAGCCTGCTTGTAGTTTGCCAACAGGCACCGAAAGGACTCTCGGACCATGAGAAACAAGATTTTCTGGTCTGATGAAACAAAGATTGAACTCTTTGGCATGAATGCCAAGTGTCACGTCTGGAGGAAACCTGGCACCATCCCTACGATGAAGCATGGTGGTGGCAGCATCATGCTGTGGTGATGTTTTTCAGCGGCAGGGACTGGGAGACTAGTCAGGATTGAGGGAAAGATGAACGGAGCAAAGTACAGAGAGATCCTTGATGAAACCTGCTCCAATGCACTCAGGACCTCAGACTGGGACGAAGGTTCACCTTCCAACAGGACAACGACCCTAAATGCCCCCAACCGATTGTGTTTTTTTGTTCATTTATCTGCGTTGTTTGTAACTTATTTTTTTACTATTTTTGTACATAATGTTGCTGCTACCGTCTCTTATGACCGAAAATAACTTCTAGACATCAGGACTGCGATTACTCATCACGGACCAGCAGAATCGTTTCTTTTCTTTCACGACTCTGACAAGCCCGAGGCGAAGGATATACGGCTCCCTCGGGAACAGGCCCTGACCCCAGTGATCTGCGTGAAGAGGAGGCGGAGAAAGAGAGGCCGGAGGGTGGGCTGCCTTCTGAGGTGTAGGAGGCGATCGAATAAACCCCCACTTCCCTCAATTCTGCTCGCAAACATGCAATCTTTGGACAATAAAATGGACGAGTTATTGGGAAGATTAAACTACCAACGGGACATTAAAAACTGTAACATCTTATGCTTCACGGAGTCGTGGCTGAACGACGACAATATCAACATACAGCTGTACCTGCAGGATAGAACAGCGGCGTCTGGTAAGACAAGGGGCGGCGGTCTATGTATTTTTGTAAACAACAGCTGGTGCACGATATCTAAGGAAGTCTTGAGCCATTGTTCGCCTGAGGTAGAGTTTCTCGTGATAAGCTGTAGACCACATTACCTACCAAGAGAGTTTTCATCTAAATTCTTTGTAGATGTTTACAAACCACCACCATCAGAGGCTGGCATCAAGATAGCATTGAATGAGCTGTATTCCGCCATAAGCAAACAAGAAAACACTCACCCAGAGGCGTCGGTCCTAGTAGCCGGGGAATTTAATGCAGGGAAACTTAAATCAGTGTCACACCCTGGCCTTAGTTATCTTTGTTTTCATTATTATTTTAGTTAGGTCAGGGTGTGACATGGGGAATGTATGTGTTTTGGTTTGTCTATGGGGTTTGTACGTTTAATGGGTCAGTGTCTTGTCTAGGTGTTTGTATGTCTATGGCTGCCTAGATTGGTTCTCAATTAGAGGCAGCTGTGGTTTATTGTCTCTGATTGAGAGCCATATTTAAGGCAGCCATAGGCATTTGGGTTTTGTGGGTAATTGTCTATGTTGTACGTTTGTAGCTTGTGTGTGCACTTACGTTTATAGCTTCACGATCGTTTGTTGTTTTGTTTAGGTTTATAATAGTGTTCGTTTCGTGTTTTTTCTTTATTCTCAAATAAAAGAGAATGTATTTTCCACACGCTGCGCCTTGGTCCTCTCTCTCACCGCAAGACGATCGTGACAGAATTACCCACCTGAATCGGACCAAGCAGCGTGTAAAGCAGCAACGGGAGCAGCGCATAAAGGATTCATGGACATGGGAGGAGATATTGGATGGAAAGGGACCTTGGGCACAACCGGGAGAATATCGCCTCCCTCGTGAAGAGCTGGAGGCAGCTAAAGCCGAGAGGAGGCGATATGAGGAGGCAGCACGGAAGCAAGGCTGGAAGCCCGCGAGTACAACCCAAAAATTTATTGGGGGGGGATAAAAGGGAGTGTGGCGAAGTCAGGTAGGAGACCTGCGTCTACTCCCTGTACTTACCGTGGAGAGCGAGAGTACGGGCAGACACCGTGTTACGCAGTAGAGCGCATGGTGTCTCCTGTACGTGTGCATAGCCCGGTGCGGTACATACCAGCTCCTCGTATCGGCCGGGCTAGATTGAGTATTGAGCCAGGTGCCATGAAGCCGGCTCAACGCGTCTGGTCTCCAGTGCGTCTCCTCGGGCCGGCTTACATGGCACCAGCCTTACGCATGGTGTCCCCGGTTCGCCTACATAGCCCGGTGCGGGTTATTCCACCTCCCCGCACTGGTCGGGCGACGGGGAGCATACAACCAGGTAAGGTTGGGCAGGCTCAGTGCTCAAGGGAGCCAGTACGCCTGCACGGTCCGGTATTTCCGGCGCCACCTCCCCGCCCCAACCCAGTACCACCAGTGCCTACACCATGCACCAGGCTTCCTGTGCGTCTTCAGAGCCCTGTTCCTCCTCCACGCACTAGCCCTATGGTGCGTGTCTCCAGCCCATTACCACCAGTGCCTACACCACGCACCACGCCTCCTGTGCGTCCTGTTGTTGCTCCCCGCACTAGCTCTGAGATGCGTGTCCCCAGCCCGGTACCACCAGTGCCGGCACCACGCACTAGGCCTAATGTGCGTCTCCAGGGTCCAGTATGCCCTGTTCCTTCTCCCCGCATTAGCCCTGAGATGCGTGTCCCCAGCCCGGTACCACCAGTGCCGGCACCACGCACTAGGCCTAATGTGCGTCTCCAGGGTCCAGTATGCCCTGTTCCTTCTCCCTGCACTAGCCTGAAGGTGCGTGTCCTTAGCCCGGTACCTCCAGTTCCGGCACCACGCACCAGGCATACAGTGTGCCTCAGCCGGCCAGAGCTGCCAGTCTGCCAAGCACCGTCAGAGCTGCCCGTCTGCCAAGCACCGTCAGAGCTGCCCGTCTGCCAAGTACCGTCAGAGCTGCCCGTCTGCCAAGCACCGTCTGAGCTGCCCGTCTGCCAAGCACCGTCTGAGCTGCCCGTCTGCCAAGCACCGTCTGAGCTGCCCGTCTGCCAAGCACCGTCTGAGCTGCCCGTCTGCCAAGCACCGTCTGAGCTGCCCGTCTGCCAAGCACCGTCAGAGCTGCCCGTCTGCCGAGCACCGTCAGAGCTGCCCGTCTGCCGAGCACCGTCAGAGCTGCCCGTCTGCCAAGCACCGTCAGAGCTGCCCGTCTGCCAAGCACCGTCAGAGCTGCCCGTCTGTCCCGAGCCGTCAGAGCTGCCCGTCTGTCCCGAGCCGCTAGAGCTGCCCGTCTGTCCCGAGCCGCTAGAGCCGTCCGCCAGACAGGATCAGCCAGAGCCGTCCGTCAGACAGGATCAGCCAGAGCCGTCCGCCAGACAGGATCAGCCAGAGCCGTCCGCCAGACAGGATCAGCCAGAGCCGTCCGCCAGACAGGATCAGCCAGAGCCGTCCGCCAGCCATGAGCAGCCAGAGCCGTCCGCCAGCCATGAGCAGCCAGAGTCGTCCGCCAGCCATGAGCAGCCAGAGTCGCCAGCCAGCCATGAGCAGCCAGTCGCCAGCCAGCCATGAGCAGCCAGAGTCGCCAGCCAGCCATGAGCAGCCAGAGTCGCCAGCCAGCCATGAGCAGCCAGAGTCACCAGCCAGCCATGAGCAGCCAGAGTCGCCAGCCAGCCATGAGCAGCCAGAGTCGCCAGCCAGCCATGAGCAGCCAGAGTCGCCAGCCAGCCATGAGCAGCCAGAGTCGCCAGCCAGCCATGAGCAGCCAGAGTCGCCAGCCAGCCATGAGCAGCCAGAGTCGCCAGCCAGCCAGGATCTTCCAAAGCCGCCAGTCAGCCAGGATCTACCAGAGCCACCAAAGCGGGTATTGACAATGGTGGAGTGGGGGCCACGTCCCGCACCCGAGCCGCCGCCATAATAAGGCCCACCCCGGACCCTCCCCTTCAATGTCAGGTTGTGCGGTCGGAGTCCGCACCTTGGGGGGGGGGGGGGGGGCGGGTACTGTCACACCCTGGCCTTAGTTATCTTTGTTTTCATTATTATTTTTGTTAGGTCAGGGTGTGACATGGGGAATGTATGTGTTTTGGTTTGTCTAGGGGTTTGTACGTTTAATGGGTCAGTGTCTTGTCTAGGGGTTTGTATGTCTATGGCTGCCTAGATTGGTTCTCAATTAGAGGCAGCTGTGGTTTATTGTCTCTGATTGAGAGCCATATTTAAGGCAGCCATAGGCATTTGGGTTTTGTGGGTAATTGTCTATGTTGTACGTTTGTAGCTTGTGTGTGCACTTACGTTTATAGCTTCACGATCGTTTGTTGTTTTGTTTAGGTTTATAATAGTGTTCGTTTCGTGTTTTTTCTTTATTCTCAAATAAAAGAGAATGTATTTTCCACACGCTGCGCCTTGGTCCTCTCTCTCACCGCAAGACGATCGTGACAATCAGTTTTACCTAATTTCTATCAACATGTTAAATGTGCAACCAGAGGGAAAATAATTCTGGACCACCTATACTCAACACACAGAAATGCATACAAAGCTCTCCCTTTGCCTTCCATTTGGCAAATCTGACCATAACTCTATCCTCCTGATTCCTGCTTACAAGCACAAATTAAAGCAGGAAGCACCAGCGATTAGATCAATAAAAAAGTGGTCAGATGAAGCAGATGCTAAGCTACAGGACTGTTTTGCTAGCACAGACTGGAATATGTTCCGCGATTCCTCCAATGGCATTGAGGAGTACCACACATCTGTCATTGGCTTTATCAACAAGTGCATTGATGACGTCGTCCCCACAGTGACCGTACGTACATACCCAAACCATAAACCATGGATTAAAGGCAGCATCCGCACTGAGCTAAAGGCTAGAGCTGCCGCTTTCAACGAGCGGGACTCTAACCCGGAAGCTTATAAGAAATCCCGCTATGCCCTCCGACGAACCATCAAACAGGCAAAGCGTCAAAACAGGACTAAGATCGAGTCGTACTACACCGGCTCTGACACTAGTTGGATGTGGCAGGGACTGCAAACTATTACAGACTACAAAGGGAAACAGCCGAGAGCTGCCCAGTGACATGAGCCTACCGGACGAGCTAAACTACTTCTATGCTCGCTTCGAGGCAAATAACACTGAAACATGCATGAGAGCACCAGCAGTACCGGAAGACTGTGTGATCACGCTCTCCGCAGCCGATGTGAGTAAGACCTTTAGACAGGTCAACATTCACAAGGCTGCAGGGCCAGACGGATTACCAGGACGTTTACTGCGAGCATGCGCTGACCACCTAGCAAGTGTCTCCACTGACATTTTCAACCTCTCCCTGTCTGAGTCTGTAATACCAACATGTTTTAAGCAGACCACCATAGTGCCTGTGCCCAAGAACACTAAGGTAACCTGCCTAAATGACTACCGACCCGTAGCACTCACGTCTGTAGCCATGAAGTGCTTTGAAAGGATGGTCATGGCTCACATCAACACCATCATCCCAGAAACCCTAGACCCACTCCAATTTGCATACCACCCCAATAGATCGACAGATGATGCAATCTTTATTGCACTCCACACTGCCCTTTCCCACCTGGACAAAAGGAACACCTATGTGAGAATGCTATTAATTTACTACAGCTCAGCATTCAACACCATAGTGCCCTCAAATCTCATCAATCAGCTAAGGACCCTGGGACTAAACAACTTCCTCTGCAACTGGATCCTGGACTTCCTGACGGGCCGCCCCCTGGTGGTAAGGGTAGGAAACAAGACATCCGCCACACTGATCCTCAACAGGGGTGCGTGCTCAGCCCCCTCCTGTACTCCATGTTCACTCATGACTGCACGGCCAGGCACGACTCCAACACCATCATTAAATTTGCCGATGACACAACAGTGGTAGGCCTGATCACCGACAACAACAAGACAGCCTATAGGGAGGAGGTCAGAGATCTGGCCATGTGGTGCCAGGACAACACCCTCTCCCTCAACGTGATCAAGACAAAACCTATTCCCCCTCAGGAGACTGAAAAGATTTGTCATTGGTCCTCAGATCCTCAAAAGGTTCTACAGCTCACCATCGAGAGCATCCTGACTGGTTGCATCACTGCCTGGTATGGCAACTGCTCTGCCTCTGACCGCAAGGCACTACAGAGGGTAGGTTGAACGGCCCAGTACATCACTGGGGCCAAGCTTCCTGCCATCCAGGACCTCTATACCAGGCGGTGTCAGGGGAAGGCCCTGAAAATTGTCAAAGACTCCGGCCACCTTAGTCATAGACTGTTCTCTCTGCTACCACATGGCAAGCGGTACTGGAGCGCCAAGTATAGGCCCAAGAGGCTTCTAAACAGCTTCTACCCCCAAGCAATAAGACTCCTGAACATCTAGTCAAATAGCTACCCAGACTATTTACATTTCCCCCCTCCCTCTCCACACCACTGCCACTCTCTGTTGTCATCTATGCATAGTCACTTTAATTAACTCTACCTACATGTACATACTACCTCAACTAACCGGGGCCCCCACACATTGACTCTGTACTGGCACCCCCCTGTATACTGTATATTGTTCTTTTTTACTGCTCCTCTTTAATTACTTGTTCTTTTATTTATTTTTTCTTATCCGTATTTTTTCAAACTGCGCTGTCGGTTAGGGGCTCGTAAGTAAGCATTTCACTGTAAGTTCTACACCTGTTATATTCGGCGCATGTGACTAATAAAATTTGATTTGATTTGATTTGAAGCACACAGCCAAGACAACACAGGAGTGGCTTCGGGGACAAGTGTATGAATGTCCTTGAGTGGCCCAGCCAGAACCTGGACTTGAACCCGATCTAACATGTCTGGAGAGACCTGAAAATAGCTGTGCAGCGACGCTCCCCATCCAACCGGACAGAGCTTGAGAGGATCTGCAGAGAAGAATGGGAGAAACTCCCCAAATACAGGTGTGCTAAGCTAGTAGTGTCATACCCAAGAAGACTCGAGGCTGTAATCGCTTCCAAAGGTGCTTCAACAAAGTACTGAGTCAAGGGTCTGAATACTTATGTAAATGTGATATTTCCCTTTAAAAAAACACATTAATAAGCAAAAATTTGCTAAACCTTTATTTGCTTTTTCATTAGAGGTATTGTGTATAGGTTGATGAGGGAAAAAAACTATTTAATCCATTTTAGAATAAGGCTGTAATGTAACAAAATGTGGGAAAAGTCAAGGGGTCTGAATACTTTTCGTATGCACTGTATATACAGGTATATTGACGACTTTGTTGTTGTGAGCAGAAGTGATAGTTTGACATTCAATAAAATTCTCTCTGCCCCTCTTCCTCTATCTGTCTGTGTTTTCCTTTCTCTTGATCTCTGCTGTAAGAGACACCACCATGCTCTCCTCCTGACAGAGCATGTAAAACACATTTCTCTTTCAATAAAGAACCATTACAGTATCTCTCTCTCTCTCTCTCTCTCTCTCTCTCTCTCTCTCTCTCTCACACACACACACACACACGCATGCATGCACACGCACATACTCTCTATCGCTGTCTATCGGTTTCTCTCTCTCTTTTAGTGTGACAATTCTCTCTGGCTCACACACACATCATCTGTTTCTCCTTCCTGCCACATCTGGCCTTGCTGGGCTAAATTCTGTTTTTGCATGGACACACACATACACACTGTGACACACACGCACACGCACACACACACACACACGTACACACACACACACACACACACACCTGCCACACCTGTCTGTGCTGTCCTCCCGTTTGTCACCCCTCTCTCTCCCATCCTCTCCTCTCTCCCTTGTCTCCCTGGTCTGTTTGGGTTGCCAGGCAGCCAGTGTCTGCCAGGAATCACAGCCCAGTTGGGGGAAGACTCTTTGAAGATTTCCCCCAGAAACCACAGAGTACAAGCTCTTTGTCTCTCAAATGGCAATTTTTCTGTCAGGGAAAGCTGTTCAGTTGGACCCATATTAAACATTGAATAGGTTTGTTAATGTTGTTTGTTCAAGAGTTTACTGTACTTTGAGATATTTTCTCACTTTTAAAGAGGCAGAACATATGCACAGTAAAAGGATGCTCAAAGACAGTCCATGATGGTAAAAGAGGTGATCCTGTTTGACCTGTTGCTAAAGATCATCTGTGGTCATTGTTCCTGCACATTGAATAGGATAAGATGATGTCATTTCCTACATGTCAGCCACCCTATCAGCTCCTCACTGAGTGGAGAGTCACTACCTAAGGATTGGGAGGGGGAACACATGGAGAGAGACATGCTCATCAGGTCCTCTTAATTGCTGAAGCTCTCTTTCACCCACACAGTGAGATAAGACCCACCGGAGGGGGATTCCATGGCCTGGAGAAACAATTCACTAACTCACACAAACTCACCAGGACGGGATAGATTTAGTGGGGAAAATCCTGTCAGAGGGAGTTGAGTGGGCAGAAGTAGACACAGCCGTCCCGGGGCGTAGAAAGCCCCTAAAACCACCCGAGCACAGGAACACCCTCACCCCCTATCAGGTACCCTGGCAGTCTACCTACACATCCAGCTGCAGATGACTCAGAGCCTAGGCTACACATGTAAGCCCATGCATATTTAAACTCTCACTGGTGGTTAAATTTAGGATATTCTTCCCCATGTGTTAGGATTCAGGGACTTTTGACCCCCTGCCTACGCTGAGTTAACTCACACATGGAGGGGTCCAGAGGGGCCAGACTGCATCCCTCATCCGTGTCTTGTCCACCCAACGCCCACGTCCCATACTGGGACTCATCCCACGTTCGCCTCTGTGAACGAACGCACCAACTTCCCTGAGGGCTCAGAAACATAGAATCAACTACAGAGAGAGAGAGAGAGAGAGAGAGAGAGAGAGAGAGCGAGAGAGAGAGAGCGAGAGAGAGAGAGAGAGAGAGAGAGAGAGAGAGAGAGAGAGAGAGAGAGAGAGAGAGAGAGAGAGAGAGAGAGAGAGAGAGAGAGAGAGAGAGAGAGAGAGATATGCAGTGGGGAAAAGGGGGGGGGGGGGAATGTAAGTTGTGTGTTTGTGAGGGAGGGTGAGAGAGGGTTGAGTTACTCACATCAAAGTTCCCTTGGGACCATGCTGACTTGCATTTCTCTCTTTTTTCTTCCTTCCTAAATTACTGTCTCCATCCTTCCATCCCTTTTTTACAGACGCCAAGAGACAGGAAATCTGTTAATATGCACAACAATTAAAGCCAGTCCTCTGTGGTGGGAGAGAGAGTGTTGCCAAAGTCCAAGTGTGTAGGTGTCATATCCACACACACACAGCCCCCGGGACACACATATAACTGCATGAATGCCACAAGTCAGCTCCATAAACATAAAGTTGACATATGAAACATAACTTAAAGATAATCTGGGGACCGACTCTGGCGTCTCACTTAAAGAGCCCATGCATGGGCCTGCACACTTAAAAGATGTACTGTATCTCTCTCCCTCTCTCTCTTTTGTTATGAGGATATCTCAACCGGTAAGCTTCAGCACTGTCAGACATGACTCAACGGCTCATCTCTATACTGAAAAGACTGGATCCTGTCCAGACCCTCTGCTCTACTCTGTCTATGGGAAGGTGTTTGTCAGATGGTCTATAGCTAGCTGTGTTAAGGGGTGCAGCAGGCCCTGGGCTATATAATGGAGGAGGAAACAACACCCCTCATCCTCTCAGCAAGAGGATACCTCGTTATGCATAATGTGTGTGTCTGTGCATGTGACCACCTGTGTGTGTCTGTATGCCTGTGTGTGATAATGGGATAGCGGCAAGGGTCAAATTAACCCCCTAGAGTAGGTGACATCATCCTTTCCAAACAGGTCTGTCCATCCCTAAAAAAGCCCTGTCATACCCACCGCTGCTTTAGCATTCAAACAAAGAAAGGCTTATTCCTTGTTCCAGGGGCCCTGTCTCAATGCATTATACTTATCTACTCACATACTTAGTTGTTGGAATCGATACAGAATGTTTCCAATCCACATGGCCGTTAGTATTTTTACATGGATTTACTCAAACAATTGCAATCTTACCGTAGTGTTTCACCAGACCAGCAGATACTAGGGACGTCCCCCCAGACAACTGTGACTGTGTGTTTGACAGATGGATTTCCCTGAGTGAGCATCAGGTGAGGGAGTGGATGAGAATAACTTCACTGGATTAAGACCCAGCCTTTGTGTATAATCCTCTCCCCTGTTCCTCTATACCAGATGAGAAGTATGAATGGACGAGATTGCAACTTCACTGGATTGAGAGCCCTCTCCCTTGCCCCTGTACACCAACACAGATTACAGAGCACTCAGAGCAGCCAGTGGCCTCTCTCTCTCCCCCAGGTCTCCACTCAGGTCTCCTCTCCTCTCTGGATTCCCCCAGCACAGCAGCTCAGGCAGGCAGGCTATTGATCCAGCCTCAGCTCCATGTGTGTCTTGTCCCTGCATTGAGGAGCTGAGTTCTCCCTGTAGGATTGTAGACCTGTATAATTTATCTGTGGTCACCCGGTTCATTCCAACTCTCTGTCACTGTCTGTCGCTGCACTCACACACACACACACACACACACACACACACACACACACACACACACACACACACACACATATATATATACATACACACACGCGCACACACACACACACACACACACACACACACACACACACACACACACACACACACACACACACACACACACACACACACACACACACACACACACACACACACACCATGCACAGTATCTGTAAGTATTGGGGCTCCGGAATGGCATAGTGGTCTAAGGCACTGCATCTCAGACCCTGGTTCGATTCCAGGCTGTATCACAACTGGCCGTGATTGGGAGTCCCATAGTGGGGCGCACAATGTAAGCTGCCTATTTCTCAGGTCCAGATCCTAGAATATGCATATAATTGACAAAGTAGGATAGGAAACACTCTAAAGTTTCCAAAACTGTCAAAATATTGTCTGTGAGTATAACAGAACTGATTTTGCAGGCAAAAACCTGAGGAAATCCAACCCGGAAGTGACTCTTATTTTGAAAAATCACTGTTCCATTGCCTGCCTTTTGTCCATTTAAAGGGATATCAACCAGATTCCTTTTCCTATGGCTTCCTCAGGGTGTGAACAGTCTTTAGACATTGTTTCAAGCTTTTATTCTGAAAAATTAGCGAGATTTATCAAATCGCGTCAGTGGATAGACGGATGTCCTTCCATTAGTTCATGCTTGACATTTTCTTTCTCTCCTGTATTGAATAGTTTACAGTCCGGTTGAAATATTATCGATTATTTATGTTAAAAACAACCTGAGGATTGATTATTAAAAACGTTTGACATGTTTCTACGAACTTTACGAATACTACAGTATTTGGAATTTTCGTCTGTCGTTCATGACTGCTTGAGCCTGTTGACTTCTGAACATAACGCACCAACCAAATGGAGGTTTTTGGATATAAAAATAATATTTAGCAAACAAAAGGAACATTTATTGTGTAACTGGGAGTCTCGTGAGTGCAAACATCTGAAGATCATCAAAGGTAAGCGATTAATTTTATTGCTTTTCTGGCTTTCGTGACCAATCTACATTGCTGCTAGCTGTTCGTAATGTTTTGTCTAGTGATCGATAAACTCACAAACGCTTGGATTGCTTTCACTGTAAAGCATATGTTCCAAATCTGACACGATAGGTGGGTTAACAACAAGCTAAGCTGTGTTTTGGTATATTTCACTTGTGATTTCATGAAAATAAATATTTTTTGCATTTTTTATTTTATTTGGCGCTCTGCAATTCAGCGGTTGTTTACGAAAATGATCCCGTTAAAGGGATCCGTGCGCCAAGAGGTTCTTAACTTACTTGCCTAGTCAAATAACGGTTAAATAAAATACAAATACAAATAATAATAATAACCGTAGTCCCACAGAGGGAGAGATGGGAGATCCACTCATCTGCTCTAAATGAGCACCAGATCAATAGGAAAGCCCTTGATCCTGCACTCATTCCTCTGTCCCTGGACATCACACAGAGAAACAGGGGAAAGAGCTGGGGAGGGGGGCACCCACACATAGCACACTCTCACGCTGTAGAATAGACTGGGCCTATGATTAGATATATATTTTCTGATCATCGCCATTAAGAGCTGTTGACTTATATCAGACACAGCCTTTTCTATAGAAGTAAAGAGGAACTGGCATCAAGGGCATCGTTAAGGGGGGGGGGAAATATGAATGATTAATGTTCCCTAGCCCGGTAGGGGCCCCTAAATGTTTAGATAATTATTTGTTTATCATTTAAAAAATGTTATACAAAAAAATCTGTGATGAAAATGAAAACGTATACCCATAATCAGATCAGGCATCTCTACTCAACCACCCGTTTGTAAACCCCCCCCCCCCCCCCCCTCATAATGCACATGGTTGGGTCCATTCTCCAAGACGAGAAAAAATATACCGCTGATCTGACAGTTGCTCCTGAATGTAGGCTAAGTATTGACGAGAGGTAACCCCTCAAAAACGAAATAGGGTTTTCAGAAAAGGAAAGAAAGGAAACAGAGACAGCAAAATTCTGGAGAAAAAAATACTCACTACGTTTTTTCTCCAGAAAAAAAACGAGGAGAAGGATTTGAGTGGTAAGTCAGTGCAGACGGCCTGTCGAACTGAGTAGCCTAGCTAGCCAATATAGCTAGCTTGATAGCTACAGGTAGCTAGCTGCCTACCGTGGACTCACCAATATAGCTAGCTTGATAGCTACAGGTAGCTAGCTGCCTACCGTGGACTCACCAATATAGCTAGCTTGATAGCTACAGGTAGTTAGCTGCCTACCGTGGACTCATTCGGCTCGGTCAGAGCAGTAATTATTAACATAATGATGATGATAGCTACCAGCTATGGCTAACTAACTAATTAGATATTATAACAGTATTCCCCAATATTTGCGTGATACTTGTTAGCTAGCTAGGCTAAAATGAAAACCTAACACGTAGCCTACCTATCCATACTGTAACGTTAGATGCTGCTACTACTACTAACGTTACCGCTGTAGACAAAGATCCCAACATGTGTCTACTACATGAAGTTGAAACAGCAGACCTTCGACGTGAGGCAGGTGTTAGGTAGCAGAAGCAGCATAACTAGACAATTTTTTAAATTGTAAAGTTAGGCACATGATAACTTAGACACACTTAAATACGTATTATATTTGATATGTATACTATTAAAAAATACATATTTATTTCAGTAGTATACTTTTAGTATGGTAACCTTTTGTAAGAGCAAACATTAAACCTAAAATTCCCTTTGTTTACTAACTTCCTAGTGCCTAGAGAGCCCCAGGTAGGCAGAATCTCAGCAGAAAGCTGTCAGACAGACTAATGCAGGGAGGAGGAAGAGGAGTTAAAGAGTAGCAGCAGTGCCAGTGAAGGAGTGACAGAAGAGACTAAACAAACAAGTAGTAAGAGAAAGGAAGTGTATGGACAGATTTGAAGTGAGGAAGATGAGGTTTTAGATGATCCAGCACTGTGGCCAGAGAAAGTACAAGACCATGAAAGAGAAGCTATTGTTTCCAGACTAGCCAACAGGTGTGGTGAGGAGACATAACTGTATAAAATCGTGCCCCCAGACTCAGAAGGCAAGCCATTCCCCAACTATTTACAGTAAGTCAGCAAACGGAAGAGAAAAGGTGCAGAGACTGGCTTTTTTATAGTAAGAGTGTAAAAGCATTATATTGCATTCCATGTGTTCTTTTTTTCTCATGAGCAAAGTAAACCATCACCCAGTTCTCTGAAAAGTAAAGACAGCTATAAGATATCATCAGTGAAATGGTGAAGAATGTATGACAAACTACCAGAGCATGAGGATGGTGTCTCACAAGAACTGTTACTTGAAATGGAAAAATCTGCAGCATACCGTAACAACAGCTACAGGTATAGACAGTCAGCTGCAGTAACAAATCCAGTCAGAAATGTATAAACACAGAGCACTTCTATAAAGGATTTTGGATGTGACACTGTACTTAGCATCTAGGTATCTGCCATTCTGGGGGAAATCCCTCAATCTTGATGATGTGCATAATGGACATTACCTAGACTTACTGGAACTGTTGTCAAATTATGACCCGCTACTATGTGAGGACGACAAAAAGAATGGAGCACGACTGACTCATTACCTCAGCCCTGAGAGCCAAAACGTGTTCATAGGAATATGTGGTCAAAGGGTTTGGAAAACAATACTTTAATAGATAGCATCTTCTCTTTCATACTCGGTTATATGTGATGCAACTCCAGACATTTCCCATACTGAGCAAAATGTATTATTGGTGAGAAATGTACACAAAGATAAAGTTCAGGGAACAGGTGAATGGGAAATAATTGAACGTTTTCTTGAATTAAAAGACTTTGCTAGAAAGACAGGCAGTGACATTTCTGAAATGATTTTGAGTGCATTGGAAGGGCATGGTATTGACATAGCAGATTGCTGTGGTCAAGGCTATGATAATGGTGCACATATGTCAGGGAAAGTGAAGGTAGTTCAAGCACATATACTGCAAAAGAATCCACTAGCCACATACACACCTTGTGCCTCCCATACTCTTAATCTTGTGGGTATACATGCAGCTCAGTCGTGCCCAGAAGTATCAACCATTTTTAGCTGTGTATCGTCTTTACAATCAGTTCAGTGCCAGCTCAGAGCGATGGGCCATTCTCAAGGAAAAGTCTGGCTGCTGTCTTAACCGCCTTTCAGACATGTGTAGGAGTGCGTGTATTACTGCGGTCCGACCAGTGGCAACTCATTTACCGTCTATCATCAATGCCCTAGACATGCTTCTTTCCTCCTGCAGCCTGACAAACGAAGCCAGATCTGAGGCAAATGGTCTGAAAAGCTACTTCATGTCTTTCAAGGCAATCTTCCTGCTCACTTTCTGGGTAAAAGTTTTGCAGTGTATTGAGAATAGAAGCCTAATGATTCAGTCAGGAAATATTTTTCTGGACACTGAAGCAGCTCACATTAAGGCACTACAGGAAGAAATACAGGCTCTGCGTAATCAATGGGACGCTCTTCTGGCAGAAGCCTCCAATGTGGCAAATGAAATGAGTGTAACTACTCAGTTTCACAGTGAACATAGGAGCTGCCAGAAAAAAGAAAACGTTTCCTTGATGAGACTGAAGATGACATAGCAAATGAACAGAAGTCAGACACTGGATTTCACAACACAGTGTTTTATGTGGCTCTGGATAGTATGATCAGTCATTTGGACATGCGGTTCCACACGATTGCAGCAATATGCAAGGAGTTTTCACCAATACTTACACAAATTTAGTTTTGTAATTTTCCTAAATGTATCTTGCCACAAATTGAGAAGCAAGTACTCCAAAGATCTCACAGATGGATTTGAAAATGAAGTGCGACATATAAAGAAGATATATGGTGCCACTTTTTCAGATGGTCATCCTCCTGTAGAGCTCCTAAATACCATCCACAAGATGCAGCTACAGAGCATTTTTGGAGAGGTGTGCATTGCACTGAGAATCTTCTGTACAATGCCTGTAACAGTTGCTGGAGGTGAACGTGCCTTCAGTAAGCTGAAACTTATAAAGAACTATCTAAGATCTACAATGTGCCAAGACCGGTTGAACAGCCTTGCCATCCTTTCAATTGAAAACCAGTTAGCTAGAAAATGTTACTTTAAAGACATTATTAATGAGTTTGCTCACAAGAAGGGTTGACACTGGGCTCTTGGTGCAGTATAACCTGAGTTTTGTTTACAGGGAACAAACACAAGGACAAATGCCTTAAAACCTGTTCTACCCAAGCCTGCCCGGGGATGGGCAAAATACTGTTTCAGAATATTTTCTGCAATGGTTTATCTCCTGTTGAACATAATGTCTTGACACTACAGTTGCAGTTTCACAGATGCTTGTTTTCTGTAGGTACCAGATTTATGCCTGCAGTCCACATAGTATAGGATTTATTTTATTTTGGGTATGTTATTTAGCAATATATGTAGGAATTATGCATAGGGAAGAAGAGGGTTAGCCTTGTTTGTAAGAACTGGTAATAAATTCTTTAATCTGAAATATGGACCAATGGTAATTTCTTCATTAAAACTGACTACATAGCATATATGAAAAAAATAAGTCACCAATTGTGTAGTTATTTATAATAAAGCATCATAAAAACCTCATGACATAGACTGCTTTTGTTAACATTAGGAACGAAAAATGTTTGCATTACTGTTAATATAGGCAAAGGATGAAGGTGGAAACTAGAATCTGCACAATTGTAGTATAAAGCAGCAGAAGCGTATAGTTAGTACATTTAATAACACATATTGTTCAGTACGTTATTTTAATCTGAAACATTCTGATTTCTATGTTAGGGGCCCGGTAGTTATTTTTGGCAACGCCCCTGCATGTGATCAAGAAATAGCTGACTGAAACCTTCATTGGCAACGGAACATGATAGTGCAATTTTGTTTTGATTGTAGATTGCGGTATCTAGTGGTTGGTTTCGTGAACTGCAGCCTTACGGGTTTATATTTTCCCGCAAAAAAAGTGCCCTTTTGACGTGACCTACTTTGGAAAGATACGATGTTACAAACAAATTGTGAGAAATATCTACAATGTAACGCCTGCATATCAAAGGTTCTGACCATTTAATACAACGCAGGCAGCAGGATGACTTTATTTCCCTATCAGTAGCCGTATTTGTGCAGGAAAGCTGTAAACTTTAGTCATCTTTAATAATTTAAATAATATTGGCCGGCCAGATAATCTTCCTTATGGTACATATTTAACCCCCCCATAGTAATCAGACAGTTCTCATGGATCAGCTTTGACGGGAAAGAAACCCAGAAGAACCATACAGCCATGCGTCTTGTTTAGATGAAAAAGCGGACCCAAACTAAAGGCGGGATAATATACTCCTCCCACTGAGTAGTTCGTGAGCGTTGTATTGCTCCAGGGCTGCGCTAGTGCAGCGATTTGTAAATCATTTGTAATTGTAGACAATGAGACATCCATTGAAAAACATGGTAGTAAGATCAGCATATTTTTGCCTAAACTCAAATTTAGATTATCATTAGGTAAACTAGCCTATGTTACAAATACTACGCCTAGGCCTACTATGGGAGAGTATTTGTTTTGAGAGCTCTGTTTTTGGCGAAATTACTTTGTACGTAAGATGATATTTGACCTATTGAATAGAAACAGTTTTGATTATGCGTACAAAAACACGTGTAAATCATAACAATGTCAAAGTGAACCACGAGGGCTGCGCTGAGTCTTACGTCGTCTTTAAGGTATAGTTTTAAAAGGAGATGATTGCTGACAGCGATACAGACAGGTGCTATAACGGAACCTCACGAAGGTGAAGCAAAACGACCAAAACAAAACCTACAGTGAAAGTTCCTCAAAGAGCACATAATGGTGGCGAGGATGGCGAGCTGCGGAGCCACTTGTCACCTGGATGAAGGGTAAGCATCATAAATACATAGCCAAATAACGCCGAGGTTTAGAGCAGCCTATGATTGCATGAGGTTGCATTCACACTGACAAAGGATACGCGCGGCAATGTTTTGTCTAATCCCGAAATAGCTGCTTCCTTGTTGTTGCTTGCTACCCTTCGCTGGATCTTAGTTCTCGATTTATAAAGAAACATTTAAGACCCCAAATAGTTGCAACCATGTAATTTTATGTAATTGAATACATAGATCCCAAAAATGAAAGGAGGGGACGCCATGATCGCTTTGTAGCGCACATGATGCTCTGTTGACTGATCATAACAAAAGCATGCCCATCGCCAAGCAATATGGCTATACCGCGATTTATATCTATAGAACGATGTTATTCTGTAGGCCTACCCAATGCAACAATAATGTTGGGTTTCTCAATTAAAGCTTCTCTTTTAATTTGAAAGCAAAACCACTTGCATGTATCTAGCTTTGTTGTTATATGTATAGGAGTATATATGTAACAAAAGGTAGCTATAGAATAATCTTGAATTACATAGACTATTGGGACTTTTTCCAGTGAAACTTAATAATCAAGGACTTTTTTTTTTCTTTTTTTTTACACATATCACTTTTGTAACCACACGTGTTACTGCAATCATGGTAATGTTTCGTACCGTAAAATGTAGTTGTATAAATGTAGAAAACGTTCTACATTGTCTCCTTCGTGTCGTAAATAATGAATAGTGTTTGTGTGATGAGTAACCATGAACCCGAGGGAAGTGAAAGGTGAGAGATATGAATCTGGTGACTTGTATCCAAGGGGAACACTAGGCCTATCGTTAGTGTGGTTGCCTGGTTTCTATCACGCCAGAGGCTGCTGGAGAAACAAGACACGTTGGGCACCTTGCCACCATGCCACACCCTTTCGCCACTGACTGAAATAATCTGAATTCAGTTTAGACAATTCAACGCTCAGATCACTGAAGAGGTTTGAGTGTCACCGAAGTGCTGATTTATATAGATATTCAATTATACTGAACAAAAATGTAAACGCAACATGTAAAGTGTTGGTCCTATGTTTCATGAGCTGAAATAAAAGATCCCAGAAATGTCCGTGCGCACAAAAAGCTAATTTCTCTAATTTTGTGCACAAATGTGTTTACATCCCTGTTAGTGTGCATTTCTCCATTACCAAGACAATCAATCCACCTGACAGGTGTGGCATATAAAGAAGCTTATTAAAAAGGTTCACCGTGTGCAGGTTCACCTTGTGCTGGGGACAATTTAGTGGCTATTCTAAAATGTGCAGTTTTGTCACACAACACAATGCCTCAAGTTTTGATTGAGTTTGCAATTGGCATGCTGACTGCAGGAATGTCCACCAGAGCTGTTGTCAGAGAATTGAATGTTAATTCCTCTACCATAAGCTGCCTCAAACGTAGTTTTAGAGAATTTGGAGAACGTTCAACCGGCCTCACAACCACACACCATGTGTAACCACGCCAGACCAGGACCTCCACACCCGGTTTCTTCACCTGTGGGATCGTCTGAGACCAGCCACCCGGACAGCTGATGAAACTGAGGAGTATTTATGTCTGTAATAAAGCCCTTTTGTGGGGAAAAACTCATTCTGATTGGCTGGGCTGGCTCCCAAGTGGATGGGCCTATGCCACCCCAGGCTGTGACTGCACCCCTGCCCAGTCATGTAAAATCTGTAGATTAAGGCCTAATTAATTTATTTCAGTTGACTGATTTCCTTATATGAACTGTAACTCAGTAAATTGTTGAAATTATTGCATGTTGCATATATTTTTGTTCAGTATACTTAAAAATAAAATGCACAATACCTGCAGAATATATGACCCCTCATAAAAGCATAACTTTTCCCCCCCAGACTTATTGACAGTTTTGTGTATCATTAAGGCTGTTGCATTAATGGTGTATGATATGTTAACCTACTGAGGTACGCAAGGCTAAATTGGAGCTGTTACATAAACTATAACACTAGCACTAACTGACTATTGCCTATCTCTTGTTCACAGGCTTTCAGTGTGTTCATGTAAGGCTGTAGGAAACATGCAAAAATAAACTGTGGTATCGCACCACAGAAGTGAGAGAGAAAAGGAAGGGGGGGTTGTTTTGTATGAAAATGAGTGGGAAGGGCAGAGTACATGTCTGAACGTGAGGGCAGAGTACATGTGTGAATATGACTGCCATGGAAACGTATAACAATTGTGTTGTGATACAGAAACCTGTTGGCTGAGTGAACATTGACCTTGAAAAGTAAACCGTTTTCCCTGTACATCTGTCTTGAGTACAGTGAGGATGAGGACCACTGGCTTATCAGGTTTCATTAAATCTTCGATACACAGTACTAGAAATAGCCTATGAATTTTGGTCACAATTCAATCATTGTTTTAGGACCTTATCTGCAGTTACCATGCACAGTTATCATGATTCATTACATTCTTATTATCAAAGAGCTTATGAAAACATGGCAACTTAGTAAAGTGTTTCTACTGTATTCCTCATCTCTTCTGTGGTAAAGCACTAAAGACTACACTTGAGTCAACTCTGGCTTTTGATCACCTAAAGTGCAGTATTTTTACGATCGAGAAAAATAAGAAAAAATACTGTTGACCTTGTTCCCTGCGCATGCTGAACGTGTTCTTCTTGTGAGGTTGGCACCATGACGAATGCACTTTCTATTATCACTAGCTCTACACTGAGCCCCTGGGCGGCAGGCGCCCATAGACGTGTTCACACAAGTCACAGACTGAATCAACAAGTGGCACGCTTTGTCTGAGTCTGAGAGACAACTTCTGGATGATACACATTATTATGGGTTATATAAACTTGTAACACTGCTGACTACAAAACCCTTCCATTTGATCAACTTTTGGTGTTCTCTGGTACTGTCTCTTTAAGAATTTACGGTTTAGAATCACAGGCACTATTATCAGCCAGTACCTTTCCATGGCTTTGCAGTACCAGCCGTGCAACATTAGTGTGTAAAACTGGGTCAGGATGTAGGGGGTGGGGGTTCCACACCACACCACACTGAAGGATGGGCTGGTGTCATGAATTTGACATTTTGGCAGCCCTTTCTGTTTTTGTGCCTCAGTTGAATGAGCGTGTGAGTGTATATCAGAGAGAGGAAGTTGAGACACAGATGGGTCTGCAGCTGGACAGTTCAGCTCCACCCCCTCTCCTCCACACCCCTAATCCCCTCCCCCACTGGTCCATAAACTGAAGCTGTATTCTCTTAACTCCAGGATTTTGATAATGTCTTGGGATGCCCTTATCATGTCCTTTCTCTTTTAACCTACAGAGATGGAGACGTCCCTGCCCCTGACCAGAAGGGTAAGCACCATTCGATCTTGGTTTGTGCATGACATGTTTTGTTTTGTCTCATGTGGCAAAAAGTCTTGAATGAATGTAATCTGAAATGAGTCCAGCAGATGGCAGTCAACACCAGTAAAAAGATCTGTGTGTCTGTCTGGTGTATATTGGGCTGATTTAAAGCAGGCTGTCAGAGAGTAGACGGAGTGGATGTTAGATGAGGCAGATAGGAGGCAAATGAGGACACAGATGGAGGGAGGGAGAGAGAGTGACGGATGTATTTATTTAACCTTTATTTAACTAGGCAAGTCAGTTAGAACAAATTCTTATTTACCATGATGGCAAATGAGGACACAGATGGAGGGAGGGAGAGAGAGCGACGGATGTATTTATTTAACCTTTATTTAACTAGGCAAGTCAGTTAGAACAAATTCTTATTTACCATGATGGCCTACCCCAGCTAAACGCTAACCCAGACGACGCTGTGCACCGCCCTATGGGACTCCCAATCACAGCCGGTTGTGATACAGCCTGGAATCGAACCAGGGTCTGTAGTGAAGCCTCTAGCACTGAGATGCAGTCACTTAGACCGCTGCGCCACTCGGGAGCCCAAAGAGAGAGGAGAGAGAGACTTGGCTGGTTCTCAGTCTGAGGTGAGGCTCCTTGCCCCAGTAAGGAGCCTGTCCTTTCTGGGGCAGGGAGCCTCACCTCCGACTGAGAACCAGCCAGGTCTCTCTCTCCTCTCTCTTTGGGCTCCTAAGTGGCGCAGCGGGGATTCCTCTCTGCCAATGCCAGGCTCTCAGCCAGAAGGCCTATCCCACACTCACTCCGGCTGGGTACAGATAGCAAACAGCTCCCCCTGCCCCTGGAGTCAAAACCATTTGCTTTTGAGAAATGGTTTCACCAAAGCTGTGTTGTATTCATTAGGTATCTCGTAGCTTATTTTCAAAGATGCATCACAAAATCAAAACAAATCCAACAAAAATCACTATTATGACCATTTGCATGTCAATTAATCGTTACCCATAATCATCACAGCCCTACTTTAGATGCATTTACAGTATGAAGCATACCAGTTTATAAGTCATTCTGAATTTCTGAATGAGAGTATCTGCTTCTGTAAATGACTAAAATGAAAGTGCAAACAGTTACAGCACTGACACAGGGGCCCTCAGGACTATACATAGGAAAACCACAGACATCACTGAATTACAATACGCTCATGTACATACTGTATACAGTGTGCATTCATATAAATTAGTGAGTAATCAGAGTGGAAGTTTCAGATGAGCAATGTGGTGTGACGTGAGTGAAGAGGGTTTACACTGATGAGCTCATCAGAGTTAACTTATTCACAGTTTGACAGCAGACAGCAGAAGTGTAACGTTTTGATAAGTCAGACAGTAAATAAGAGGCTTCCAAAACGATAATGTATGACAATTTTCTCAGTAATATGCCTATGTTAGGGTAGACATGAGTAGAGACTCTCAGATCCCCCTTCTAGGTCTTGTCAGAGAGCTCTCAGGGGATGGGCTGGTGTCGTTTGGGGCTGGTTCTACAGAGGGCCAGTCCCCCGGGGTTACAGTAAACCTCTGCATTATGGGTAAAGTGGGGTGGAAAGATGGAGGGAGGAGAGTTCCTAATCCCATATTAACCCCTTACCCAAGACACCTCTAATGAATGTTCTGTTGTCCCAGGTAATCTGACTGAAAGTTATAACAGTGGCTCAGGTAGGCACACCTTTGCAGTATATTTCTATGTTCCTTGTATAGAAATCCTTATAGAAATCCCCACACACACAAACACACACATCGTCCTCTCTGTGAACACTACTCAAACAGAACTCTAATGGTCTCTGAGCTGCTTTAGGCCTATAGAACCCCCCCCCCCCCAAGTCATTTTTGAACTACCAATCAATTTCCCTCACCCCTCTCTGTTTGAAAGTACGTTTAGAATGAGAAAAGTTTTCAAAGTTCATCCCTCCATGACTTATGGATTTTTTTTCTGACAGACAATGCAGGGACATCTACAGAGGAGAGTTCTGAAGATGAGGAGGATTCTGGTGAGCGGCTGCTAGAGCACAAAATCCATTACAGTATGAATCTTCAGGCTTTATCCCATCCTCTAACATAACCTTCTCTCTTTTTGTCTTTCGCCAGACGGCGCTGCTGAGAAAGGAGGAGGTGAGAAAAACACAGCCTCATTCTCTCAGCTTCATCAAAAATTATTTCCAAACGATGACGATACATGGTCACACCAGCACCTGGCTTGTTTGGATATTTAAAAAGAAATAATTGTATTATTTTTTTGGCTTGTCCCAAAATAATCAGAGGAGCCTGACGTTGAGGATTCCTGTAATGGTGAGTGGGAACTATAGCACAATGCCTTAGAGTACATCTGCCTCATGGTGCCTCTGAAATACAGATGAATAGGCTCTTTCACCTCAGAATGACCTGAGAAGAATGCCTGCTCCTCTCCCCCAACTTCCTTCATGGGGAGTAACTTCTCTTTCCGCAGAATCGGAGTCGGCTCCTCAACCTGATGCAGAGGTGTCCCTTGCTAAAGGTATCCTCAGTTTGACAAAAGTCATTCTACTATCAAATGTTTAGCTTCTTCCACTTAAGGCCTAACTATCCTAGACAAAGGAGATTGTAATGGTTGAAAGGCTAGAGAGAGGATATTTGGGTTCATTCATAGGTTTATGAAAATGTGTCTGCAAATCAAAGCCTGAGAGGTAGAGTATTCCCCAAGAGGGAGTGCCTAGTTTGACTAT